>NW_022992276.1:778421-1112623 GCF_902827175.1 Gymnodraco acuticeps
AATAACCTGCTTAAAACACTGAGGGTTAGGCTAGGTTTCTTCTACAGGAACAAGTCCTGTTTCTCGCTTGAGGCCAGGAAAAGGCTCACTGTGACCTTTTTACCTGTGCTGGACTATGGTGATTTGATTTATATGAATGCACCTGCCAATTGCCTGGTCAAGTTAGATGTTGCCTATCACAGTGCACTGAGATTTGTGACAAACTGTAAAGCAATAACCCATCACTGTACCCTGTATGCAAGGGCTGGTTTACTTTCACTAACTGTACGGAGGCTCACTCACTGGTACATTTTTATATACAAAACCATGTTAGGGAAACTTCCATCTTATATCTGCTCCCTGATCTCACGACGAATTGTAAGTGGCTATTGCCTGAGATAGCATGCTGTGGTTTTATTAAATGTGCCAACTGCTAGGACTGTCTTAGGGAAGATGGCATTTAGATGTGCAGCTCCTCTGTCTTGGAATAGTCTGCAATTGAAATGGAAACTGAGCAATCTGGTGCCACTAAATGTTTTTAAAGCTCGGTTGGATGCTACTCAATCGGAAGCTGTTGGTACCTGTTCATGTGGATAATTATGTAAATTGTAAATCCCTGTAATGATGCTGTATGATGTCCTTTTTGTTGTTCTGTTTATGTTTTTATGTTTCATGTAGCCTAGAACCTACTTGAGCAGGGGCCTATACTACGAAGCTGGTTCAACCTAACCTGGATATGTTTGAGTTAGCCGGTTGGCCTAATCCAAAACATACGCGCTCTCGCTAAACTGTACTACGACGCGGGTTATCAAGTGGATCGCTCAAGCCAGCCGTTTCCTATCTAGTTAGGTGCGCGTTCACATGAAAGGGGTGGTATCTGGAGCATTCGACCAATCACAAACATGGAGAAGCGTACTGACAGCGCAGCGTCATACTTCCGGAATGAAAAGTGAACTTTAATACTAGTCAAAAATGAAGAAGTTAAACTTTAAACATCCATGACTTAAACACTTTATCCAGGATAAAAGCCACATAGTCTGCACCTGCAAGGTGAATACAGCTGGCAAAAGAAAAAGTGTTTGAATGCGTACATTAACAGGTTTATGATATCACTGCCCCGTCCAAGACACGATCTGACTTTAATTACATTTGTCTCGAGTGTTTCGTCAACTTAATGTGTTGCTTAAAATAATACTTCTGCATACACTGTGACACTGTGAGTGTTGCACGGCCAGATACGGCTCAGCTGACTCAGATAAGAAAATATATGATACATTATGAAGTGATATGCCGCGGACTGTACTTAATGTTACTCTGATCCGGTTACTTATGTTGTGGCAGATATTTAAGTAAGCTTTCTTAACGCTAATGTTATAATAGTCAGATTGCTCTGAAGATGGGAGGTGATATTCTATTAATGTTCACGTTCACACAGTTTTTGCCGGCCGTCTTTCCTGCGACGGCAGCTTTTCTGTATTTCCTTTCTCCTGTAATATGACTTGATCGCTTTAAACTCCGCACACTGAGCTCTGATTGGTCAGCAGGCAGTGCTTTCACTGAGTTGAGCTCTTAGCCTGCAACCTAACCTGGTCCCGACCAGGTTAGCCGCTTAGCATAAGTTACCATGGAGATCTAGCCTGCTAAAAAGATAACCAGCGTCGTAGGACCGGAAAGCCGGAGTTTTCCCTGAATTTAGCCGGCTAAGCGAAAATCCTGCTTCGTAGTATACCCCCCAGGTCTCCCTTGAAAAAGAAATCAATGATCTCAATGGGATACACCTGGATAAATAAAGGTTTGAAATTAAATGAAAAACGTACTAAAAAAAGAAAACTCCACATTTTGGGATATATATATGCTTATTTGCTTAAGTTAAATGAAAACAATATTCTGTTTAGTAGTTTCAATCTCCTCATATAACTGTCTGCATGAGAGGAAATAGGCATTTACCCCTCAATGATCAAGTATTTATTTAAGTTGAAGAGTGAACCTTTGATTCTAAAATATCTTTAGCCAGCCTTCTGATTTTAATGGATGGTATTGGCTCATCAATTGGCAAAAGTGTTTGTGTTTTAATATTTTATATCAATGTTGAGTGTCTTGATGAGTTTCTGAGCGACTGTAGTTGTCAGGATTATTAGGTCATGTCACGTTTCTATGTCTAGGTGTGGGTGTTTTTCCGTTCTCCTTGTCATGTTTTCCTCCCTGTATATTGTCTGGTCTCTTTTCCCTGTGTTTTCATGTCTGTCGTTAGTTCCCTGGTGTGTCTAATTTCCTGATTGTTTTCACCTGTCACTCCTTGTGTGTCTCCTGTGCTCATCAGTGTCAGCCCCTCCCCTGATCGTTCCCACCTGTGTCTAGTTACCCTGTGTTTAAATTCCCCTGTCTCCCAGTGTTCAGTGTCAGTTTGTTTTGTCTCTTGCCATGGTCAGGTCTATGCTCTTTTGTGCTCAATAATAGTTTTGTTCCTCACTACCTGAGCGATTTTCCTTTTGGTCTCATTTTTTGTCATCTCATCCTGAGATTAGTTAGTGACCTTTTTTTGTTCATCGTGTTTTTTGGAAGAATTAAGTATCTTACCAAGACTTTACCTCTGTCTCCCTGTCTGCAATTGGGTTCAACATCCTAAGTGCCTGAGATCGTAACAGTAGCGGTAGCCCACACTTCCTGCCTAAGTTTAATATTCAGTAATTCAAAGTAAATTAAATTACAGAGACTAAGTAACCTCATCATCTCAATATTACATTTCCTCAAGAGGGAGTGTGAGTTTTTCTCGTTGTGAACCACATAAACCATAATGTAGATTGATTAATAGAAGGTTTTAATAAAGCATATGTAACATATGTCTTGTACTGCCAGAAGAGTGACTTAGTTTGAAGTATTGGAGATTACAATAGAGATTCAATTATAATAGCATACATTCTAGAACGTTTTTGTGAAGTTTATCCCATTGTATTACATTACACCAAACAATGCATCTTTGTGTCTCTGGGGCCATTTCAAAACCAAAAGAGAGTATTTGTCGAGTACCAAATTTAGCCTCAAGGCCTTGCTTTGGATTGCCCCATTTCACCGGTTAACCAGTACATAGTAAGGTTGATAATCAATCAGGACACAATGAGTTTCACTGCATCCCTTTGATTCAGCATTTCCTCTCAGACAGCCATAAACTGATCACTCTGCAGGGACAGCGACGGGTCACAGAAGAGGGGCGACCGAAAGAGAATGAGGTTAATAAATGAAGAGAGATTTATGGACGCTCCGGTGGTAAAACTGATTGGCTGTGACATTGTGAGTGATGCCTGATTAATGCATGCAACATATGACATGCACACAGATGCACACAGATGCACATACCAGTTACCAGACACATGTGTTGAATGATATGCTCGTGGTTAATATGTAAGCGTTGTCGGTGTCGTATAAGGAGAGAGAGATCCATGCAATGGGTTGGCTCAGCTTTGAGCTCTTCAGTAATCTGTCTGCGTTTTCACTCAGAGAACCAGAGCACTTATCGATGATCTGTCCACAACACACACTTCTCTCTGATTTACAGCCCACACACATTTTCAGTGTAACAGTAATAGGAGAAGGAGACATCAAGGAGAAAGAGAGAAGGAGTGCTGTGGTCAGATGAGTAAGCAGAGTTCTTCTCCTGACTCGCAGCGAACAAAATATATCCCACAATTCACCGCTGAGGGTCACTCAGTCCTTGTGTTGCCATGGTAATAACAATTGAATAGCCCAGACTTTTTTATGTCTGTGTATTTCAATGCGTGTGTATGTTCCCGCATGCTGAATGAGTTGGATCGATGGCTTTTAGGCATGTAATCACAGACAGCAGCGACCCCCTCTCTGCATTTCCACTCCAGGGACTTTTTGTGCAAATGTGTGGCTGTTGCATTTGGTTGCTATTGACTTTCATGCAGACCTAGATCAAAAATATGTTGAGAGCATTTACTTCATACATCCATTAGTACTAGTCGGGAGGGGTGGTTAGGTGCAAACAATATGAGAGTTTAAGCAACATTGATGTAGTAAAATGGAAATATTAAAAATGTGTATCACAGAACTCAATCTAAAGTTTTGTCAGACATCCACTAAAAAACTGTTTAAAAACCCGATACTGTATTTCGGAGGTTGAAACCAGATAAGTGATCGCTTGATAAATGACATAATTGATTAAATGATGATTAGAATAATCGGCTAATTGACCAATCAAATAACTAATTTAGCTCTACTTAACACTGAATGATTCCTGTGTTGTGTTGCCTTAATTCCTTTAAAACAAATGCTCAAAATAAATACAGCTAAACTAGAATTTGGATCCATATTTTGGTGCATTTGGGATTTTCTTGCATATCATGAATGGTTTACACAGTACTTTCTAGACTATCAAACATATCCAACAAAGGGAGAATATAAATCTCCATTTTGTCAGTGTCCTTTAGAGTGGGGCTTCATTAAAATGTAAAAGAAACACTTCTGAGAAAACAATAGAGATAATTAGAGAGTCCATTATGATGTGTAAGTGCTGCAGCAGGCCACCTAATCATGCTGACATTGCTGTAACCTCTGTTAGTCCTGTGTCAAAAACTGCTTCTGGTTACAACATAGCATCGATAATAGTTTTTAATTCATGTAACTGAATCTTTACAACTAAATCATATATGAATGTAATGTTTTGATAATTTCAGATCAATTAACATAATACACAAGAATACTATACTGTGTGTCACTGTGAAAATGTTTACAACATTACTTAGAAATCTTGGTCACCAACAGGATGGGGGTTAGATTCGGGGTTCTGATTATGGAGCATTTACTGGTTTCTGTTTACACAATACTCCTTCAGAAATGTTTTGCTAACAGTTAAGTGTGAGTGTACGATGAAGTGTGCACATTCTGTGCTGCTGCAGGTTAACCATACAAGTAATCGAGTCAATATTTATTTTCTATTTTATTTTGTGGAAGGGGGGTAATCCTCTAAAGCTATTTCATATTAGAGATTATAAAGCGTAGGTCTCATTTCCTGACTGTATGTGTATATGTGTGTGGCCATACAGACATGCACACACTTCTAACATACAGGGCAGGGGCCTGTTGTTGGGGCTAGCTTTTGAACTGTCTCCCTGATGAAGATGGAGGGCACAGTTGAATAACATTTCCAGGCTTGCATACAGGAGGCCCCCTCTTTACCTCCAGGGCTCCAGAGGGAACAGGCTGAGCTTCACAATACTTTACCTCAAAGAGGCCTCCCCACACTGGGCTCCTGATGGCTGCACCTGGCCCCCGCAGCTTGGTCTTCTGAACTGGAGAATAAAACCACACACGGTCCACATCACATAACCCAGCTGTCTATCCATTTCTACCTCATTCATACAAACCGATGTCTCTGGGGACAATGTGTGTTATTATTCTTGATATTGGGGTGTTTCCCCCCTGCTGTCCCGTGTGCACATTGTGAGATATCATTTTTCACCCTACAGGGGCTTTGACTATCCTCCTCCTCCTCCTCCTCCTCCTCCTCCTCCTCCTCCTCCTCCTCCTCCTCCTCCTCCTCCTCCTCCTCCTCCTCCTCCTCCTCCTCCTCCTCCTCCTCCTCCTCCTCCTCCTCTTCCTCCTTTGCAATGGGAGGTAGGCCTTTTTAGGAAAGATCATTTAGAAATACTCTCCTCTTCTCACTCTCTCTCTCTTTGTTGGATTTTAGATACACAGGAAAGTGAATCTGGCTGACAGCTCTTGCCTCATTGCTAATTTAGACATCGTCTCAGTCAGTGAAACAGGGATTTCTTCTTCTGTGTTGTTACATATTCATGTCCACTCGAGCCAACATGTCAACATCTATTATTTTATCTGACAAGAATCATCTCTACTGGATATTGTAAATACAAAGTAGGCACTAGGGGCAACAATAGATGTATCACACTGTTGTACATGTATAAAAGTCTATGAGTTGCAACAAACAGATTTATTTAGTATTCAATGAATAACCCAAGCAATAAATCCATACAACATACTCTCCTTAATTTTTCTTTTGCATAAATCCTCTTTCCTCTTTTTTTTACACAAACGCTGTATACAATCCAACATGCTGGTGCTGCTGATGTCCAATCTGGGTCATTTCAGGATCAACACCTGTAATTGGGCCAAGTGGGACAGAGCCTCTTTCATATGTCTGGAGCTAGTCACCAACCCAAGCCACTACTTTACTACACAAAACTAAAAAATGCCTTTTTACTGATTGGAGAAGAAAATAATCCAGATGCTGTCAGGGGGTTGACCACAGCTATAAAACCTACTTCAATTTACATGTCTGCCCTCTGTGTGTGTGTGTGTGTGTGTGTGTGTGTGTGTGTGTGTGTGTGTGTGTGCGTGTGCGTGCGTGTGTGTGTGTGTGTGTGCGCGTGATTTATGTTTGAGGAGGCTGTGTCTGCACCGCCCCGTGTGTGAGGAGGGCAGCGTCAAGCTCGCACAGCCTCTCACACACATACACACACATTCACATATACATACACACACAGACACTGTTACACCGAAAAGAGGCAGGCCTGGAACACCGATGCTCTTCAATTAGAGCTCTTTCGACGGATCCCTCGCGTGGACATTTTCAATTTTTCATCACAGCCTCCTTGGATTTTTCTCATGTGGCTTTTTGCGCATAGAGCCCGGACACTGCTGAGGTGTGTTTGAGCCACTGAGCCATTCCGAGTATGAAGACTAACGCTCGGTGAATGGGAAACATCAACACGGAGGCACCACTACCTTTCCCCCGTCTTGACCAACACGCTCACCCCTCAGTGGGCGAGATTTGCGCACCGGAGACTGGACCCGGTGTCTGCGCTCTGCCGGGCCCGGCGCGCGACGTCTGGGAGGACTAGGGAGGATGGAGGGTTTTTTCAAAGAGGTAAGCAATGGTGAATGTGTATCACTGTTATCGAACTAAACATTAATGTCAGATCACGTCTTTTACGGTGGGATTCCGCCCACATCTCCACCGATACACGGCCCTGTGTGATAAGCTTATACGTTTTTTATTTCGATTTGTATTGGATTTGGTTAGGGCAGGTGTTGCTCTGCTTCCGTCGACTGGAACCATTCATCACTGTTCCCAACCAAACCCACACAGAATAGGCCTCTGCCTTAACCGCAGGTCTATGTCGGTTGAAAATGAAATCAACACCCTGTTTATTTTATTATCACTGCGGAACACCAGGGCCTGGCAGCCGACCGGCTTGGTGAATTAATTCTAAGCAGAGCCGCAGATAAATTGGCCAAACGAGAGCTGACAGGGCTTTTGCATCCATACAACTGGCTCTCGGATTAAAGACAATCTGTTATCGGAGGGTATACCGTGTTGACACACAGCAACAGCCCTCCCACATCATGCTGCTGTTACAAGACCCTTTTTGTGCTTTTTGAGTGCTCTGTGAATGGGTTGGATCAGCCATCCATGGGTGGGTATGGGTAGGTACAAGGCTGTGGGGAGGGGGTGAAGGAGGAGGGGGAGGAGGGTTGTCTATTTTGGAACAGACTAGGTGAGACAAATGGTTAATAACCGGTATGAATATGAGGTAAAACTGTGGTTATTGATTCAGCCTCCTGCTCATTCCTCCACTGGAAAAGCATTCAGGCTTTCACCTCCAGCATCCTGGCATTTATATGACACACAATTCTCCTGCCTGCAAGCCTGATGACTTGTCCATTCAATTTACCTCTCAATTGTCCACTCTTTCTCCCTCTATGTAGGGTGTTCATTGTAAGCTATGTCACCTTACCCTCCCTTTTCTTTCATTTGGTTTTGGTCCACACTCACCATTTAGTGGCACATACATTGTCTTCTCTGCTGACTTTGATGCCAATATCCGTCCTCTCCAAGCTACTTATCCTCCCCCCTCTTAAGTTAATCTGATATGGGTTTAAATGCCTCTCACATAGGCAGTGATGTCATGCCATGTATTAGTCTAGTGCTTGTTTGGGTGCCAGTCCTTTGGTGAGCACTGCTGTCCAAGGCAAGAGAAAAGCAGAGGTGTGATCTATTGAATCCTGGTAATAATGCATATTAACATTACGAAAAGGAAATGTCAGCTGTTTGGATGATCATACAGAAACAGCTAGCAACCATCTGTCCTGCTCCATTTCCCATCGTTCTGTTGGTAATATATTGATCATTGCATCGATTGGCAGACCACCACATCGCCAACCCTGAAGCCCGACACAGACCAGACTAAAAGCCTATGTGGGACCTGAAAATGGAGTGACTTATTGAGTTATGATGTCCAGGCCTGCAGTCCTGAATGCACTGCATATCTGATACCCAGAAACATGACTTCATGCAGTCGTCCGCTGAGTAATCAATCCTCTTAGGATGTGTCTGTCCAGCAGACATTAAGTTTCATTCCTCTGTAATCTTCGTCGCTCCATGCTTCAGCCTTACATCCCTGTGTTCCTGTTTTCATGCTTTAAACCAGAAAAGAGTGAACAGCTGACCTCTCCCTCTCGACCCAGGCAGAAAATATGATAACTGGCTGACCAGCCAAGCATGAAATGTCAGGTGGCAGCAGCAGACTACTGTATAATCCCCTCAAATTCAAAGTGGATGGGTTAGTAGTGGATTATAGTTGCAATGGCATATAATGATATTATGTAAATACAAACAAAAATTGTATTTTTCTAGTTAGGTCAACAAAAAATACACATATTGCACATGAGAAAAGTTAGAGGATACTTTTTGGCACACATAAGAAGTGACAGTGAAAGTATAAAGTATTGTTGAGCTGCAATTAGTCATCTTATCTGGCTGAACAATTATCTGCAAATATTTAGATTTTTAAGTAGTGTGTGAAAAATGGAAGAAAATACAACTTTCCGCCTCTCAAATATGGATCAAATATTATATAATATATATTCCTGCTTTTCTTTGTTTAGTGTCTTAAAAAACTGAATGTCTTTTGGTGTTGGACTGACATAATAAGATATTTAAAGACATAACCTATAGATCCTTGAATGTGATCCCGTCCAGAAGCTGCTCACCTTGCTGATTCTGTGTTCAGATATTTGTAGGGAACCATATATTCTGCATGGTCTGATGATGCATGAAGCTGTGTGTTAGTGTTGGTGTGTGTTTGAAAGGTCGGGACTGGATTGCAGGTGCGCCATGAACCGATAACTGGGGGATAGACAGGTGTGAACGTGGAAAGAACCGCTTTCACACATGATCTAAATCCCGCTGTCATTGCTGTTGTATCATATCGGCTGTTTATAGCCTTTCTCTCTGTCCTGCTTTACCTGGCACACAGTCCTCTCCTCTTCTACTTCGCTTGTTGTTTCCCCTCAGTCTCTGTAACTTAACAGGCTGTAAATAATAATTCATGCTCTGCAATTTGTTGAGTGGCCACTACACCCTCTCCTGAGAATAACAATAAAAGCTTTCTCACACTGAGGTTGATTCTTTATGCAAAGAAGAGTAAAATATTAATCATCAGTAGGCTATACATTGCTGCATGCACATAAGCTGTGAAACTCTTAACAAACTAACACATCAGAAAGCAGCTTCTATGTTTGAACTATATGGTGTCTTAATAGCAGCAAACAATTCAGTAATTTCTTCAGCACCAAAAAGCGTATTCATTTAACAGTCCCTAGATTGCGGTCCAAATTATGCAGGATTTAGCATGAAGTGCTTGCTGCAGGAAGCTGGTTCAGTGGAGGGAAGGGAACAGTCACTGGAGATGTGTGACCTATATTCAGCAGCTCCAAACACATTTGTTCTGCTCAGGAGCTGCATCAGCTTCGTTTCTCTCTCTCTGCTCTTTTCCCTTCCCTTTGATGCTCCGTCTCTCCCTGCGGCCACTCGCTTCTCTGTCTCTGTCAACCAAGCACTCTCACTGCTGCCCTACCTGTCTCTCTTCCTTCTGGCATGTTTCCAGCTCTGTCTATCCTGTCTATCTATCTCCTGCTTGTTCTCTATGTGTAGGTGTAACAGGACTGCTCTGCTACTTTAAAAAACACATACAATATATTTTACAGTGTGTGAATTAATCTTCTGGGCAGTTATGGAACTTGGCAATGGACTGATAATGTATATCACGATAAATACTTAACAAAATAGATTAGCCTTAATTCGGTGTCAAAAAGTCCAATTAGCCAAATATATTAAAGTAAAGTTTGGTACGAGATTCATCATTTCTGCTCAGATTACTTTATTGTTCAAAGATTAGCATACAATGAAAAACAACAATCTGAGTGTGACCAAGTGTCAGAAATAAAAGTGATGAGTGGTCGCTTCAGAAGATCACATGATACTCAGCAGTATTTTACAATGAATAATTACATGTACATTTAAATAGGTGATGGTTGCAGAATGTTTAAATAGCAGCATTACTGCTTCAAAGAGTGCATAATATCATACATTAGCGTCACCACGCTTGAATATTTATGTTTTTTTCCCAGATTGCTTCAGTTTTATGGACTAACTGTAAAAACATACTCCCTTTTCCAGTGTATATAGAGTACAGTGAAGTCAAGTATTTGTATATAAAACCCCAAATCACAAATCTCATTTACAAACAAGAAATACCAATTTTAATTAACAGGAAACAAATACAATATATTTATAAAGGACAGCATATCCCACAATCCTCTCCACCTGAATAACATCTCCCAGCATCCACCAATGCTTGGAGGAGAGACGCTGTTTTCATGGCGCTCTGTTTTCACACTGTTGCCGTGGAGTCTTGTTGCCAGGGTGTTGGTGGGGGTGGGGTTGTGCGACTGTAGTTTAATCCAAGATCAGAGAGAATGTGATAATTAGCAGACTGCTCAAAACTGGCCTCTCAAAGAGGATTTGCACTGTACAGATACACACACACACACACACAAACACACACGCACACACACACACACACACACACACACACACACACACACACACACACACACACACACACACACATACCATGTATACATCACTTCAGGGGACATTACATTGACTTACATGCATTTCCTGGAGATTTATCCTAACCTTAACCATAACCAACACATGCCTAACCCTTACCCTTAACCTTACCCTTACCCTAACCCTAACCCTAACCCTAATCCTAACCAAGTCTTCACCCTAAAATTAATGATTCCCCTTATGGGGACCTCCAATTTGAAGCCAGTCCCCACACGTGACTATGTAAACAGATTTACACAAGTATAGTAATGCTAGACCACACACACACACACACACACACACACACACACACACACACACACACACACACACACACACACACACACACACACACACACACACGCACGCACGCACGCACATGCACACACACACACACACACACACACACACACACACCACACACACACACACACACACACACACACACACACACACACACACACCCACACACAGCTGCTATCTCCTTCCTGCCTTTATCCAAGCTCTGAGCTGGTTTACTTTGGATAAATCATTCATGAGTTTGTTTTGGAATTTAGGACAGGTCAAAAGGTCATCCGTCTAAAGCTCCAGATATTCCAGAATAGCAGTAAAGCAGCCAAATATGATGCACTCATGTTTTAAAACGCGGTGGCACATCTGATGGGTTCTCCATCTGTGTGTGTGTATATTGTTAGACCAAATATTTGATTGTTCTCAAAGAGATGGAAAGAAAAGATTAAAAAGGCCATTTTAAAGGTAGTTGTTAGTTGTTTATCAATCAGTCTGCTGATATATTTTTTTACTGAAAACCATAGTTAGCCATCTTTAACTTTGATGAAAAGATGTGTTTGATTAATAACTTGAAACATTTCCATGTTTACCTTTTCCATGTTTTGTTCCCCAGATGTTTTAGTTTAAATGAATGCAGCATTTACTTCATCAGTAATCTCTTGCACTGACAGATGTGACTGATATAGTAAAGGTGACACACACACACACACACACACACACACACACACACACACACACACACACACACACACACACACACACACACACACACACACACACACACACACACACACACACACACACACACACACACACACACACACACACACACACACACACACACACACACACACACACACACACACAACAGAGACACACACTCACTCACCCACTCACATAAACACATGTTGTTGCTCTCCTTCCCGCCGTCATAATCTGCTGAAAGCCTCGCTGTCCTGATTGTATTATCACCTTTCATGGAATATTACACAGTTTGGGTCCCTGACACAGGCCGGGCTGCTCTAGAGAAGATCAGAGAGCTTTATCACAGAAATGTTGTGAAAATCGTCAAAAGCAGTGAGCCCCTTTAATGTAAGAGACTCAGAAATTCACCGGCTTTATGGATGATAGTCTCCATGACAGCCAATGCTTCAAACAGGCCTTTTACATAAAAAGGACCTTATTGCCACAAATACCCTGACCTCCACAACAGACGTCCAATGGGATACTGCTTCTCAGGATGGTTAAGATTGATGGTTGGGTTTTATTCTATACATTTGGTACTTTATTCTTGGAAAATATGAGATTCTTTTGAACCATAATCTGACAACTATTAATGTGAATTGTGAATATAAACGGCTCGGTTATCTACAACGGCCCTTGTACACTTTCATAAAAGACTAAACAATAGTAAAGACGGTATTTTTTAAAAGCTTATATACATTTTATTTTTAAAAACAGCAACAAATGTCATTCTATCACAGGGAAATTGTTTAACATAAATTACAACAATTTCTCCATCCAGGATAGACATTGGCCTGAGTACCCTCCCCTTCTCGCCTGATTAACTCACATTAGCATTTACAACTCCAACAGCCACATCCATTCTCCTGTAAGACATCCATCATTGTTGGGAGAGCAGAGCTTGATAGTTGATTTTGCATTTGGTTTCGGTTTTAAAACACATACCTGTTTGCTACATTTTTTGGATACGTTCTGAAACACAGAAAATAATCGGGAAAGAATGGCAGCGGAACTGCACTGAAGATATTTGTTGAATTATTGATGCCTGTTGTGTTTTGTGGGTCTCGGATGTGTTTCGGCTGTTTTAAAACTGTGGTAGAGGTAACTGTAGTTAATGAGTTCACTAAAGCAGCCAGACAGAGAGACAGACAGTCAAAGTCATCTCTAAATGCACCTTGACTTTTAGTCTCTCCAGAGATCCTGCTGTGGCCTCCCGCCTCCATGCTGGTCTTTAGGCTCCTTCCTTTAGCTGCTTACTGGTCAGCTGTTCCTGTCATCATTTATTCATCTGTCTGTCAATCTGTGTCTCCCGCACCTTCTTCTACTATAACCTTTCTGTCCCATTTGCTACTTTTTGTGTGTGTTCTTCTATCATCACCATTGTCTGTCATTGTTAGTCGGAAGGCTTCCGTTCCTGTGAATTAGGTTTTTGTCTCGTTCTGTTTGTGTCATTCATGTACATCGTAAATCTTAGTCAACTCAAACAAATCCTAGTGTATAACATGGATTGACAGACATTTGGGGTTCCCAGAGGATGTACAGTATCTTACTTTGACAAGCCCCTGAGTTTTCCTCTCTAGTTTTAGGTTTACATGTGGTCTTGAATTTAATGACTATACAGTTATTGAAGCAATTTCCATTACATATTTCCCTCAGGACTTTTTTTTTTGCCTACATCATTTTTGTTGGCTGTTTTTCCCAATTTAACGATACTCTAAAAAGCGTTAAAAGTAGCACCAGCTAGTGTATTCTGTGTCGTTTCATACAGTTTTTGTCTGCTTTTTTGACTGTGAGATTGTTTTTTTTGTCGATTGACGACCAAAGCCTGTCACCTTTGTCTCAGACAGCCCAAAATTGCACAGTTTAAAGGGACCTTTAGTTTTGCTCTCAAATCCCTTGCCCTTCTCTTCTTTTCCTTGCCCTTGATTTATTTGTTATCTTTTCCCATATCAACTGAAACACCAGCATAGATTTTTGAGACAGCATTCACCACTATATTAGATCTACACACATTCAGAGCATTTGCATTTGTATGTGCTGCTTGTGTTTGTGTGTTTTTATGTAACAAGGTGTATTGAATGCTGCAGTTGTGTGACTGCTGAATGTTCAGTTTGATCTTACAATTGTGTATATGCCTGCAGACATTAATCATATGTTTGGGTTTGTTGGGGCATGAGTGTCGCTCAGAAGGAGGGGTCCATCATCAGAGGCCCTCTCCAGGGCGATGCCTCAATCAAATGGCACTGGCGTCCATGTGATTGCCCGAGCAGAAACAAGCCCTTTATCTGGAATACACACTCACACACACTCACAGAGACACACACGCATACAGCTGTTCAGGGCTCTAGGCTGAATGCTCTGGAGACTCTCTCTTTTGTATGTTCAGTAATGAAAGATTATTAGATGGTCAGGATTTTCGGAATAGTCCTTCCACAATAGAATAAATCCTGCCAACCTTAACTCTGCATTGAGTCCTTGATACATGGAGGAAACCTTAGAAGAAGCAGTAGAGGTTAATCTTTAAATCCATAAATATAAACTCGAATACTAAATATTTTTGGCTGAATGTATAGATTTCCTGGTTTACAGGTTGTTATGGTAATGCCTACACAATAAGGAAAATAAAATCACTGAAATAGGAAGTGATCCTAAAAGAAAAATCCGTCAATCCGAATAGGTTCTTTCCTTTATTGCTTTTTAAAATGTCATGCATTTTATGAGTGTTGATGCAGCTTCAAAATGTCTGTATTTGTTCGAACAGAAAATGAAAATAAAAAAAGCAAAGAGAATGTGCATTTGGTAATCTATTCAATTTAAAATGGTTATTGTTAGGCAATCCAAATCAGTCCAGTCTATAGTTTGGTTTGAGAGCGATCTGCTAAGAACCAGTAGATTATTAAAAACAATACATTCTTTTAATAAAGGTAAGGCCTTCTACAAGACGTGATTATTTTCTTACTTCACCTTAAAATAATGCATTTTTACGTTTTTTTAGAGTAGCTGCAGGTTGGCAATAAGTCATTCATCAGATAGCATTCTTTGTGCAGAGTGTGTTGGTACTCTTTCATCTCCTGTTGGTCAGAGAGCATAGTGAGAGATAAAAGGTCAGGGGTCATATTTAAGGGTATAGTGACAATTGAGGGTTAATGGAGCTGGGCGAGAAGGTGATGAATGAAGCTGGAGCCCTCGGTTTGACAGCAATTTGGTTTGAATTTCATTGTGAGAAACGGTGAGGAGAGGTTTTCCCTATACATCCAGTTTTGCACACACAGAAAGCACTGGAGTTTATTATCATGCATGGCCATTCCTGTCTGTCTGGGCCAGTAATAGAAAGGGGGGAGGGGAGGATGAGTGTGATGGTGTTGGTAGGTGTAGGTTGTAATGCTGGCAGATCATTTATAACCCCCCGATGCTGCGTTTTCCCCAGAGATAGACACGAGCAACTCAGACAAAGTACATAGATCTGGGAATTAATACCAATTTACCTAAAGAGGAGACAGATAGAGAGTGACAAAAACATGAATTATATTCTTATTTAGGTAACCCATAAGGAGAAGTTTATAAGATACGAGCCTATGCATACTATACCAGTAACAGAGTTTTTTGTGGGGTAATTGTATCAGTTCAAACAGGATGTAGTGAAGTACCCGTGAACTGTGTGTGTGAGCCTTAGGCCGAGATGGTCATTTGGTCACACCATCACCAACCTTATAATGGCTCTGTGTGCTGGAATCTGACCGGCAGACAAGCTGGAGGTAGGGAGGAAACTACAGAGAGAGAGAGAAGATCTAGAGAAGGTTAGAGGAGGTATGGGGTCTATAAATAGAGAGCTGCTGAGGGGGGCACAACAGGGAAGCTCTTTAATTTTTCAGTTGTTTAAGTGATTCTAGATAATGTATAAAGCTTGTTCACCCAGCGACTGGTGTGAATTGGAATGAAATGCAAAACATTTTTCACAATCTAACTTTGGCTAATTCGCAAAAAAACACAAAATACAGCTAAACCAAAGTATTTCACACATTTTGATCTAATGATAGCGCTAGATAAAAAGTCAGAGGAACACCAAACAGGAACAAGTAGCCCACTGAAGCCTAGAGAATAGGTAGATAGGTAGACGCCACCATTTACCGATGACCCCTGAACGTCTCATATGCAGGCTCTTGATCATATCAGCCTTCGATTGATTGATTGATTGAAAAGTTTATTAACAGCTTGTATATTGGGTACAGTAAAGTACAGCTCAAAACATACAATTGTTAAGGGGATGCAGACCAGAGAAAGACTTTCGTCTTGTTTACATCAGGGTCCCCCATTTCCAATTCATCATGTCATTTAAGACATATAAGACATATTTGACATACAGATGGCTTATTTACAATTTACATACAGGTGGTTTTTTTACATACAGATTGCTTATTTACAATTTTCATTTTAGATTTCGTTCTATTACATCCTAACCGGACATTTAAGACATACCAAGTCTACAGATATACAGTTAGTAACAGAGTCTAAAATGTGAGTATATACATAGATGGGGGGGGGGGAAGCTGTCCATTGAACGACAGGTTGAGATTTGTACCATTACCGGGGCCAGTTTTGCAATGCTCTCCCCCGAAGGTGCTCTTTAAGAGAGGTTTTGAAGGTAAGTATAGTTTTACTTTCCTTTACAGTTGTGGGAAGAGCGTTCCACCTTGATGTGGCATAATTGCGAAACGTGTATTCCCCCTTTTTTGTGCCAAATCTGGGTTTCACATGATTTGTGGAGCTCCCTCTGGTGTTATGATCATGGTATTCCTTGACCTTTGGGAAGAATTTTGACATGTACATGGATACCATAGAGGTGTAGTGGATCTTGTAGACCAGGCCCATTGCAAGTAGCTGTACTCTGTCGTCTACTCTAAGCCATCCTAGGTTGTCAAAGTGGGCAGAGGTGAGGTGGGTTCTAGATGAAAGGTCAAGAAGTAGTCTGACCAGTTTATTTTGCGATGTTTGAAGTTTTATTTTTAGCGCCTTGGAGGTGCTATGGTCCTGGATCATAGGTCCTGGATGGATATCCTCGTGGATTCATCTTCCTATTATACACACATGCATTTCCAAACATTTGGACTACCTATGTTGCAAATGTATTATCTTTTCAATTTACACACGGCATCTATTGCACGTCTGTCCGTCCTGGGAGAGGGATCCCTCCTCTGTTGCTCTCCCTGAGGTTTCTCCCATTTTTCCCTTTAAACTGTGGGTTTTCTTCGGAAGTTTTTCCTTGTACGATGTGAGGGTCTAAGGACAGAGGGTGTCGTATTGTCATACTGATATTTTGTACAAACTGTAAAGTCCACTGAGACAAATGTAACATTTGTGATATTGGGCTATATAAATAAACATTGATTGATTGATTGATGACGTGCAAGCATAGTCATAGTACCCTTGAATGAGTGCTCCTGCCAGAGTTTTCAGGGTGTTTTTGTTTACCAGAGAGGAGATCCGGTATAGGAATCTAGTTCTTTGATTGACTTTTTTTATTACATTGGATGCCATTTTATCACAGGAGAGGTTTGCCTCAAGAATAGATCCTAGGTATGTAATTTCCTTCTTACTTGTGACAATAATGTCGCCCACTGCAACTGAGAAGTCGTCGGATTTGCTGAGATTATGTTTCGAACCGAAGAGAATGGACTCTGTTTTACCCAGGTGTAATGATAATTTATTATCGGCGAGCCAGGTGCAGATTCTGCCGAGCTCGGAGCTGAGGGTTTTTTCAACCTGCAACCTGTTCCTGTCAGAGACCAGCAGGGCTGAGTCGTCCGCGAACAGGAACAAGTTACAGTCACATGCTGATGACATGTCATTTACATAAATTAGGAACAGTAACGGATCTAATATGCTTCCTTGTGGAACACCACAGCTCACTGGGAGGGGGGGGACAGAGTACCGTTTACCTCCACCATCTGATCTCTCCCCTCCAGGTAGGATTGCATCCAGCTCACCGATAGTTTATCAAAACCAATTGCTTTTAGCTTGTCAATCAGAATGGGGTGATTGACAGTGTCGAAAGCCTTTTGTAGGTCCAGCATCACCATGCCGCAGTACTTGCCCTCGTCAACCTCTTGTTTGATGTGGTCGCTCAAATAAAGAAGGCATGTGTCAGTGGAGTGGGATGTTCTAAAGCCAGATTGAAATTCATAGATTAGTTTCTTTTCCGCGAGGTACTTTTCGACCTGTTCATATACTATTTTTTCCATGACTTTCGAGATGGAGGTAAGTGTAGAAACAGGGCGGTAGTTGCCTGGGTCCAATTTGCTGCCCTTTTTGTGCAGGGGGGTTACTCTTGCAATTTTGAAGTCTTTGGGTACTTTTCCCTGTTTTATGGAGAGGTCAATTATGTGAGCTATGACTGGTGAGATGGCGGTTGCTGTGTCTCTGAGGAATTTGGAGGGGATATTGTCGTGGCCAGTGGCCTTGTTAGGTTGGAGGGTGCTCAGTTTAATGAGTACCTCTGCTGTTGTTACCCTTGCTAGACTGAAATCATCTTTGCGTACCCCTAGGTTTTTGTAGTAGGTCATGATGTGATCTACTCCAAAAAGCCCTGAGTGGGAGGGTAATTTATTTACAAGAGTTGTGGCTATGTTTGTGAAAAAAATGTTCAAGTACTTGGCCACATCCAGTTTGTCTGTAATGAGCCTGTTATCTGTCTTTATGTTTAAGTTAGAAAATCTCGTTTTGAGTTTTTTACTGCAGCCAAGCTGGTTATTGAGTAATTTCCAAAGTTCACGGGGTTTATTTTTGTTCAGTTTTGACAGTGATGAAATTCTTTTTGGCAGTTTTGATCATGGAGTTTACGTCATTTCTTAGTCTGTTTCTTTCCATTTTTAGTTCAGTCACGTGGGCCTGGAGTTCACTGCTCGTGCTTTTGGAAAGCATTGACTGACTTTTATGAAACTCAGAGCATTTTTTGTCTCTGGTTTTCATGGCGGTCAGTATGCCGGAGTGCATCCACGGCTCAGCGCGATTTTTTACCCTGATAACAACGGTTTGATAGTCTACAAATGCATGTATTCTTCAGAAAACTCAAACGAAAGTAGCGCTATAAACGTGTTTAATACATTTCAAATGATGTCAAAATTAGCAGAGGGAGGCTTTTGGAAAAATCATAGCAGCATCTCGTTGTGTCGCATGCACCGTTATCACAACAAACATCTGTCCATGCCTCAAAACAACACCTGTCTGAAGGAGCTGTAGTAATACTGTAAGTTAGCATTGCAAGCTAAAAGTAGGCTATTATATTTCTGAAGTGTTGTCATGTGCTCTGTGCGTCTTGCTAGCTACAGGCTGAGCTAGAAGGAGTTGTGTATGTTTTCAAAGCTTTGTGGCTTTGCATAACCATCGTTTTGGCTAACTGTGACATTACTTTGTAAATCCACATTGGCTATACTTTCTGTGGTGTCTATAACTTAGATTGTGGTTGTCTGTTAAGTGCTTGTTGTTAATAACTCGCGAATGCATTGAATTCGTTTATTCTAAATTCAAGTTATTGATGTGTATTTGTCTGCGTTGTTGTTTAACGCTAAACTTAATTAGCAGGACCACCGTGATTTAAAATGATGTTACGTTTGTATGATCCTGAATGTCATTATTTATAGCCTAGTTAGCTATTTAATAAAATACATTAGCACTTGCTATCATGTGAGTCATTGTTGTTCAGTAGGTGCATAGTATTGCTGTTCAGAACATAATCACCTTTTCTCCTGTGGTGGTTAAATCAAGTCTATAGCTGGTGGTCATATAATAGCTTTCCTTATCCTGAATCTCACCACACAGCCTATGTCACCAAAGTGTAAACAGTTCATCCTGAGGAGAGAAACTACCTTCCAAACCATTCATTCATAAACAAGACGTTTTGAAATAAACATGTCAACCTTAGGCCATGAGGAAAGGTTAGGGAATGAAGACATGACAGGGTCCATCCTCTGGGAACCATGATAGGCTATACAAAATGTTAGTGCATTTCAATAGTTGTTGAGTTAATTAAGTCTGGATCAAAATTGGTGAACTAACATACGGAGGTCTCTGTACTGACTTTTTCACACAGCTACAGTTACAAAAAAAACCCACACAATTTGTGTTTGTTTGTGGCATCTTTGTAATTCTTTCAATACACATTATTGTATTTGTATGTGTTTTGTTGATTTCACAGTAAGACTATAACTCTAATAAGTTGAATTTGCTCCCTTGTGCAATGTAATAACCCATGAGTTTTAAAGCTACAGCCTCACATGGTTTGGTATGACCAGGAGCTTGTTATGTGCATCTTAATTTCTGTCACTGAGACTAGTTTATATTTGGCAAAAGCCAGCAGTGTTAAAACTATTTATCTAAAATTCATTCAGACATTCTTCCCCTTAAGCCTTACCTTCAGCTAACCAGCAGTGTTTATATATAGTGCACTGTATGTGTGTGAATGACTTGTGATGGGTTAACTCTACAGCCTGGGGCACGACTGATTTTCTATTATCATTATTGGTTGTGTGTCAGATTGATATAGTACAAGGAAAAGACAGAAAGAGATCAAAAGATAGGATAAGTTAAATGAACGAGATGAAAGTGGTCAGGGAATGCTTGAGGCTGAGGGACCATCTGTTGCTAAAACAATTCATTTCCAGACCTCTGCTGCTCAGTTCATTCAAATGCACATCTGGTGTCCCTCAGAGTCTTCTGGTGCTCAATCTTCTTCTCAGGCGTTGGTCAATTTGCAATTTTGTCAGACGAACAGCTCCTAACCCCAAATATATGGAATGTACCACAACATTAAAAAGAGAAAAAGCAGCAAATCTTACAAATGTTTCAGTTATTGAGTTATTTTAAGAACATAACACATTCCTTTCCATCCCTTCTAGCTTCAAGATAATTTTCCTATTTTGTGGATGTCAAATCTAGACTTGAAATACTTTGACAGATATAGAACAATCCTAATTGGTCATTTATTAATTATGGTAAATTCACATTTCTAAATCATTTGTTCATTGTGATATCATTTACACCAGTTGTTGATGTCTTTCAAGACTTCATGGTATTGCACATTCCAAAACAATTCTGTGTTGCTGCAAAACACTAAATTATACACATTAAAGGGAGAGCATGGGTCCATTTCCTGTCCCTACAGTACTTCAGTAGCTTTATTGACTGCCTCCTCTTCTTCTTCTTCTTCCTCCCTTGTTTCCTTTTTAGTCCCCTCCTCTGTTATGTTCTGCCCCTCTTCAGGGGTTGAAGGTCGGAGGTCAGTGACTTTGTGAAAGAAGGCTTTGTCTGTGTGGAAAGGTCTCGGAGAAGCACACTTCCTCTGACCCTGAGTCACCCCCCTCCAACATATAAATACACACACATGCACACATACAGATGTCAAGCATTGTTGCTTCACCTTACTAGAAAGTCCAGATGTTGCAGCCTTTTTCTATCATTACACACATCTGTTCACCCATGCACACTTAACATACATTCATCTGTGACTTTACTATGTTAGGGTCAAAGGTCTGAATAAGCTGGAGCAGAAGTAGTTTGGATGGTGTGTTGTTCTTTGGCGGAAGACCTCTACTGCGGTCACTAGGGAGTTCAGCACTTTATGTAATAAAACACTACTTTTCCTACTGATATCAATGCTTAACTTCAGTCTTTGTGTGTCTTTGATCCAGGGGGCCCGTGTTTGGGTCAAAGAGAAGGAGCAACTGGTTCCTGCTACAGTCAACTCCTGTGGAGATGGAACACTTGTCCTCACAACCGACTATGCAGAGGTAAGAGCTGCGTACACACACAAAAGAGCAGCGACATTACGCTGACCTCCTAAGATAACAGCTTGACTCTTACTGCATGTTTAACCTGCAATACATTTAATGCCTTTGTTGATGATCTGTAATGTGTCAGATTTCCACAAAGTCAAAGATATAGAAAGATTTGAGTTGTACAATCCAAGCACTCCACATAGCGTCTCTCCTGCATGGCTGCTAACAGTGTTGCTATAGCCGAAGAGGCAATCCCACCCTACAGGAGGTTTTTACCAGCGCCTGGTTCTAAATACGTTTATCCAACTTAGCTAACATTGGACACAGGAGCTGAGGGTGTTGGAGCATTGGTCAGAAACAAGTGTTACTGCAATCTGTTTCCATATACCCTGTCTGTTGCAGTGATTCAACAGTCTAACTGATTTTTCAAATGATCAACGTCAAGGGGAAGTCATTAAAAGTCCCAAGCTTTTTTGAAACCAAGGACATTACTGTTTGTGGATGCTGCCTTTGAGAAGCCACTGCATGTGTTCTCTCCTTTATGCAGGTTTTAATTAAACTGTGATGATGATATTATTGTTTATCACAACACATAATACATATAAGCAAATTGCAAACACTCTACACATTCAATTAGTTTAAACAGTAAACGGAGCCAGGATTTAATGACTGTTTAGCATAACCTGCAGCATGGTGTAATCTGTCATCTGGACTGTGCATTAGTCTTCAGATAAAGGTCAGAGTGAAGGTGAAGCAGCTGTGCAGGTTCATCCTCTCCTGCTAGGATCAATAGAAACTCCTGGAATGATGCTCCACTTTCCTGCCCCAGTTCTTTCCTCCTCTTCCTCCTCTTCCTCCTCTTCCTCCTCATACATATGCAAGATTTATCTCTGACACACATTCAGCCTCAAGAGGAGAGCTAGAATAGATGAAGAGAATTATGGGAGCACAAATGCACATTTCAGGATGTCAGGAGTGCGTTGCCTTTAGTTGTTCTAAATGGCAAAGCCAGACGGCCGCTCCATCCCTTCAATTCCAAAACCCCTGTCTAAGTAATGTAATGTTTAAATCTCATTATGAGTGTGTGTTTGCTGTATCAGAGCAAGGACATGCACACGTTAGATTTAATGTTTTTTTGATGGCTGATGTGTTTGGCACTCACGTACACCCACAAACACACACATGCGCTCCAGTTGGCAGACTTTAGATGGAGCTAATAATAGACTTGGTTCTTTGGCCCGAATTCAGTCTCAATCCTTCCTTTATACCCTCAAAGAACATCCACATCTAGGCTGTTCTTTATAAATGTACAATGAATTCATGTTGGCCTTTCAAACATAAAATGGCCAAATGATGCTCTAAAAGCACGGTCTTTTTGATAAAGCTGCTTCTCTCTAAGGCACAGACGGGCATTTCCCAAAAAAGAGGATTGGTTATAGAGTAGGAATTCTCTTCGCTCTGGATTATGAATGTCCTTTACCTCCCCCACCCCCACCCAGCTCTCTCCTCCTCGCTGCTCGCTGCTGCTGTTTAAATGTTAGCTCTGCAGGAGGTGGTAAATATTTGATAGAGAATCAGCAGGACGGGGGGTTCAACTCCGTTACAGGACCTGACCCATGCAAACAGTCCCAGGCTCTCCATGCTCTTTTCCTGCTTCCCATGATCATAAATACATGTCTAAATCCAATGTCCAAGGAGCAGCCCTCGAGGCATTTTAACACTCGCTGCAATGGTGGCTGGTGAAACAAGGAACTTTGCAAAATGTAACAGGATGTGGCTGGTTTTACTTTATCTTTACTTTCTCATATTCTTCATCCAGCTGCCATGTCTCTCTGGTTCTGTATCTACAGGCCCTGACCCAGTTCACTTCATTACCATTTCTGGGTTACAAATGCTGTGGCTGCACAGCTAAAAGCCTTCATGTCAAATCAGCACAACTCACAACTACCAGGGGTATACTGTACGTGCGAGCATTTACATCAGTCATGTTTTACTCTCAGTGAATTTGCATGAAACAGACAATATCATAGAAAGATGTTCTGTAGATGTTATGCTGGCAGGCTATTGTTTTATTTCTTCTCATGACAGGCGTTTGTATACAAATTGATCTTTCGATATTTTGAACAGTAATTGTTTACTCTAGAGTCTAGAAGGCTCCAGTCTCATTTATTGTGTGACCCACAATCACCACACACTCTTCTTCTTTTTTGTATGTAAAGATGTGAGAACTTTTTTTGCAAAGTGCCAGGCAAAGGTAGACTTCCAGGAGGTATAATTGACAGATGTCTGAATCACTTCTACTTTTCCATTAATGTGAAGGAGCTGCATTTCTACTCAGAAACCATACATTTCCATCATTTCAATATTTCTCCTGTGCAGGAAGCTCATGTCATTCGTGGCTAGGAAGGTAAATAAATCAGTAAAACATAAACTAAATCTCATTGGATCAGCAAACCACCGGATCATTCATAAATATTTCATTCATGATCCAAGGCTTTCTCTTTCCCTTTTAAGTCTGTATAGCGTACTGCATTGAGAATGTGAATAGATGATTAGAGCAAACGTTTGTTAACCTGTGGTAAAACTAGGTCAGCAAAGCACTTGATATAGATAAATATAGAACAAAAAGAAGTTATTAAGATACTTTAAATAGGAAAATATTGAAACTACACTCTAAAAACAAATGCCTTGGCTCAACAAAGAAAATCAACGCAACAGTTTGCATCAATGTTTATTGAGTTAAGACAACTTCTAATGAAATTGTCTTAAAGCAACAAAGTTATTTGAGTTAGGGGAGAAGGCTTTTCCTCTACAATCGGAGGTGTTTTTAATTACACTTACTTAATAATTGGTAGCATAAACACAAGTTTTGAAGTTGATTACTCAAAAGATTAAGTTGTTCCGACTAGTTTTACCACATGATTTAAAAGGAATTTAAAGTTGTATGTACTTAATTACCATCATTGTGAACACACGTTTTTAAGTTGACAACCATTTATAAATTAAGTTGCTCCAAATATATTGTATTCAATAGTTTGTTTTCTTAGATTTTTCATGTTTTTGCCTTTTAAAGAAATAAATTAATTGATTCCACAACAAAAATATTAGGCAATTCACTTTTTTTATTTTGAACTGCAGTTGTTTATTTCAACACATGATGTTTCAATCAGGAGAGAATTCCTTTTGTTTGAACATTTATTGACACATGCCATATGATAAGGTGCATGAACACCTGAAATCACAGCTGACTGCAGGAGAGAGGAGAACCATTTTATAGTTGGGCTGCAGCACGTTGATTGGCTGCTGGAGAATGAGGTGAAATGTAATAGGTTAAAGAGAACGCCTATGATGAGCTGATTATATGCAGCTGCGGAGTGAATGTATATACACCCAGTCTTCCTGAAAGAACTTGCGCTGAGCTTCATTTAAATCTTGAAAAAAAAGATAATTAACAAATTGAAATTGCCCCACAAATAATAAATAAACACATTAGCCATATTACCATGGGACATGGGGACACAGCAAATAAATGCTGCCATCACAACGAAGTTAGAGGCCTTTGCATACTTAAAACCAGTGCCAAATATGTAAAATCTGTAAAGTTTTTTGTAAAACTACAGAAACAAACTCTCAATGGCCACCAATCTGCAGATCACACACATCAATTTTACAAAAGATGTAACAAAGATGTTTACACTGCCGACAGTCATTATTTCAAACAGGATGAACACATTTAACGCAGAATGCTTGCTCATTCATTTGTTTCCCTCGACCACGATGATTGCCATCGTATGGTCAGATCCTGGGGTGGACCGGTCACTGATGAAGGCGATATTCATGTCCTTTTGAAGCACATTAAATAATAGGTTAGCGCATAAGAGATAATGAATTAGGTAATTGCATACTTTTTAAACTGTCACTCTTAGCTAATTCAGAGACATTATTACCAGCTGGTATTGTTTTCACCTATTGAGTCTGCATGTGTGTGTCACCATGGCAATGTGGTCCTGAAGACACACAGAGGTGCTTTTGAGTACTTTGCCTAGTGTTTAAATGCATGTGGACAGATTTTGTCAATCCCAACCGTGCAAGTTTTAGTGTATCTTCTCATCTTTTTTGCAGGTTCCATACAATATTTGAACTCTGGTTAAGTGAAGAGCAGAAGCCACTTTTCAAATGTTACACAATCCTTTTCCCATGCCATTGCTGTCAACACATATCCATGCTGAACGTTGCTAAGATATTATTGATTGGGGTGTGGCCAAAAGTGCAATATGCTTCAAAATGTAACTGACAGAAAGCAGTGCTTTTGTCCTGTGCTCGTGGATTTTATTTTATTTCAAGATTTTTAATTACGTCGTTAAACTCCTTGAAAAGGTCCTCTTCCTCTTCTCCAAAGTAAACGACAAGGCAGCGGATGGCTATAGTTCTCTGTGTTCTTCTATTGTATTGTGCTATTTTTGAAAAAGGAAAAAAAGAGAAATTACCTAAATGAATATATTCTGAATGGGTGAATGCCAACAACTTGCATTTCAATGACAACTCTAAATAACGATCCTACCTCAAGAAGCATCCTTGATCTGCTTCACCGAGATTCATTTTTAATAAAAAGCGATATCACAATAGTAACCAAAGTATTTTTACTCTCACAGTAGCCTCTACTACTTTGTATCCTCTCACAGAACTATTCACAGTTCAAAGGCTGCTAATTTTGGTCAAACAGCAATTTGCCTATACAGTGCAACTACAAGGCTATCTACTGTATTTGAATGACAAAATATGACACTCACCTTAAAATGTCCTTTGTATATTTCTATTTGTCTTAACTGTGGGAACTTGTCCAGGCATGTTAAGTGGGAGTGGACTTGAAATCCTTAACTCAAGGTGTAGAACAATTAAGTTATCAAGCCAATTGCATTACTTACTACAACTTGAATTTTGTTTTAAGTCAATTAACGCAGAAATCAGAGTTCAAATGACACACAATATTAAGTTGATGTAATTACCAACATTATTACGTCAACACAACTTATAAATTAATGTTTGCAACTTAAAATGTTTATCTAAATCAATTAACTCACATTTTTATCTTGCAACCATGCATTTAATTAAGTGGAGGTGAAAGGTCGCCTGAATTCGTTTTTAGAGTGTTATCAAAATCCAAAAGAGCTCCTACTCCTGGCTTTCATTTTATTCTCATAATCACTTTTAAAGCTTCACTATTTTCACACTTGGAGCCTGTTTGTTGGAAAAAACGAATCACCAGATGAATCATTACTAAAAACTAACAACCCTAGATGATGTTTATATCCCCAGCTTTGTAATTAAAACCCACATTTAGGCAACTCTGTGCCTGACGGAGATCTCCCTGGTTGCCATGGATACAGCACCCTCTTCCTTATATTGGCTATAATTATGACGTCTCCATGGACATCTCATTTACACCCACACAGGAATGTGTTACACATGGGGAATAATGTAAATATACAGAAGTCAGCACACACACCTGCTTCCCTGCACTTAGACAGCACACACACACACACACACACACACACACACACACACACACACACACACACACACACACACACACACACACACACACACACACACACACACACACACACACACCACACACACACACACACACACACACACACACACACACACACACACACACACACACACACACACACACACACACACACACACACACACACACACACACACACACACACACACACACACACACAGGTTACGTTAGCCATGAGTGATGGACAGTGTGTGTTATGTGACCTGGATTTCAGTAGCTAGCGTGAAAGCGGTAGCGAAAGCTCACGCGAGCACTGAACATGCTGCAGGGATGCCTTACTCTTTCTGAAAACACACAATTACTTTGGACTTGGACACACACACAAAAAACACTCTGTTAAATGACCTGAATGGAAAGTGCAGAAATTACGTGTTTTGTAACATTTGGCTCATAAACAGGTGGATGTTGCTGTGTGATCTCCTGACCCACATTCCTCTATTTCTAATCCTCTGAGGACCTGATAGTTACTCACTCGAGTCGCTTAGTATCATATAATGAGATTAACTTTGGGACACACACATACACACACACACACACACACACACACACACACACACACACACACACACACACACACACACACACACACACACACACACACACACACACACACACACACACACACACACACACACACACACACACACACACACACACACATGCAAACACCTATCTCTCTCTCTTGCCTCACCTTCACCGTCTCTCTGCAGTGTCCCTGTATCTGTGGGAAATGAAGCAGAGATCCCCTTTGGGGGAGGATGAGCGTGGGATGTTGAATCTTGAAGGAGAATGACATATGAAGGATGTTATACACACGAGTGCTAAATGGATGCTGTGGGGCAGAGAAGGCATTAGAGTAAAATAGTTCATGTGACTAACCTTTTTTCTCCCTACATGTAAAATGTACCAAGATTGGGGGTAAAAGAAACGACAGGTCACTTGATTTTGGTGTAAATTTGAAGAAACAATCAGGCTTTGTTCTATCATGTGTTCATAATTAACTACATAAAACAAAGCACTATAATTTGTATATAAACCACGTTATTGTGAGCCAGGATGTGCATGGCATCCCGTAAGGAAGTCGGTGATGTAGTACAAAATGAAACAAAGTTCACGTAGGGACAGGGTTGGGTAGGATCACCAGGTCATAAAACACATGACCCAGGAGATAGATGTCAGTGTCCCGTGTGAAACCAAAAGTCAAAAGAGCTTTCTAAAATACTTTGGTTTAAAGATAAAAGTGACTTGGCCAGCACTTCTGGCTGCAGCTGCTCTATTTGCTTGTAATATACTCTGATCTGAGCGGTCAGATTATATAAAAATACATCATCAGTGTTCCCCAATCCTAATCTGACCCAATGAGGTCTGCCAGCTCTGATCCAAGGTCAGTGAGGGAAGCTGCAGGTGCATAGAGAACTGTGTGATACTGTATTTTACACTGAATAGAAGTCTGCAGAATATATAGGTCACTGTGCCCACAGCTCGCTCTCTCTCTCTCTCTCTCTCTCTCTCTCTCTGTCTCTCTGTCTCCATGCTCTATCTTTATCTCTCTCCTCCTCACTCTGGCTGCTGCTAATATGTGAAGTCAGATGAAGAGGCTTGTATCCTCTGGCTCCCCTCCTGAATCATGCAAAGCATCTTCAGACATCAGAGGGCTTTACAGCAAGGCCGCTCTATGCACTCTATGTGTGTGTGTGTGTGTGTGTGTGTGTGTGTGTGTGTGTGTGTGTGTGTGTGTGTGTGTGTGTGTGTGTGTGTGTGTGTGTGTGTGAAAGTCCGTTCACACGGGCAAAGTGGGGTTAAGAATGCAGGTATTTTCCTGAAAAAGAGAAGCAACCGAAATATGTAAAAGGGAAGAAGCTGTGTGACATATTCACATAATGTTGTCGGCAAATCTCATGAAAAGACAGCATTTTAAAAGAAAGTATGGCCATTCTGTGTATTTCTCTGTCCGAGATTCTAAATTCTGTGCCAATCCATGCCAATACTTGTAGAGAAAATTCACTGGATATGTGAAAACTTAAAATCTGCTGGTGCTACTTGAGGAAGTGAGAAGAAGTATCAAGGGACACCAAATATTCTTCCTCTGGAGACCATGAATGTCTTTACAATTGTTCATGCAATTTTTTACATCATTCTGAAGTAAGTTAGTTTCTCCTGTTTAAGAAATTCTCTTTAAAACTACATTGCTCAGCCAACAATATTAGTAATCTTTTAAAAACATATTCAATAACATATTGGCTTGAGGTGGAGTGGCATGGAAAGGGTAGATAACTCAATGAAAAGTGTCTCTTTATTTGGTTTATTTGTGACAAAGGAAAATCCAGAAATACCACATCCTTTAAGGAATTTCCTCTCCCGCACTTCATGCCACTGAGAGATGTAGAAGAGAAAATCAGAGTTGTTTGCTTGTTTGTTTATTTACTTCTACATTGCTACCCACCACTCTCTTCATCTCTCCCTTTCAGACTCTTTCTTAGTGTTTTCTCTCATTATTCCATGTCTTTCCTCAGTGCTTCTCTCGGATAATGAATTATTGAATAAGCTGTATCCCATTGTAGACTCTCTGGGTAGTCAAACTTAGTGTGCGTGTGCACATAAAGTACAGTTTGTCTGTGTATGTCCCCCTTTGTGTAAATGTTCGCCAAGAAGCACAGAAAGTGTGTTAAAACGTTAAAACCCACCAGAGGGCAATGGAAGAAGAAGACGGAGACAATTGCAACAATCTTTTTTTTCCCTTCCACTTCAGCTGTGTTTTTTTCCTCCATCACTGACATACTTTCTAACTTCATAGCAGTCCGTCCTCTCTCATCTGCATCTGGGTTTTCCCAAATGGTTTTTTATGGAACGTCTCTCCTTTATCTGTTGTTTTAGGCATTTATATTTGAAAGCAGCTTTGGCATTAGAAGCAATTGTAAAACCCAGAACTGCAGCTCGATTGATTTAATCTTGTAGCTTAATGACGTTTATTTTTATTTTTAGAAAGACCACTTTTGGAGATTGACTTCTCTATATATTTTCTTTTTAAATGAATGATGCGATGTCTTTTATTCTAGGTACTCAACGTCAGTAAAACTGGACCTTTACTGCAGTGATTTTTAGCATTATTTAAAACATATCTATCATGCAAATTCCCCAACTTGATGCAGGTGCAAAACTAAATCCCTTTAAGATACATATTGGGATATAACTAACATACCTGAAGATATATGGGTCACATCCTACATCTTTCAGATAATGCAATTTGGATACAGATCTATCTGAAAAACACTAAACAAAATTGACATTGACAGTCTTGTTTCCATACTAACCCGTGTGATGGGAATTTACACAAAACAGGATTTCAGCTATAAGAAGCAACCTAATAGATATTGGTTATGTTCACATACTTATTTGATTACATCCACTTGTCTAAGATGACAACAGAGACTTTCGACCCAAACCCAGCTGTTGACTTGTGGATGCAAGCAGCTAATCGCAAACTCAACCAGAGAGAAAGAAGTAGGTCTACATCATCAGCTACCATGTCTGACAGAGAGGAAGACAGTGAGGAGAACAGTCAGGAGGGTAGTGATGACAGCTTGTAGGAATACTGGTCGTGCTAATGTTGTCTTGTGTTCACCTCTGTGTGTTCAGTGCCGTGTGTCTGGCAAATAAAGTCAAGACCCCCTCAAAAGTTACGGTTTATTTCATTTTAAGGATGAGCACCAAGCAACATCTCCAGATGCTCCTTTGAGAACCAGGGCAAAAAAGTTATGTGCACCACTGCTAATAGTAATACCTTATAATAACCAACCTGAGACACTTTGAGGACATTGTCTATTTAAAAAAAAGATTTCCAACAACCACAACTATGCATTTTGACCCAAGCCATCATTTAAATGTTGAGAGGAGCTCTATCTTTTGTTCAACTATAATTACGCTGGATTGCAAAGGCATGCTTGGCTTTCTGATTGACACGGCTTTCAGTAAGTCTTCAATTACAGCCAGGGGTCTCAGATTGAGCCATTTAGGCATCAAGTGAGTCTGTGTGGGTTAGCACACAGGAATCAATGTACATTAGAGACACAGATACTTTCAGTTATAAAAATAAATAAGCATGGAGAGATGGAGTAAAAAAAGGGAAGTCTTAGGACGGTGAAATATGAGAGATGCAAAGGCAGAAGAGATACGGGGCAAATTAATGAAGGGTGGGATGATGTGAGGGAGGAAGATATCAAAAGAACAGAGAGAGAAATGACAGAGAGGGGGAAGGGATAAAAGAGGAGTGACGTACAAAGGGAGAGCGAGATGAGAGACATGAAGGCATGCAAAGAGCGAGAGTCGGAGAGAGAGAGATTTAATAGGGTGAAACATAAATTGAAAAGTCTGATAAAAGTAATGGACTTGGTTTGATGTAATTTTGGGGAAATTCTGTTCATTTTTTGTCCTCACAGATTTAGCAATACACCCTGGTCCAGATGTAAAACAGTCAATGTGAAAACATCCCTGCATGTGTACAGCTTTCAAAGCCATGACTAACAGGCATGTTTATGCATGTCATCACTCAGACAAGCATGTCATCGGTGCACATCACACACATTGAGAAGTACGAACACATTAACACACACACAGATTTCAATTATGCCAGGGGTCTTGACTCTTGATTAAAGATTGAGAGTCACAGGGGAGATAAATTAACAAACCTACTCGGGCGAATCAGAAACAAGCTGTCAACACAAGATTGACATATCAACTTGCATTTGTTTGTTGTTGTTGGTAGAGCTATAATTATACAGTGAGTAGTACATCTTGATTTATGAACTTTGCTTAAAACCTAAATATTACAAACACTAGCTTAAATGAAATCTTTGAAAATTGCAGCCTATTTGAATGTTTGCACATTTGCAGACAGTATTTGCAAAAATTAAAGCGCTTATGGTGATTTTATTCAATAAATTTGTTTTCTCTAAATTAACATTACAAACTGACAAACACATATATTAGGCCTAATTAGAATAAATAAAAGGTAATTTTGAAAAGGATAAAAGTATTGATTGCATTAGAACAAATGTTATTATAGCACTATATGGATCAAAGTCATCCTCATGATATTGACCCCGGCTGTAACACTAATATATATAAGTAATTGTGCTTGGGTAGCAACATGTCAGTGTCTTGATTGAGCACCAAGGTTGTAAAAAGGTCGAGACAAAGAGTCAAGTGGACGGGGTCATAGTGAAGATAGAGAGCTATATAAGTTATGCTCTCTCTAATGGAGGATGAAGGATAATTGGGTCATTTCATCACAGCTGAGTGAGTAGGGAAAGGTTAGTGAGGCAGTTACCAAAAGAGCATCCGCTTGACATTTGTACTTGTACGACAGGAGAGAGTAGATTAGGAGTGCAGAAACTACAACATATGACACACTGGTTTCTATTTTTTGGCTATAAACAACATTTTACGTGCGGTCATGTTGAAAAAATATGTTACTGAGTTTATTTTGCCCTATAGAGAGCTGTCTGCACGCAACAGCTCCGTAGAAGACTGTGTTGCTGGAGTGAAATAGATTTATTTAAGAACAAGATGTCTGAACGCCTACAGCGCGCCCCTCTGCCACTCTCAACAGACTCCTAACATCTGTTACGGAAACACACACACACACACACACACACACACACACACACACACACACACACACACACACACACACACACACACACACACACACACACACACACACACACACACACACACACACACACACACACACACACACACACACACACACACACACACACACACACAACACACACACACACAGGATGGAGGCTGGCTGTGAGACTGCGCTGACATATTAACAACCCAGTATTGTAAAGGTTTTCTATTCTTAGGCAAGTTGATTTAGTTAGAATGAATGAACGACCTTTATGCTGCGATGAAATGAATTTAATTATCTGTGTGTGTGTGTGTGTGTGTGTGGTGTGTGTGTGTGTGTGTGTGTGTGTGTGTGTGTGTGTGTGTGTGTGTGTGTGTGTGGGTGTGGACCATAGCCTGTATATAGAAACTGGATCTAGAAAGGGTGACCTCACAGATTGTTATGTGGATTACAGTTTAAAGCCTTGAATTTGGCATTTTTGGTTCACATTTGACCGTCACCATCTTGGTTTCTTGGTACCAGAAGTGACACAAGAGGATGGAGAAAAAGTGCAACATAATGCTGGACATGACCTTTTGAGACACCTACAATGTTACAGTTATATTTCTGAATGAAAACACACTGTTGACAGGGTTAAAATTGTACGATGAAAACACAGACCCTCAAACCAGACAACACTGTTCTAACTAGCAATGCCCAATATACCCTGCTTTGTCGTCTATTTTACTCTAAATGATTCCATATCTAAAAAATTATCATTATTCTGAATTAAAGCAGACTTGAATCTACCGATTGAGACCGTAAACTCATGTTTAAATGACTCAGGTAATAAATCAAGTAAGATGTAGGGTCAATTTGTCATAGATTTCTATACAGTGACAGTCAGACCTACATTATAAAGTCGCCCCCTGCTGGCTATTAGCGACTGTGGTTGCTATTTTTAGACCTGGAGGTTGCCACTTGCTGTTGATTGAATACATCAGAGAAAGATCATCCTAGCAGCGTGTGTGGTGTTTGTGTGTGTGACAATACATGAGATGCTTTCAGCTGTCCTTCCTGCCAGATTGGATCGATTACTCTGTCTCCTCTTTTCTTCCACATTTCTTCTTCTTCCCACCAAAGATGGCTTTCTTCTCGTCTTGTCACCTGCTCTCCAGTTGCCATGGCGATAGTTGACATAGATGAGACCAGGGTCTTGTTAGAAATGGAGCCACAAAGCTCTGTGTTCTCATCATGTGTGTGGTTTTCGTCATGTTGCATCATAATTACTTTAATCATAAAGCACCATTTGTTACGTTCCCTCCTAACTAGGGTTACAAAGGGAAGTAACAAAACACCAAAAATAACCGGCGAGAGAAAAAAGAGAGGAAACTGTCTACTGAAGCCACGAAGTGATGTTTTAATGGACAAAAGAAAAAGAAGAACCCACCAGCCAACTTGCAAAGCAAACTAAAATAAACAATACACAAAAAGGTAAACTGGAGCACATCTCCTAACAATTCACAAGAACACAGGCCTCCCACAGAGACAGAGACATGCTGCACACAATGCAGCCAGAGGAGAAGGAGCGAGCCACTGCAGCCTTCCTCAGGTCCTTTATGGAGGCCCTGATTGGGGATTGGGAGCACCTGGGGGAGAGGCTGCACCTGGAGACAATCAGGGAGAGAGAGGGACTTCGCCTCTCTATTGTTTTGCCGGGGTCTGTTACCGTTTGTGACTTCCTCCGTTCAGACGTTTTATTCATGTTGTAAACATTAACTTTCCTAATACGAACTATGGAGCGTGGAAGGCTGAGTCGAGCAGTAATCGGCAGACCATTTAATCTGCCGATGCGCCAACACCAACAGAATGAGCATGGTGTATACAACACCGGAGCAACACATGGAACACACACTGAACACAGACCCACATCGCTCTGAGCCAGATCCACACCCACCGCTTCAGAGACGGGAACACCCACAGTCACAGCACTGTCACAGACGGACGCAGAACTTAACTGCAACTCACCACTCTGTCGCATTGCAACTGGGTGCCGGTCTTTTGGCTTTTCCACAGACCGCTTGGAAGCTGCCACCTGCTTCTTCCAAGCTACACACTCTGCCACTAGATGACCAGGGTCAAGACAAAAGAAACACAATCTCTTTTTCTTGGGTCCTGGAAGAGAAACAGAATGAGCATGTGTGGCACGCCTGTTACGAGCTTTCCGGAAACCAACCCGATGAGGACAAGTGCTCTGAGCCAAAACACCACTGTGTGATAGCACAATCCCTGCTTTCGCTTCCAAGCTGCACAGTCTGCTATCAAATGACCAGGGTTATGACAAAAAGAACAAGGCTTTTCTAGCTTGGAACCTGATACTGGAAAACTGGCACGGGGGACGTATGTGTCACGAGCTCTATGGTAAGAATCTCGCTGAGGGGGATCACGCTCTTGATGAGGGGGATCACGCTCTTGATGAGGGGGGATCACGCTGAGAAAAAACGCTTTTATGTGTAAGTGCAAACTCATCTGGAGTGGCAGCCTGCTGAAGGGTAGATACTTTTTGCTCATTTAAATGAACTACAGTACGCTCTGGTACACAGTTTTTAAATTCCTCCAGCATCATTAGTTCACACATTGAGGTAATGTCATCAGCTTTACAAGCTCTCTACACCATCTGTCAAAGAGGATTTTCTTCTCCCTCGCGAAGTTCACATACCTGTAAGTCTGGCCAGAAGTTTTCTTCAGGCCGCGGAAATGCTGCCTGTAGGCCTCAGGCACAAGCTCATATGCCCTGAGAACAGCACCTTTCACATTGTCATACACCATACTATCCTCGACAGAAAGAGAAGAGCAAGCATCCTGAGCCCACACATCTTCTGGCCAGCGCAGAGCAGCAGCAATGCGCTCAAATGCACCAAAGAAGGTCTCCACTTCTGACTCACGAAAGACAGGGACCAGCTGAATGTTGCTACCAACATCAAAAGCAGCAGCAGAACCTGACAATGGTTGTGTACCCGAAGAGGTACCAACTGAACCTGTCCTGAAAGCTGTGTCTGCATCTAACTTTCTGATCGCCAGCTCCCTCCTGAGCTTAAAATGTCGCTCACGCTCCTCCTTCTCCCACTGTAGACGAGCTAACCTCACTTTTAACCTGGCATCTAATTTAGAACCAGTATGAGAGGACTCACTCCGCACAAGGGAGGCCATACTAAAACACACAAACTAATTTTCAACACTTACACTTAAATCACCTCACTCAACAACAAGCAAAATATCTGAGGTTACACAAACATCGACTCTTTCAAATAACACACTTCCCCAGATCCTGCCTACCACAAACTTACCTACCTATCTTCTGGAGCGTGCCGGGCTCGAGGCGACTTTGAAGGCAAACATCAGCGGCCGAAACCCTGAAACGCCTGCCCCCAACAGGGACTAAATCCCCACCCAGGATTACCCCGAAAATAACAAAGGCAAAATAATAAATGAGTGTCTGAAGGAAGGACTGATTCAGCCCAGCTAGACACTCCCCTATCTAAACTGAGGAAGCTGTTCAACAGTAAGAGACTTCACAGCCAATGCTACACTTATATACACTATATCTCACCACCAAACACAATATTAACACTAAACAACAAACAATCAAATACTCACTCTTTGTCTCAAAAATCCCGGACGATCCCCCATTTGTTCATGCTGAAAATGGAAAGACCTTACAGTGTTAGCATTGTCCTCCTCACACTGAACAAGATGTTATTATCCAGTTGGCATCAATACCAGATTGACAACTGTGTGGCACAAGTGTTATATCTACTTCAGAGGAGGTTTTGTGGTGTATTTTACTTTTAGCACAGACACTGAGAAGTAACACCAGCTTAAACGTTATGCAGTTGATCTAATTGCAATACAAAACAACACACTACCCTGGTGAAAAAACCAGCTAAGTTGACCAGCCTGACCAGCCAGTAGATAGGTTGGCTGGTTTAGAAGGGTTTTGGACACTTTAGCTGGCCAGGATGGCTGGTTTAGCTGGTTTAGCTGGTTTAGCTGGTGCATCAGCTAAACCAGCTAAACCAGCCACCAGCTAAACCAGCCATCCTGGCCAGCTAAAACAACATAGACCAGCATAGTGCTGGTATGCTGGGCTGGTCACCAGCATCCATCTATCACCAGTTTATGTTTAATAATGGTATTAAATATACCATGCTGGAAGCTTACCAGGATTCCAGGTGACGCAGCATACATTTATTTAAACCAGAGAACATAAATATATTACAAAGATTCATTGTGTCATGTATTCTGGTTGGCTATCTACCAAAATTAAAGACATTGTATAGTGTTCATAACAGTATTCTAATTTAATAAATAGCTAGTTAATATAATAAAATACACAGTAACAATACAATAATTATACAAATAACAACCAACCTGCAAATCAACCTACACATCAAAATTAATATATTATCTAAAAAAGGTGCATTTGATTTAAAATAAAAGTATGACGTTGACTTAAACCGAGCAAAACCACACACACAGTGCATATAACAACGGACTCCAGTTCACGCTATTACGGGAACTATATAGAGCACGCACAAAAGCGCGATCACACACATACACTATTAAGATGTAAAATATTATTTTACCAACAATGTGGAATTTACATTCATTGAAGTAGGCTATCAAGGCATTGCTAATTTCTGGCTATTTCTGGCTTTATCTTTATGATACAAAACTAATCCCATATCATACCACTTTTTTCAACCACTGCCATCTTGCCGTTACCCCGTGTCCCGCCCTCTCTGTATGTCTCTGTCTGTCTCTGTCTGTTTCAGTTTCGCCAGCAAGACTGGTAGACTGGTAGACCAGCATAAATACCAGCTTCATCAGCATAGACCAGCTTAACTACCAGCTAAAACCAGCATAGCCCAGCATGACATCCATGCTGGGCTATGCTGGTTTAGCTGACCAGGCTGGTCTTGCTGGTTTTGAACCAGCAAGAACAGCCTTGTCCAGCATGCTAAACCAACTAAACCAGCCTAACACCAGCTAAAACCAGCAACCATCTTAAGGTGGTCTATGCTGTTTTTTTCAGCAGGGTAGCAGGACTTCACTGATTGATTTATGTTTTGATTTATGATTTGTTTATAAAACAAAGTCACAACAAGTGGTGGTGTTACAGAATTTACAGTGGTTTAGTGCCAACTTGACAAGCAAAAGTCAATGTGGCAGATGCTATGCTATGCTAACTGGTTTTAACTGATTGTCCGTCATCAACCCTGCTTTGTGATTTTGCACTGAGATGGAAATGATGTCACTCATCAGCATTTGTTGACCCTGATCAGTGGTTGTTGGTGACTGAGAATTTGGTTTTGTCGTTACATGACAGAAGAAAGTTGGTAACAGAAAGCTTTCTTAGCTATTCAAGACAATCTCATATTATTTTGTATCTCTCCACCCTCGTATTTTCGAAAAGCAAAAGACCAGAGGCTGCCAATGCCAGTGCGAAACCCAAGGTAGTTTAACTTTGCAGTACCAACTTTCAAAACTCATATATCAGTGGCGAGCCGTGACTTTTATACCTAGGCCCTCTGACCCCCCCCCCCCCCCCCCTTCCCTCGAAAAAAAATGAAAAAAGAAGAGTTATTACGTCACAATATCCATGGTCAAAGATGAGGACTGGTTACACAGTACAGATTTGTGAATACTGACCATTTAACCTTGAGGAAGAATAAAGTTGCGCATGCCTAAACTACGGTACTGTTTAATCAGCAGAGCTTCCTATCTTGTTTTGAAAAGCTTTGCGTGTATAACTGCAACAAAATCAGGTGTTTTCTAAGGAAGTAATACTACTGAAATATGTTATTGACGCACACAAGAATGTAACACATGCAATGTAATTTATTTGTCTTCCAGGTGTTGTACCTGCAGCAGGCGGAGATCACCAGGGAGCGGGTGTACGCGATGCACCAGTCCAGCATAGATGGCGTGGAGGACATGTCGGCGCTGGCTGACCTGCACGAGGCCGCCATCATGCACAACCTGTACCAGCGCTACCAGAAGGATAACATCTATGTGAGTGCATTCAGATAGATGTGTGTCTGCGTTTGTAAGTATGTGTGAGAGGGTGGATGCACAGCATGTTTATGTTGTCATCTGCCCCCCTTTTCCTTTTCCAGTAATCTTTACATGCCTGAGGTTATCACTCATCCACTCCCAGTGGAATTAGTAAGGAGATGGAGAGAGAGGCTTATAAAGTAAGAAACAACCAGCACACAAAACTCTTAAGTGTTGTAATCCTTAACCTATTAATCCTGGGTGATTTGGTGACAACCAGGGACAAACAATTACATGTTTGCACTAAAGAAAGAAACTGAATGCCTATTCACTAGAAATAAGTATGCATTTTTCTTGTATTAAAAAAATATGTGTATGTTAATCAAGTATTGTGGTGCTACAGATCCATCCTTCTAAAGAAATAAGAAGAAAATGTTTGTTTTGAACAGATGCTCACACAAAATCATCCCATAATCACTTTAATATATATTTTAATTAATATAAGAATAATGACACAAAAAGAAACATTCTCTAAACTATCGTGAATCCTAAAGTCATTGCAATAGCAGTCAAAATAATCTCAATCAGTCTTTCAGCCCTAAAAAGTGACTATAAACACATGCATGATTCGTGTTTATTTCTACAGTAAATCCAATAGATGAAGCATCAAAAGCCTTGTGTCTTTTTCAGATCCTATGACACACTCACAATAAAAATTCATATCTGTGGTAATTTGATTATATGTTTGTAATGAATTTAAGCTTTAATAAAACATTTCATTCATGACCATTGATGGTGAAAAGACAATAATCTCTTTTTGAGGTCATAAAAAGGATATTGATCTCAATTAAATAATAAATGCTGCTCTTGTTTGTTGAGTTGAAAGTCAGACATCTGGAAAGCCTGAAAGCTTACAGGGAACAGACCAATAGCAGCGTCCCTGGGAGTGATGAAATATTGTCCATACATGGATTTCCCTTAAGCTGATCATAAGAATTGACCCTCATGGGTCAGCTTTCTGTGTCACTGTGCTCATGCATTTATGAGTAAATGTGTCCTTCAGCTTTATATGTGTGTGGCTCACAAACTGCACAGACGGGGTAATATGACTCGATGGAAGCCTTGCTGACCTTTTTTTGTTCATAGTGCAGGAGGATAGAAAGCAAGGTGACTGTTACAGCACACACGGCTCAGAATAGAAACCAAGCCTCCATCATCTCACTGATTTTAAGTCAGCTTTCTAATAAACATCTGATGATTTGTCACTAATACTGTGAGATATGCACCCTGCTGTGTCCCCTTATCCTCCAGATTAATATCAACACAAGGCTACTTTGAAAAGTCACATGTCTGTAGGCCCACTGTATGTTTTCCTGAGAGCTTATTGCTTGCATATATGTTTAGTGCTTTCATTGTAAGTGTTGGGGCATGTTTAGATCTATATTTTTGAACCAGAGAGAGGTAGGAAATCCACTGACAACAAATAAGAAGCAAATAAACTAAAAAAGGATACACAGACAGAAGCTGACATGTAATTTGTTGACTGTTTTCAGACTAATATTGGCAGCATCCTGGCAGCAATCAACCCCTATAAGCAGATCGCAGGTATGTATGGTCCAGAGAGGGTGGACCAGTACTCCAAGCACCACATAGGCGAGCTTCCTCCGCACATCTTTGCCGTGGCCAATGAATGCTACCGCTGCATCTGGAAACGCCACGACAGTCAGTGTGTCCTCATCAGGTGAGCTTCAACCATGGAAGAGGCTTTTTTGGTGATTATATATTCTGGCTTCCCTCTAATTCATGCTTTATCCATCTATCAGTCTGTCTTCCAAGCCATAAATCCATTTATTTATTAAATCCTCTATCACAGGGGACGGCAGCATATCCCAGCATGCATTAGGGTAGTTTTATTTTAGAAAATCCAACATTTCCTACTGTCCTACTTAACCAGAGTTACCAATGCATGTGTTATGTCCCTGAATGTCTGCTTTGTTGTCCATGTAGCTAAAACCAGGAGTCAGTTACCATAAATAAACATCTTTTCACCTTTTGTAAAAGAAAAATCTATGTGTGTATTTAGTGAACTTAAGAAGAGCATGTAGATGTATTTTTCTTTAAGTGTATGAACTTGAAGCCAATGCAGAGTCAGACAGGCAGACAGTGATAATGAAATTCAGACATATTTATTTTTTGAGAAAGACTAAGCTGAGATCAAGCTCAAAGAGTCAATTTGAAATGACATGTTTTGTTATTTAGCTAGTTGATGAAATAGAGAAAGCATCTGCATTTGTGGATAAAAAAAACCCCATCCCTTCTCCAATAATAAAAAAATAATTGGATGAAGTTAGTTAACTACTCATTGCTTGCTTTGCTAATTTAGAAGTAGGTTCAGAAATCTCACCGTGCTCAATTACACCCAGGCTTTGTCTCTCTTCATTCCTGATTGAGATAGACTCTGAGATAATGCAAGGTCTCTGCAAATCAATTCAATCAATTAAACGACCAGAACAGTTTGAGATAAGGGAATGTCAGAGAAGGTCACAGTGTATTTAATTAAATTGTGTGTGTGTTCTCCAGTGGTGAATCGGGGGCAGGGAAGACGGAGAGCACTAAGCTGTTGCTTCAGTTCCTGTCGGTGATGAGCCAGAACTCGGCCGGGACTGCCCCATCGGAGAAGAGTACACGAGTGGAGCAGGCCATCGTGCAGAGCAGGTATATATGAGCACAATGAATTTAAGCCCTTGAAATGCAACTAATGATTATATTATTTCAATCAACCTACTGAATAATTACAATTCATTGTTTTGGGTTTTAAAGTAGTGCAAAAGAAAATTACTGTCACAAGGAAAAACATTCAGATGTCTCTTTTGCCCTATGGATGTTTGTGATTATTGTATATAAAGCAGAACATTGCTGAAAAGCATGCTTATTCAGTCAGTTTTCCATAGATGAGTTAAGATCTGTAAAACAATGTTGCTTTAGGATAAACATAATGAATGGCCTCTGCAGTGCATGATGGGTATACTGTATTCTACGCTGCATGCACAGATAAATGCTGACTAGACCAAATGCACTCACTGCAGTATCTTCCTCTTTCAGTCCGATCATGGAAGCTTTCGGTAATGCAAAGACTGTTTACAACAACAACTCCAGTCGCTTTGGAAAGTTCATACAGCTTCACTTCTCTGAGGGCGGCAACATCCAGGGAGGCTGCGTCATCGACTGTATCCTTATATTCATATACAAAATATGTATATTTGTAGCAAATGCAATTTGTATGTGATTCATATGTGTCTTAGAAGAACTCAGGTTTTATTGTTTATTCCTTGACTGTCTACCTTTAAGATTTACTGGAAAAGGTAAGCACGTCTGGAGTCTGCACATATCAAGTTAAAATTCATTAGGAGTGATTTGTCAGCGTTGCATTGTGAATCATAATGAATAATAATGGTGTCTTTTCTGCAAATGATTTTACTCTAGAACCGAGTGGTGCGACAAAACCCTGGAGAACGAAACTACCACATCTTCTACGCTCTGCTGTCAGGTGCTAACAAAGACAATAAAAGTACGTAAAAGCACACAAAGGTCCAATTATCAAGACGTACATTATACATTTACCAGAGACTGGCAATGGTGATACAAAAAGATCTATAGCATCAGATTGTGTTGTTATCAGTCAAAGCATGTTTTTGTTATTTCACTGGAACTTATACAGACTCTATCTACATCGTCTGAGTGCTGTAAGGTATCTTAATGTGCATCTCTGTCAGTAGCACCCTGACTATATATATTTTCTCCTTTAACAGGCCTCTACTTCCTGGAAGACCCTCCTGAATCTTTCCACTACCTCAACCAATCAGGATGCATGAAGGACAAGAGCCTGAATGACAAAGAACTGTATAACAGTGTCATGGTCAGTATTATCTCTGTCAAGTGGATTTGAGTATTACAAACCTTTCCTTGACTAGCTTCCATGCAGATTGCTAAACTAGTTTGATGATGACTGTCCAGTATTATTAATGCAATTGCTCTACATGTTTTTACCTTTTGCCAGGTTGTTGTTTTTCCTTTTTTTACTAGTCTATTTATCAGCAGGTATAACAGATTTGCATTAAATGCATTACAAAAAGGCATACTGAAGGACAACAATTGCATCTGGGATTTGAATTTGAGTGTTGCTAAACCATAACTACGAAACTAACAAAAATAAATAATATATAAAAAATATATATAAGCCATAAAGGGATTTTTCAGCTTGCTAATAGCAGCACCTACAATATAAATAATATAAGTTATGTCTTTAAAATGTCCCCAAAATGTGCTAGATTTTGAAGTGTCTTTATTATATTTGTTTTTTGTATAGCATCCCAGTGTACAAATGATTTCTGCCTTAGGAACAGCTCCACCTCAATGCAATGTTTTTACAGTTGACATTCAAAACACAATTTATAAAACCTCTCTCTTTTTTATGCAGAATTTGCGGTGGTACTATATTGAGATTTTTAAATGATTATATTGCGATATTAAGAGCACCTCATCTAGCACCTCATCACTTTAGCTGTGTGTTTTTCCTGCGTGTAGGAGGCACTGAAGGTGTTGGACTTCGCAGAGGAGGAGATCAGAGACATGTTTAAGCTGCTGTCAGGAGTCTTACAGCTGGGAAACATCGAGTTCATGACTGCAGGAGGAGCCCAGATCACCACCAACCAAGGTGAGTGCACGACTTGTGTGAAGAAAGTTAGGGAAAGTAAAACCTGATAGAAGTGTAAACTCATCTTTTTCCATCGTTCAGTGGTCACTAACGCCAGTGAGCTGCTGGGCCTGGATACCTTCCAGCTGTCCGAAGTGCTGACTCAGCGCTCAATAATCCTCAGAGGAGAGGAAATCTGCTCGCCACTCACTATAGAGCAGGTCCGCACACACACTTATATCCATACATTTATTCTCCCTCTTTTGATCGATCTCTTCCTGATACACTCACACTCTCATCCTAACAGGCGGTGGATTCCCGGGATTCTGTTGCCATGGCGTTATATTCCCAGTGTTTCTCCTGGATCATCCTCAAAATAAATCAGAAGATCAAAGGGAAGGAAAACTTCAAATCCATCGGCATTCTCGACATCTTCGGCTTTGAGAACTTTCAGGTAGGAAACAAACTGTTTAGCTGGAAGCTGTTTTTTTAAAAGCCACTCACACACATGCATGCAGATCTTTATACATCTATATACATATCTATATCAAAGTTATTTTTCTATGTGTCCAGGTGAATCGGTTCGAGCAGTTTAACATCAACTACGCCAACGAGAAGCTTCAGGAATACTTCAACAAGCATATCTTCTCCCTGGAGCAGCTCGAGTACAACAGGTGAACTTCTACATACAGTATATCCATACAAACGTGAATAAACAATGACTTGATATTAACCGTTTGTGAGTTGTTTAGTTTATTGAGGGTTAGGGTTATTGACACCAATATAACAATATGAAAAACATACAACTTTAAGGTATCATGTAGAAACATTAGGTTCAGCCATAAAAGTATTTTTATTATAAATATAATGTACTTAAAAAGTTAATTAAATGTAAATAAAAACGCCAACATTTTTAAGGATCTTTCAAGAAGTGATTTAAAAGGGTTGACCATTACATTCACAAGCATGCAATCTTTCTAAGACATTAACAGAGTTTTACATTTAGTTGAATTAAATACTGTAGTGTACATCCATTCTCCGTGTGTAATTGTTTGGGTTACCTCTACAGGGAAGGTGTCCAGTGGGACGCCATAGACTGGATGGACAATGCAGAGTGTCTGGACCTTATAGAAAAGGTAAAACATTGATTAATCTATACATGAATAGGTTTTTAAATCTATGTATCATCTTTGCATCTGACCTGGAAGTAGAAATATTGTGTTCATAATCAGGATTTTCTACAGCACAGACTTTTCTCTATCAGAGTTGAGCTGAAGTGAGTTAAAATAAAAGGATGTGCTGTAAGTCTGGGATGCTCTCTGTAAACTGATCTAATAATATCAAACTGATATCTTAGAAAGTGGTGCTGATAGAATAACATTATGGTGTTTTCTCTCTCTCTCTCTCTCGTCTCTCTCTCTCTCTCTCGCTATCCTCTCTCTCTCTCTCTCTCTCCTCTCTCTCTCTCTCTCTCCTCTCTCTCTCTCTCTCTCTCTCTCTCTCTCTCTCTCTCAGAAACTGGGCCTGTTGGCGCTGGTGAATGAAGAGAGCCGATTCCCCAAAGGAACTGACTTCACTCTGCTGGAGAAGCTGCACAGCCGACACGCTGTGAGTTTTTTACATTCGGCATGCATTGTTCAAAGAGTATGTTGAGCTAAGTGGTAAACGTAAATGTATTTAATTTCCCTTTGTGCTATTTTCCTGTTTTCTGCAGACAAACCCTTTCTACTTCAAGCCCAGACTTGGCGATCATCAGTTTGGTATCAAACATTATGCTGGGGAGGTGAAAGATATATAACTGAGCCGCTTCATGTCAACATAATGTATTTGTTACCGTCTCAAAGTCCGGGAGATTCATGATGAACCTGTCTTTCTTGGTCAGGTGCTTTATGATGGTCGAGGGATCCTGGAGAAGAACAGAGACACCTTCAGAGACGACATCCTAAACATGCTTAAGGACAGCAGGCAAGACATTCACACGCTTTAAATAAATAGTTTATTGGAAAAGTAATACGGTACCAAGTCATTCAAAAAAAGAAATGCTTTCAGTTGTTTGAACTGATATGAATCTTTGGTCACATTTGTTCTACATTTTACAGTGACTAGAATGTATAAGGTGAAAACTATAATTCACAATCATCGAAATGTCAACTTTTCACAAATAAAGAAATATATAGAAATGTGTTTTTCACCATTGTGATATTTAAAATTGGCAAGAATCCATGACATACTAATTTAAGACCTCAAAATTATTTCAAAAAGGGTAAACAGGAGCAGTTTATACCTCATTTTTGTTTTTAGTTCTGACATTTCCACTGTCATATGTAGGTATGTAATCCATTTTTTGTTATGTTGCCCCAGACTGGACTTCATCTACGACTTGTTTGAGAAGGTCGGCAGCAGGAACAACGAGGAGAAGATGGGAACAGCCCGACGCAAACCCACCGTGAGCTCCCAGTTCAGAGTGAGTGATGCAAGCAGATTAAGATAAATACATTTCTAAAATAACAGGCAACTCGTAAACAAAAATGGTTTTAAAGGTCAGCACCACAGGGAGCTGGGGAAATAATTGAGCTTTAAGCTGTTCTATCCCACACATAGTCCGTACAGTATTACGAAAAAAACCTGGAAATAGTGAATATTAGCATTTTTCTTTGATAAATAACTTAGATGATCAATCGTTCTGTCGCTTAGCTAATAGATGTATTGACTAATGTTTCATCTTTTCACCCCTTTTTGGTTGTTTTACTTTCTTGCAAGTGACAATTATTCAATATCATATGAAATAAATGCAAATATATGTAAACATTTTATTTTCTCTGTGTCTTTAGGACTCACTACATTCTCTCATGGCCACTCTGAGTGTCTCCAACCCTTTCTTCATTCGCTGCATTAAGCCAAACATGGAAAAGGTCAGTCTGATTCCGTGTTAGTACTCAAATTCACATAAAAGCCTGTTTAGCAATGCCCTAATGAAGTATCAGTAATCTCAAACATTAATGTTAATTAATTGTTATCTTTTTACTTGTAGAATCCAAGTGTGTTTAACCCTGAGGTCGTCCTGAACCAGCTGAGGTATTCTGGGATGTTGGAGACAGTGAAAATCCGTCGGGCTGGGTTCCCCGTCCGCAGAACTTTTAAAGATTTTGCCAATCGGTAAGTATCTCTAAATGTACACTGTGGAGTCTATTTGTATATAACATTACAAGACTGATTCTTATTATTACATTATATGCTTATTGTGCTCATGAGATTGCTATGACTATAGAATAAATAGACACAATCACTAATCCCAGGTTCTGATGGGTTAGATACCAACGAGGGGAATAGTCAGAAGAAAGTTTAGCTTGCAATATTGAAAGTAGCAAGGTCGAGTGCAGAGACTGAGAGAACACAAAGAGGTAGTCAGAACAGCACATCGCACCGGCCTTCACTTTGTATGGGAGCCGCGCTCCCCCGCAAAGCTAGGAAGCAACATTATGGTTTCCCACTATATCTGAAGAAACGTTAGAGAAAACAAATTAGTATGATGGTGCCAGAGTAGGGAGGGACTTCCACAGGCCGGCCGAATGCTGATTGGAGGATCGTGTTGCCAAGAGACTCTATCTGAGTCTGCGCACCAACCAAAGAGAACCAAGTCTAAACCGTGGTATCTCTTCAGCTAGTCTTGACCAATCATAAATGTACGGGCAACGCCCTGTGTAATAAAATGTATTGTTGCACGAGGTTCGAGGCTCTTGACGGATTTGGTGGTTACAGATTACAGCTTTGCTGCCTGTGATTCCCAAAGACGTGATGAGTCCTTGGCCAAGTAAAATATATCTTTTGCTCTCTTTTACAATAAATAGTTCAACTTAGAAGTTGTCTGTCTTTTCTGGAATTCTGAACCCAACAACACTTACCGTTTGTCTCAAGTGTGGGTGTGCGTCGTTAAGTGTCCTCCGATTGTTTGACCCTTTTGCTGAGGACTTTTCCTTATTTGTTCTCTTTCTCTTCTGCCTGTCAGGTATAAAATCATTCAGAAAGAGAAATCCTTATCATCAGCAGCAGGAGATGATAAGAAGAAATGTACAGACCTTCTGTACAGATATGACAAGACCAAGAAAGAATGGCAGTTAGGCAAGACCAAGGTAACATTTAGTAGTATTCAGAAACTCTATTTCAGACTCTATAAAGCTTTCAAGTTTTTACAAGTTTTCTACATCACATTAGAGAACTTCCTCCTAACGATTCACCTTTGTTCTGCAGGTGTTTATGAAGGAGGCTCTGGAGCAGCGTTTAGAGAAAGACAGAGATGAAGTTCGACGTCAAGCTGCCATGATAATTCGAGCCCACCTCCTCACTTTCTGTGCTAAGTAAGACCCTTCTAAACGGACCTGAAATGTATTTGTACCATTTCCTATTCGCTGTATGTTTTTTCTCGTTGTCCACAGGAAGTTCTTCAAGCGTGCTCGCGCCAGTGTCGTCACGCTCCAGAAACACCTCAAAAGGCACCTCCAGCGCAGGCGGTTTGTGAAGCAACGTAAGGCAGTGCTGGTGCTGCAGAGACACAGGCGAGGTCAGGTCGCTCGCACTCGCGTTCGAAAAATAAGAGAGGAGAAGAAGAAGAAAGAGGATGCAGAGAAGAAGAAAGACGAGGGGGCGGAGGAGGAGAAAAAGGAAGGAGCTGAGAAGAAGGCTGAATCACCAGAGGACGATGATGATCCTTCAGTGCGTTTTCTACAACTCTAACACATTTGATTCTTCCTATTAATACAGAATAAAACAAGTATTGCGTTTATTTTGCCCCTTCTCTTCTCTCCTACCATCTAGGTTGAGGCCCGGCAGATGGAAGATATCCTGCAGTTGGAGCGAGAGATCGAGCGCCTGCAGAAGAAGCGAGAGGACGAGGTGTCCCAGCTGTGTGAGTCCTCCAAACAGGAGCTGCAGCTGCGGCGGGACGCTGAGATCAAACGCATGAAGAAGGAGGCGTCCCGCAAAGCCACGGAGCTCATCGACCTCCTGAACTTCGGAGGCGTGGACCCTTCGATGGGAGCAGCGGTGGTGCCCCAGCCTGCTGCAGAGGCGAAACCCCCGAAACCTGCAAATGCCACCAGAGGAGCGTCCAAAGAGGAGGAGGTGGACGAGGGGTTCCATGCTGAGGAGGAGTGCATCCCCCTCCCTGACTTCCCTCCTCCTGCTGAGACAGACGCTCCCATCGATCAGGAAATATTCGCTCACCTCCCTCCTCCGCCGCCTGCGTTCGCAGAGGGGACAGTGCCTCCTCCACTCCCTCTGCCCGCAAACGGTGCCCCTGTTCCTGGAATTCCTCCCCCTTCACCTGGGGATGGTGCTCCTCCACCTCCTCCTCCTCCACCTCCCCCAGGAGACGGGGAAAAGAAAGATGGAGACTCAGACAGGGAGGTGAGCATGGTGGAGAGCCTGGCGGACGGAGAGGAGCCCATCTACAGCATGCCGGCCGACACAGAGTCCGACTACGACCAGGAGGAGGAGGACGGCTCCGTCAACGCCGGGGACGACAGCTCCGTATCCGGGAGCAACCGCGGGAGCGCCACCGTGACGGACGAGGAGCACCCGAGGAAGTCCACGTGCACCAACGCCAGCATCGAGTCCTACAGAGGCAGCTCCGACTCTGTGAGGACACACACTCACACGCATCCTCACACGCGTGCACGCAGACATGTATGAGCAGCTCTGCAATGAACATTTGATATTCGACTACGTTTTGATGAAGGAAATCCGATAATGTGATGTTCCTTCTCTTGTTGATTTGTTATTATGTGCAAGAAATAATTCATGTTTTTGTATGGTGTTGCAGTATGCAGACAGTGACGATGAACATGATGGCATGATGGACACTGATGAAGAAGTGAACAATGGCAGAGTGACCTTGTTTAATGGGAATGGACCCCCATATTTCCATGGCTTCCTCTACATGAAGGGTGGGTTTACGATATATTATCTGTGTTTCTTGAACCCTTTTCTCTCTCATTTTAAAATTAAACTATCTACACCATTTCATTTGTTATTTGTGTGATGGGAACTTCTGAAGCAATGGAGATAGGACTCAGAGAGACACGAGGAGAGCAGGAACTTTGATGGCAAACACTGATGGTTTATTTGGAGCTTCGGCCGGAGAATTCACAAGACATGTCGTGTGTCACGAGTTGACACAGTAGATGCCGTAGGGAGGCGTGTGGTGCAGTGGGTTGTCCCTTGGTGTTCGGATCAGATGGGTCACAGGTTCAAACCCCACTGCAGTCAGTCGTTGTGTCCCTGGGCAAGACACTTCACCCCAAATTGCTCCTGTGGGGATTGCCCACAGTATTGAGTATGTAAGTCGCTTTGGATAAAAGCGTCTAACAAGTGACATGTAATGTAATGTCAAACCAATTCTGACGATCTCTACCCCAGACCCATGTATTTAGCTGGTAGAGAGAGAATAATGAACATTGTGCATAACAAGATAAAACCATAACACCTCTACCAGCTGACGCCAACAGGCAGGAACAGGGAGACAAAACACTGAGAGGACAGCACCCCAGTACAAACTGATAAACTGGGTCACAGTTATGGGCCTAGGAAAATATTTCCCCAACAATTTGTATGACGGTATTTTATTCTGTGCTCCCTCAGCTGGTCTGATGATCCCGTGGAGGAGGCGTTGGTGCGTGCTGAAGGATGAAACCTTCATGTGGTTCCGGTCCAAACAAGAGTCTCTGAAGTCCGGCTGGCTCTACAAGAAGGGAGGAGGACTCTCGACTCTCTCACGGAGGTTGTTGTAGTTGTTACTGAGTGCAGACTGCATGCTATACAAACCACAATCTTTGTTGCGAGTGATGTTCACTGTAATGTTGGTTTGAATGATGAATATGTGAGTGACTATCTGTGTTGTCTAACGAACGCTTTGAGCCCTCTGCAGAGCTGGAAGACTTCAGTGTCCCTCTCGAGCGTATACCTTTCTGAGATTTTATTTCTCGATTCTTTGTTTATATTCTACAACATTAGCTTCTTAACTATAGTACATTGTCTAAGTAAATAGAACATAGGATAAAGATTACATTTAAGTGGGAAGAGTAGTACAGTTTCTTCTTGGTACAAATTATGTTGTTTGCTGCTTGCTTTTATTATTCTATAATAAACAACTTACACATAAGTACTGTTTCAAATATTCACAAAACATAAATACATTTGAATTACCTTAAATATATTATAAATGGCATAAAACACAACAAGAGGCTGTGCATAAGATATAAAACAGTTATGTGTGAAAATGTATATAAAAAGTATATAGTATGCAAATGACAATCACTTGAAATCCAAAAGATTATTCAGAAAGCTAAATTATATTTTTCAAGTTTTAAATGGGACTTATATAGATTAAGCATTATGTAACTTCCATTCTTTTCTACATGTAAAGTTAGCCTGAGGTAATAGGTATTCCATAAAAATAAGCTTAATACACTTGTATTCTAGATCAAGAAGTCCGTAAAGAGCATGTATCATTTACACAAACCTTTATAGAGTCTAGATTAGTTTGTCTTGGCTTTTTTTTATTGTTTCTCTTCTGCCTCAGAAACTGGAAGATGCGCTGGTTTGTGCTGAGAGACTGTAAACTGATGTACTACGAGAACGACAGCGAGGAGAAGCTGAAGGGAACCATCGACATCAAAGCTGCCAAGTAAGACTTCCAGAAAGCTCCATAGACAAAAAACAAAAAGATATACACTATTTCTCTGTTTCAACACCTAGAGGGTTCAGATGTGCACTGTTTGTATGTTTACAGAGAGATAGTGAATAACCATGAGAAGGAGAACGCTCTGAACATCGTGACAGATGACAGGACGTATCAGGTGTTTGCTGAGTCGCCAGAGGATGCAAGGTGTGGTGGAGATTTTGTAGATAACTTCAAGAACTTAAGAAATATATTAATTTATTCAAACTTGTAATGTGTGACTATGTCTTTCTGTGCAGTGGGTGGTTTAATATGCTCAGTAAGGTGCGTGTGTGCACTCCTGAGCAGCTGCTGGAGATGTCCCATGAACAGGCCAACCCAAAGAACGCTGTGGTCAGTCTCAACAACAACATAATAACCTGTTTTGTGTTTAAGTTATTCAATACTATGTTGTGGCTTGTGTTGAGTTAGAGGACTTTAGAATTGCTTACAGTTCACAGTAGAAGCAATAGAGCAACATTAATAAACGTTTGAATTCTTCTCCTTCGTCCTTCAGGGAACTCTGGATGTGGGGCTGATCGACTCGGTTTGTGCTTCAGACAACCCTGATCGGTAAGTTGAATTAATGATTGAAAAAGGAAGGAAAGGCTGATTAACTTTGAATATCTTTCTTCAATATTTTCAAATAAGGGAAATTGTAAAGCTTTGATGTGGTGTCAGTCCCTACAAATGGATAATAGAAGAAGCTCTTTAAAAACAGTTTAGCACATTTTTGATGTTTTTAAAGCATAAATGGAAAATGAAAATCCCTTGCAAAAAATCAATCCATTCTCTGTGTAGAATCATTAGATTCTAGTTTGCATATCAAAATTAACTGGAAAACCCAATATGCCATCACTATTGATTTATAAATACAACTTTTGGATACCCTTAAGTATCCTTAGGTGGAATTTTATAACTAAAAGTCTATAATGTGACTTTTGCAGGCCCAACTCTTTTGTCATCATCACGGCAAACCGTGTGATCCACTGCAACAGCGACACACCGGAGGAGATGCATCACTGGATCAGTCTGCTGCAGAAACCCAAAGGAGACGCCAGGATAGACGGACAGGAGTTCCTGTGCAGAGGTGAGAACTCATTTCATCACAAAACATTTTTAGGGATTTATTAAAAACCTTGTAAAATAGGGTCCGGTATGGATGGTGATAAATGTTTGTTTAAATGGTATGTCAGTGTGTTAAAATATATAATAACATAATAACTCTGTTTACTTTAGGTACACTAACCATTACAAATAAGTTTAGTTTAATAGGAATGTTATTCTTATCATAATATTTTTTTTGAATAATATTATATATATAGTATTTAAAGACCTCATTTTATGACAGATTTTGAATTAAAATATCGCAACATAATATTTGTTTGCGATACGAAAAGACGTGCGGATCATATCAATTAATTGCATGCCCCTGCTGATCCTCTACACATTAATGACATCTTTCCTCTGATCTCCCTCCCTCTCTCTTTATCTCTCTTTCAGGCTGGCTCCAAAAGGAGATGAAGACGAATGCTAAGAGCACCTCCCTGAAGCTGAAGAAGCGCTGGATTGTTTTGACCCACGGCTCCCTGGATTACTACAAGAGCTCCGAGCGAAACTCCTCCAAGATGGGAACTCTGGTCCTTAACTCGCTCTGCTCAATCATTCAGCCGGATGAACGGGTGCACAGGGAGACAGGTGGGCAAAGAGAAGTGAAGGGAAAGGGCAAATGTAATCCGGGATTAGACGTAGGAGGTTTGAGATTACATGTAGCAAGATCCTTTTGGTTTATTACTTAAGTAGTAATATATGATTGCTGTTTTGACAGGTTACTGGAACATCATCGTCTACGGGAGGAAGCATTCCTACCGCCTCTACACCAAGATGCTGAACGAGGCCATGAGGTGGACAGCTGCCATACAGGGAGTCATAGACAGCAAGACCCCGATAGAGACCCCGACTCTGCAGCTCATCAGAGACATCAAGGTAAAAAAAACCACATATCTGTTAAGTAAGCATATTAAAACGTATTAACATGCACTGACTTCTAACTTGAATTTGATCTTGTGTGCTCTCAGGAGAACAGTGTGAACGCAGACATCGTGGAGCAGATGTACCGGAGGAACCCCATCCTCAGATACACTCAGCATCCTCTGCACTCGCCTTTACTGCCCCTCCCTTACGGAGAGGTCACCATCCGTAAGTAAAACTCAACAACCTAAACTCTAGAGCTTGCACTGGAGTCAAATTGTCTTTTTTGCTTAGGAAGTTTCCTATTTGAGTGAAATGAGCTGAAGCAGCCTTGATTAGAGCTGGTCGATTTTGTACATGCCGAGGAAAAGTGCTTAAGTACTTACTTTCCTATACACTTAGGGTACACTGGACCATGCTTTATGAAACATATTTCATCTTTTCCCTAAGACCCTCTGAATCCTCCTTCACATCTTTCCTTAACTTCATGTTGTTTTCCATCAAGGTCAGGAAAAGATGGTCAGGAAAAGACAAATGACGATATTCTCTGACTCTTTGACTGGGGCAGCTTAGTTTTTTCTTCTGTTTCTTCCTCGTCTTCTCCTTCAGCTTTCCCAGTGTTTGTGCTTTTAAAGCTTCCATACATGTAACTACCCTTTGCAGGTCCAACACAAACTAGTCTATGCATCCTCAAATTAAATTACAACTCTTGCTTGCCTGAACAAAGATTAAAAAAGCTCTAATCATCACAATATTCCTTTTTATTTCTTGCATCTTTGATAAGCTCCATGTTTTTTTTCCTCTTCTCTGTCTTTGCTCACCTTTTTCTATTATCCTTGTCTGTGTGCAGTCCAAAGGCAGCAGGGCTATGCCAGTCTGCAGGATGAGGCGGTGAGAGTTTTCAACTCCCTGCAGGAGATGGAGACGCTGGCGGACACAGTGCCCATCATTCAGGGCATCCTGCAGACCTGCCAGGACCTGCGCCCTCTCAGGGATGAGGTACTAGCTTTGCAAAAAAATGCTAGAATAAACATTCCAAAAACTGTAAATAAATAGATTTAGACGATTTTCTCACATGACAAAAGGACATATAATAATAATAAAAGCACTTTAATATAAACCTAATATTTCAGAAAGGGTCTGATAATTCAGTTTACTGATAAAGATTGATTCAAACTTCACATATCTCAAATCCACATTTCTGTTTTTCAGGTATATTGTCAGGTGATCAAGCAGACCAATCATGTGCCTCAGCCTAACAGCCCCGCCAACCGGGCTCACTGGCACCTGCTCACCTGCATGAGCTGCACCTTCCTCCCCAGTCGAGTCATCATCAGATACCTCCGCTTCCACCTGAAGAGGTGAGTGTTTGTTTCTGCATTTTGTATTGTGCTGTTCTTGATCTATCATTAATGGCAAACAAATGTATCTCACTCAGGGTACGGGAGCGTTATCCTGGTACGGATATCGAGCGTTACGCTGGTTTCATTGCGGAATCCCTGAAGAAGACCAAGACTCGTGAGTTTGTCCCCTCTCAGGAGGAGATCGCCGCCCTGCTGGTGAGACAGGAGATGAGCACCACCGTCTACTGCCACGGAGGAGGCTCCTGCAAGATCTCCATCAATTCACACACCACAGCTGGAGAGGTGCACATAACAAAACACACTCAGAATCTGGCATAGCATCCTCTCAGTAAAAAATATTTTAAGACCTACGACCAAATGGTTGTATTACTGTGTGGGGTTTTGTGCGGTTTTTTAAAATGTCTGTGTTTTTATGTTGCTGCTGCAGGTTGTGGAGAAGTTGATCAGAGGCTTGGCCATGGAGGAGAGCAAGAACCTGTTTTCTCTGTTTGAACACAACTCCTGCACAGACCGAGCTTTGGAGAGCAGAGTGATCGTGGCAGATGTTCTGGCCAAGTTTGAAAGGTATGTATACCGCTGTCATCTAGTCAAAATACTGATCTAGAATGATTAATAACTGGTAAGTGGATTGTTTTGGTCATATGGTTACTTAACTTGCGTCTACCGTTTTATCCAGGTTGGCAGGCAGTGACGAAGAGGAGGAAGAAGGAGAATGGAAACTCTACTTCAAGCTCTACTGCTTCTTAGATGTAGAGAGCATGCCAAAAGAAGGAGTGGAGTTTGCGTTTATGTTTGAGCAGGTAAGCTTTACACAACACACTGTCTCATCATTTTTTAAATGATATATCTTTCTCAATAATAATATCACTACTTAATACTTGAGGTCATTTCAAAATCAAACAGGACAGGATTGGATCGATGCAAAATAAATGATGGCTTAATCGAGAAAACAGATGGATTTTTGACAGTAGTTGACAGATTCAGGTTTTCCTAAACATAATATACGTACATTGATCTATGTTTTCAGCACCTAGTGCCCTCTGCAATTTTTTGTAACACTCATTACTCCTATTTTTATGAAAGGCAAATGTGGTAGCCTTATCACAAAAATAACCACAAAAGTTAAGTTACATCTTTACACTGTTTGTAATCCCTTTTATAAAGGGATATTTTACTTGCTTAGTGGAAAAACTAATGTTATTAAATCAATGGAGTACTTATGTTAGAACCACACTGCTGCAAAACAAACAAATTAAGATCTGTATGATACACAATAAATGTTGTTGTTTTCTCTCTCAGGCTCATGAGTCTTTGATAAGCGGTCACTTCCCGGCCTCAGAGGAGGCTTTGCAGCACCTGGCCGCTTTACGTCTCCAGTATCTCCACGGCGACGGGGCAGGACGAGCCGGATGGAGCCTGGGTAGCGTTTATCCTATCAGACGCCTCCGCAATCGCATCCTTCACTCCACCAAGCAGGGTGCTGGGGCGGCAGGTGGAGCCGGAGGAGGAGGAGCAGGAGACGGGAAGGGAGCGGTGGGAGGACCGGGGGGCGTGGGAGTCGAGAAACGAAGGACCCCGAGCTTCCTGGACGGCAGCCTGAGGAGAAGTTTTAAAACTGGGTCTCTGAAGAAGCAGAAGGTCAGTGGTGCAAGTAGAGCACATTTTACTGCAAATGATGTATACTTTATGTTTTTATAACCACAGAGTGCAGACACACAGAACACAAGTTCTTTGCAGCTTTTAGCAAGCGTTACACAAAATAAAAAATGGTGGCAAAATTCACATAATTTCTAGTTAGAGAGCTCAAACTTGCACACACACATTTAGTCTCAGAGTTTTGAGGAAGAGTCTGGTTCCCAAAATGTTACACAAAAGTAATAAAGTCCCCCTTCAGCTGAAATATGTATGCATTAACAAAGTAACTTGTTTTTTGTTTATCGATTAACATAAGATTAAGGGGTCGACATGATCGTTCAAACTAGTCTGGTTTACAAAATCAAAGATGGACCTCCCTAAGAAACTGGATTTGCTTTCTGAATTTCTTTAAGAAACTGTAAGGGTTCTTCATTGATTGACTGTCATTGCAGGTGGAGGAGGAGCAGATGCACGAGATGTGGGTGAAGGAGGAGACGTCGGCCACACGGACCAGCGTGCTGGAGAAGTGGACCCGGCTGCAGGGCATGCCCCAGCATCAGGCCATGCTTAAATACATGAGCATTAGCAAGGAGTGGCCTGGATATGGATCTACTCTGTTTGATGTGGAGGTGAGAGAATAGTTGAGCAAATGGTGGATAGCAAGGATTGTTGCAAAAACCACTAAGTAACCTCTTCTTCTTCTTGTTTTCTGCAGTGTAAAGAGGGTGGTTTCCCTCATGATCTGTGGCTGAGTGTGAGTGCTGACAACTTGTCGGTGTATAAGCGAGGCGATCCGAAGCCCCTGGAGACCTTCCAGTACGTTCACATCACCTTCTTTGGGGCGTCACAGCCCTGCACCTACAAGATCATCGTGGACGAGAGGGAGATGTACTTCGAGACACCACTGGTGAGAGCTCAATATTTACTAACTTTTATCATTTTCAAGTATTTTTTTCTTCCTTTTAAGGGCTGCGAATCGGAACTGGATTTCGGTACTCAAACCTAGCTGCACCTGCAGATTAGTTTCATCTTTTCATTACTTGTTTTGTCTATAAAATGTTGATTGTTTATTATTTTTGATGAGGATCAACTTTATTAAAGAGAACTGGTTCCTCTGGATGACTTTAAAGGAGTTTTTATGAATTGAAGGCAGAGACATCTAACTTTAGATGTTTTCGTTTATTCAATCATGTACAATCATATTTTTTATTTCAACGAGACTCTCTTCTCATAAATAAAAGATAATATCACCGCTGGAAAACTATAAACCAATCACTTCATTCTCTGTCTTTAGGTTGGCGAGATCACCAAGATCATGAGGGCCTACATTAACATGGTGGTGAAGAAACGCTGCAGCACCATGTCGATTACCAGCACCGGCAGTTCCTGGGCCAGGTGATTCCCACAAACCAATCAGAGCCCGGTTCATCCAGGGGCCACAGACGCCTCTGGCCCCCATGCATTGGTTGGTTGTTTTTATATGGAGGCAGTCGCACCAACCAGCTATTCCTCAAGGCTGAATCAAGAGTGATGGATGATCGAATGGGAGGAAAATAAAGATGGAAGTGGACACAGAAGCCAAACGCACACTCTACTGGCCTGGGTCTCACTTGGGATAGGGGGATCTATTTAAAAATGTGCATGTCAAAGAAAACCACCTGTTTTTTGGGACGGTCCTTTCAAATACATAACCCGCCAGTTATAGTCCTGCATGTAGATGTTCAAGCACACTCCAAAGTTCCCTCCGCTTCCCTTTTTCCGGACAAAACTCAGTAATAACAAGCACAACTCAGCCGCCCAATACAAGTCTGCACCAGGTGGCGACCCCCTACCCACCACCCAGTGCACTGCCAGACAGAAGAAAGCCACACTTTCTCAGTTAAATCTGTTTCTTTCTCACTCCTCCACTTTCAAGAGTCTCTCTCTTTCTCTTCACGTGTCCTCACTCCTGTTGCATCTTTGTTTGCTGTTGATATTAAGTTATTACGCTAAATTCTTGCTTGCTTTCTCTTTCTTGTTCTCTTTCGGTTGTTTATGTGTTACATCAGCTGTATCGCATCTGTTTGTGACTGAGAAAAAGGACTCGATGATGATTCTTCTTCGGGGCTACTAAAGGGGAAAATGAGCTCCACATATAGTGTTCACTCGCTCACTCGTCAGTGCCACCGTGTGGCCACAAGAAGAAAACACAGCCAAAGGAAGTGGCTTTAAATATTTTGAAACAATATCAAAGAGATATTCTTCAGAAGAAAGAGTAGAGGTTTTGCTTTGGAGGCTCCCTGGTCAAGTCTCGACATGGAGAGTCAGGGCATGGGAAACAGCCTCGCTCGGCACTACAGGGAGAACAATATCAACCACAATAGTATAAAACAAAACCTTTCCCTGTCCATGTCTACTTGTAATACACACTACATATATCTACTGTATATTCACATACACACATGAACCAACATGTATTGTTTTGTACTGTACACATTATAAGAGTAATTACTGAATTATTGGTGGGCCACTGTACAGATGCCATACTAAATACAATGTGACACCTCCTGTGTAAATGCAAATGAATGGTGTTAATAATGACTACTGTATGTCCAAAAACAATGCCATAATTCACTGGCTGTGCCATTAATGTGACTCACAGAGAAATAACTATTAAAAACACAGACCATAATGAGACAGGCTGCTTTGGTGGTTGTGTTTTCACAGTGTTTGATGACGTATGCATTGTTATAAATCACTCTGCAGCATTAATTGGAGTCATACAGTGTTATATATCGTTGTCTGCTCATGCTTTTCTTATTTTATTTATTTACTAAGATCAGTGAACAATAACGCATAAGAGCTCCGGTTTGTCTATGTTTCCAACCTGTTTATGAACATGTGATATTTATTACTGATACTACTGTTACTGTACTGTATGCCCTCTGCAATCTTAACCACCCTGAAGTGCTGTGTCTGGAATACTGCTGTGTGTATGTGTGTCTGTTCATAGTGTAACAGTTGGAAAAGGGAAATGAGAAGTGATTTATAATGAGTGTATTCCTTAAGAAGTATTTACATAACTAACATTTGCAAAGAATGGTGACGTGATTGTGATTTAGAGGAAAAAAGCATGGGCTTATAAGGGTTAGAGTGTTATTTAATTATAATTGTACTGTATGTATTGCAAGGTGTGTTTGGAAGAATATTGTATACAAATATATTGGAATTTTACAATCTTGGTGTAAGAGGAGCGGATAGGATAAGACACTGTGAGGATATGGGCCCAGAGGTGCTTTTAATCGCTGGGAATGCTGACAGTCGTGTGTGTGTGTGTGTGTGTGTGTGTGTGTGTGTGTGTGTGTGTGTGTGTGTGTGTGTGTGTGTGTGTGTGTGTGTGTGTGTGTGTGTGGTGTGTGTGTGTGTGTGTGTGGTGTGTGTGTGTGTGTGTGTGTGTGTGTGTGTGTGTGTGTGTGTGTGTGTGTGTGTGTGTGTGTGTGTGTGTGTGTGTGTGTGTGTGGACTGAAAGTGAAGTCACTGTTCTGTCACCTCTCTCTGTGGCACTGCCGGTAGACATAATTATCCCCTCTTGTATGAAAATCCTTGGAGACAGAAGTGTTTCCCAACATTGAATATCTAGAGGGAATACTGAGATATCACAGAACATACTAATATCAAGACATGACCCAACTCATTTTGTTCAGCTGAAGTTTTTTTAATAAGTTTCTGTTTAATATTTGCCCTGAACATATTTATGGTTTGCCAGATATTTAAATGAAGTGGAACTTTAAAGGTTGAAATGTTTTGTCTGAAGCGCCACACTCAGGGCCGTAGCCAGGATTTTAGTAATACTGAGGTCATGAGTCTAGATTTTCAGCACCCCCAAAAATACAATTTGTTATAAGTAAAATATAAAAGAAAACCAGAGACAATATGGTTCTCTGGAAGCATAATTGAAAATATACATTTGTTGAATATATAGATTTGGCCTGCACATATTTAAAGTAAAGAAACAAAACACATTTAATCTTAAAAACACTTGAATCATGTTTTTTCATTGAAGACATAAATGTCCCTTTACCACTTATGATAAAATACCAAAAAGACCCAAAGGACATGACCTGAATGTTAGCTGCGGCCCTGTCTCAGACACACAGCCCACTGGGATCCTGCCTATAGATTTAGAATAAGCACTCACTGACAGTTCCTGTTTGAACTTTTAGTTATTTTAGTTTCGGCTAAAAGGAAAGGAGAACCAGAGAACCCATACGCCATATGTAAGGAGGAACCTATGTATGTTCTAGTTATTCTATATCTATGGTTCTGATATAAGTGAATATCAAAACCATAGATGACGGATATTACACTGAGTGGGAAGAAGTTGCCCATAGTGGCTGACATGTGATCAGTGAGTTTACTGCAGAGAAATTATGTTGGATTTCTGATCCCAAATCCGTTTCCAAGGGCAACTTCATCACAAAGGGTCCTGTTATCAGCCGCAGGCGGCCAGAGTGGGGCCCGTTCTTATCTTAGGTTATGCTTATTATCGTCATTAACATTGTGCTTGTTATAAAAAAAGAGAAAGAGAGAGATATGTGTGTTGTTCTTTCTTATTTGTAACTGGCTTTACAAAATGATGCTTTAATAAATTATTAGAATTATTGTCCTCTAGTTCATGTTGTCTTTGTGAATTTATTCTGACACACAATCACTAAAGTAAGGTTTAGGATATGTATTTGAGCACTACATAAATAACATTTTGAGTTACTTATTCCACTTATATTTTCATTGTATGCTACATTATATTTCCACTATTATAAAAGGAAACATTTCTCCATGTTGATTTAACAGCTAATAAAACAACTATTTTAGATTTAAGGAACAGTTTTGAGATTTGGGGAAATATGTTTATTTGCTTTTTCGACGGGCAGATTGAAATAAAATGATGTAAATTTACTTTAAAAATAGCCAATTTAGAATATTTTTTTAAACATTTTGAGTTCATACAAAACACCACGTCTTGTTTTCTTCTCAATAAACCACAGCTTCTGATTGAGGCTCAAGTTATCAATGTCTTTCAGTTGTTAGCAGGTCCAAAAAAGGAGCAATTTCTACTGTAAACTTCTCAGATTTCACTGATTTACTACCATATTGCATATTTATCTATACCTATCCACTAGTCACTATAGAGAACTGTTCATGAAGAGAAAATATTATAGAGAAAACTTCAAGGGATTTAAAGAATGTAATAATATGTATATGTAAAAAGTAATGTTAAATTAATTAATTTCTACCTTCCTCTTCCAAAAATGTCCAAAACGCCCAAAGCCTGCATCTTGTGAACCCATGTAGGCCTACTCAATATCTGAATATAAAGTGATACAATTAGCCAAACTAGTGAAATGCTGCAAAAGAAGTGAAAACATTGGGAAAAGATAATGCCATTGTATTGCCTAATATTAATATAAATGAGATTATAAAGTAAACTTTTCTTTGTTTACTTTACCTTCAAGGTAAAAACACACCTTCCTCCCCCACTAGTTGTTGCGTACTGAGCGTGCGTCAGGATTCAGTGATCAGTTCCTTCTCGGTAAATTCACTTCTCGAGTTTCTGCATCAAAGCGACACATATTTCCTGTTTTTACGGTCACAGGATTTACAAATCTTCCTAGACGAAGAGTCTGAGGGATATTGTGCGTCTATAATGATGGATTCACGGATTTGTCTCGCTGCTGTGCTGCTTCTTTTCGGTTTGGCGACAGTTTTCGCTAAGTCTTCACCTGACCAAGGTAGGAGTGGGAATCAGTGAATCATTGAGGAATTCATGGCTGCTACAAACACACTCTCCATTTATTTTAACCGATTTTAGTTCCATCGTTTTGATTTATGAGGTGCTAGGAAAAAGTGAAGAAGTCTCAGATTTCTCATAAAACAATTTACCAAAAAGATAAATAAAGACTGAGTTTCAGCATAGGATTCTTCACCTAAAACAAATATAAACAGTGACTACATTAATATCAGTCTGCCTCTGTTAGTTTCATATATTTGTGTATTGTTGAAACCTCTAAACAGGAACAATGAGTCGCTTTCAACAACCCCCCCCTTTTTAATTCAGAGTAACGTAACCTGCTGGATTAGCCACAAACCAACCCAACCAACCACATGTTTACACCTTAATTTGAGGGGAAATGGCTACACTTAGATAACCCCAGCTGTTGTCCTGTGCAGTCTGTTGACAATAACATGACTGGTGTGGAGCCTGTGTGTTTACTGTGCTGTGTCTCTATGGAAAATGTCCCATGAGGATTAGCAGTAGTTACAAAAACCACAGTGAGCTCATGCGTCATTTAATCTACCTCTCACAGTGTTTCCAGCTATTATTAAAGTTGTTTATTTAATGAGGAAACATTTGAGCACCTCGAACTGACTCCTTTATTTACCCTCTGTTGATCATTTTGTGTTTTCTTTTATCTAAACTGATTTTCTTTTCTCGCAGCGTGTGAGTCGAAGAATGGGACAAACTGCGAGGAATGTCTGAAAAATGTGTCGGTCAGTTCTTTTGTTTTTGCTGGGTCAATTTCCCTTTGTTGTTAGTCTGTCTCTGTGTGTTCATGATTGAAAAAGAACTGCTGCAGGTGGAGGAAACAAAGCCATTGGCACCTCCTTCACCTCCATACCAGTTAAACAGGTTTGAGGAGTTAACTGATCTGTTATCCACTTTCACGGTCTTCCTCCATTTTTAACTGCATGTGTGCCAGTGTGTGTGTCCTACATATGAATACCTGATCCAATTCAGATAATAAGTCTTTATGTGTTTTGGTATTTTTACAGTGTCTGTGGTGTATCACATCCAAGTCGTGTGTAACGTATCCAGTGAAGACCATCCTTCCACCACATGCACTCTGTCCTCTGAAAGAAGCACGTTGGGGGCTCTGCTGGAGTAAGAAATACAAACACATTAATATACAATCATATATAAAATCACACTTCTATCAACATATACTCAGATGTACATTCTTTCAACGTTAACAGGACATTGTGTTGGGTAGAAGAAGCTACACTTTTAAAGACCTCTCCTAAAATAATATCGAATCACACCTCCACCCTTTAATGAGTGCCTACATAAGCCTATAGTTCATTATTCATTTAGGGATTTTTGTCAATTCCTATGCAAAAAATGAATTACTCGTTTTGAGGAACTGGTTCATCATTGGTATTTTTCCATTTAGTCCAACCTAAGTTAACTCAAGCAAATGTCACAGGTGACTCAGCTACATTCCTCTGATGAAGGACTGCCATTACAGATATATTTCATTGTCCCTGCAGAAATCCGCCACGCCCATAGAGGCCACGCCCCTTCTCTCAACATCTTCAAATCAACCCTTAAAACTCATCTGTTCAACATCGCCTTCCAACAATAACTCCCCCCCCCCCCCCCCCCCCTCCACTTCCATTTCTGCCCCCTGTTTTATGTTTATGTTTTTATTATGTTTTATGTCTTGTGCCTGTATGTTTCTTTGTAAAGCGACCTTGAGGTTATGAAAGGCGCTATATAAATTCAAGTTATTATTATTGTAAATGAATCAACTCAGTGTGGTCTATGAAACACCAGAAAGTGGGGAAAAGGGTCCATGACAGCTCCCCAGATTAAATCAAACACAATTTTGATATCTACAATGTCTCAATTGTCTGATATACTCAATGAAATGTAAGGCAATAGAACCCAAATCTTCTGACAATAGACACATTTATGTTGTCTCATATGTACAATATGCCCCTACTGGCTGTCAATTATATGAATTATGATGATAAATAAAGTATTGGTGTGCTTTTCAAGGTCAGACTAAAGCAAAATGGGGCTTAAAAATTAACACAGATAATTAAACATTCTCATAAGAGTACTTACAGTTTTGACATGTATTTGTAAATGTTAAACTGCGACTTGCACTTCAGTCTTGCACTGAACTGACCTTTATGTCTCCTGGTCTAAAGATAACACAGAAACCAAGCAACATTACAAGTGGTTGTGGTCAAAAAAGTCACTTTGCAATGTACATAAGGTTAGAATGATAAGAGTGACTATGTCAGTGATGTGATGAAAAGAAAAGTAGTGCTGAATAATAGGAAGAACATGTTTTATCTTTCTATCTTGAAGGTAGGTCTGTGGATTCCTGCATACCTTTGTCATTGTGTTTCTCTGTTTTTGTCTGTAGTGAACTTCCAGACGTTGATAATTACCTTGTCAGTATTGGGTGCAATTCTCATCATCGCCCTCATGATCTGCCTGTTCTGCTGCTGCAAGTGTGAGAACTTTGGGTAAGTGTGCAGCGAGAGAGCTACTTTATGGAGATCTTATCACTCTATGACTGATAATGATGATAAAGGGAATATGCAACTTTTTTTATAGGGACTTAATGAACTGTAGGTAAAGGAGAAAGGTCAGACATGATTTGTTTTGTATAGTTGTAGTACCTACTGTCTATCTGTTACAGTGTCTGCAACTTTATGGATTTTGTCATTAGACATGAGTAATACACAAATATATACATACTTGCATTTAACAAACAATAACACAAACAAACAAACTTTTCTTTAATTTGTCTTTGAATGATGAAATCAGAAAGTACATTTTGGTGAGTTTGAAGCCAGAATAAGTCTGGAACTTAATTCATTACAAGGTGATGTTATGATAATGAATATGATCCTTGTGTATTTAGGAATAATTAAGTTCAATGATGATAAGATAATTTGGCCACATGCTGAACATTTCTGTCAGCTTTGGTGTGGTCACCTTAAGGCATCTGCCCTGGAAACACTCACGGAGTACCTTTCCAGGATCTAACCTCAGCCTAACTTGTGTGTCAGATCCAAAAGGACGGAAGCCAAGTTGCAGAAACAGGCCAACAAAACGAGGACAAAGCAGGAAGAAAGGTACGAAATGATGTTCTGTTAAAGTGATGTTTGCCCTTGTGCTACACGATGTTTCAAGAGACACAGTAACACATGAACTCAGATACAATAGGTGGACTTGAATTTACAATTAAAACGGTTAATAATAAAGCAAATCGGTCTGACTATCAGGCTGCATCTTACTGAAATAGCGACCGGTGAGGATCAAAGGTGAAGTTAACCAACCTCTTGATTCAACAGTGATTTCATTTGATGTGTTTTCTCTTTCAGTAAAAATGCACACATTAGATGTATTCATATAGAGAACTATTGACCAAAGGCTCTGGTTCAGTATCCACAGCTCTAGTTGCTCTAGTTGCCCCTGTTGCCTTGTTGGACATGATTCATATCAGTTCCCGTCATAGCAAACTACAAAAGCATACGTCAAACTGTTACCAGCCCAAACTGGCTTGTAGCCACATGACTTGTGGGAGTGTTTGAGTGTTTAAAACGTATTATCAGTCATTGTGCTCATAAGAGATTGTTTTGTCCTTACAGGAAAGCAGAAATGAATGAGAGACATAACGATATCAGGAAGAAATATGGTGAGCACACTCACTTGCTTACATACCTTTTGTCCTGTCTTTATCATACACATCTGTACAAAATAAGTGATATGTTGTTCAGTCTCCCTTGAATGTGTTATTGGTACACGTTGTTCTTTAGATATATAAACAAATGCAAAATAACACAATATTGATCAACTTTAGACCCACTGGTAAGCAGATTACAGACATAGCAATAGATGTTAAATACTATTTACAGTCTTTGTGCTAAGCTAGGCTAACCAGCTGCTGATGCTAGCTTCCTTTTAGTCTAAAAGACATGACAATGGTGCCAGTCCTCTCCTCTAGCTCTCAGCAAGAAAAACAAGTACACATGTTTCCCAAAGACTACTCTTTGAAATGAAGTTGATTCAAGACTTTTACTGATTGTTTTATGTTTCTCCAGGACTAAGTGGGCAAAATCCATACTCCAAATTCGCATGAGGATCTTTCTCTTTTCCTCTGAACTCTGACCTCTCGCAGAGCAGACATCAACAAAGTGTTTTTTAGATGTGAGAATTAATGTAATATAGCTAAGACAGGTGACAGTAGTTTTGTTTAGCATGTATTGTTCTTTCCAGCCAATGAATAGGTTTGTTGTGCTCAATGTGATTTCCTAAGAGGTTGTAAACCAAAAGCTAGAATAGACGCCTGTGGCAGCAGTGCTTTTCAAGACTATAATAGTCTATTATGCGGCTCCGATAGCATCAGCCTTATACTATTTATTAGGTAAAGTCCTTAGTTTAAATGTACAGAATGGAGAGAATCCAGCTTGGTTGCTATAATATCTTTGTATCTGCACATTTTCAGATTGATCTGTTTTGCCACTCTGAGTTGCTGCTGATTTTGAGAATAATAAGTATAATAAGTATACGCTATTTTTGTACTGTCTAATTACTTATCTCAAATTTAGTCATTCTTATCCAGGGATGTAGGAGGCAATTTTGTATTGTGTTACTGCTCCATGTTTCACTGTACCCTTGCTTCCAGTAATTATTAACTAAAGTTGAATGTGTTGATCCTGATGATTGATAAAAGTCTGCCTAATTCTACATTGCATGTATATCCTGTATCGACACACAAGCCAAATAAAAAAGACTCTGGACTTATATTTTAATCCTTATTGACGCTGGACTTTTATTGTGTGATTTGACTGTGTTGTGCTATAATTTAAACAACAACTTTTGCCTTATATTTTGTCAGTCAGGTTCAGGTAAGTGAGAAAGTTCCATATTTTAAACTGTAAAGCCTCTCCGATACAGTCCAAGCGCTCTGCCTGATGTCTCCATGACACAAGACTCGAGAAGTACAACGGCAGACATCTACGTTCTCAGCTAAGATGGATGGTACAGCTCTGAAATACACAACCTTCGTTTTAATTAAATTAGTGTATTTTTCCACATTATAAAGTACCTTAGTTTGTTGTATTGTTAATAATTGCATACATGGAAGAAACAGGAATTATTGACGTGTTATGCATGTCAGGTATTCTGAGAAAAAAATCTAAACCCAAATTGAAAATCCAATACCTATGTTTACAACAGTTGGTTATTCGGGTCCAGCCCTAATGTTTATATTTAATATATAATTAAATATAACTTAAAATAAACGTTTTTTCTATAAGTTAAACTTGCTTTTAGTAAATATAGTGTTTGTGAGTAAAATAGTTTTGAAGCCGTAAGGACATTTAAAATGGTGCTTGAAATCTGAAAAAAATGATTTTTAATATAACTTTCAGGCACTAATTTATATAGCCTACTTACTGTTTTAATACATATATATACATATCCTATAAAAACATGCTATTGTAGGAGTATTAAGAGGAATAGAAGAGCATTCACTCCATGGGCTCTTGGGCTCGCGTGCTCGAGTAATTTGCATATGCGCGCTCCCGTGTCCGCGCTCCCGAGATTTACCAGTCACGTGGTCTTCTCGGGTCCAATCGTTTCATTATAACTTCGGTCCAAAGCGCGCACCCGACAGCGGAGGAAAAGAGAGCACAGAAGGCGGCAGAGAGACAAATATAGCCCAATTAACCGATTATTTTGAACCCCAGCACACAAAATACAGCCAGGATGTCAGAGGAAAAGCCAAAGGTAAGATATAAGGAATTAAATAGCTGTATATTTATAGTGATTGCTGAGTAGATTTCCTGACAAACCATTTCTTAGATGTGCAATCTAAAATGGCCTGGTTTGCACGTTTCTCTGAATCGGCGCAGTGTTTGTTTCGCAAATGAATGAGTACCAGTCACATCCATATTTACATCTACATGCGGCTACACATCACTCTGTTGGTGGATATATGATGTCATACTAAATGGAGACTCGAAGATTTTGATCGGAAATGTCAATTACACCATGATTGTCATTAGCGGATTTTTTTCTTTGTCGAAACGGGACCACGTTATGCCCGCAACGCCGAAAATGCCGCAACTGCAGCAGCTACAAAAGAGCGCAAATGGAGGTGCATCACAGAAATAAAATACACTGTAGCTGTGCTATTGTGGTTGTTTTTAATGTATCAGTGCCTATTTTGCATCAGTACAACGAAACAAAACCGCTAGCAGCGTTAGCCGGCAGCTAAACTCAGTATCGGCTGGTGTACCAAATACCTAGCCCGAAGCTAATCATGCTAACGTTAGCATCTGTGACTGAAGCAACCTTAACCTGCATGTTTTATGCTGCCTCACATACGTTTGTTTATTTAAATAACTACTTGATTGTGTTTTCATTCACCACACATCGAGTTTTCACTTAAATGTATTTAAAAGTTTCAGGCTTGTAGCGTTAGCTGGCAGCCTGGTAAGTGGTAACTTATGTTACTTCGTTTGTCATGCAACTGTAATACTGCTCTTTTGCAGTGAACCATGCAGTGACTTTAGAGTAAGCTCCATTAGTGTCATGAATGTGGTGACTGTAGCTTGTAACCTGCATGTTTACGCCATGTTAAACACTTTTGTTTTTGCAGGAGGGAGTAAAGACTGAGAACGATCACATCAATCTTAAGGTTGCAGGGCAAGATGGGTCGGTGGTCCAGTTCAAAATCAAAAGACACACACCGCTCAGCAAACTGATGAAGGCATACTGTGACCGACAGGTAAGTTGAAAGACCAAATTAAACTTACTGCAACAGCCTTACCATTAGTTGCACACTTCATGTTGCTACTATGTGTAAATTCACCCTCATGTCTGTCCTCACTTCTGCAGGGTCTCGCAATAAGGCAGATCAGGTTCAGGTTTGACGGCCAGCCTATCAATGAGACGGATACACCTGCACAGGTAATATATTACGCAACACAGAAGCCTGTCATTGTTGAAGAGAATATTCAGCAATGTTTATTTAGCGTCTATGAAAAGTTTACTAAAATGTTATATTTATAAATCGGCATCATTATACCTGTATAGTTATAGAGAACCGCAGTGACGCGTCCTAAAACCCGGATGTAAACTCCTTCCGGTTCCTTCGTCAAAAACGCAATGCAATTTCTCCATAGGATTTTGGAAAATAGCTTGAAATAAGGTCTGTGGTTGACACACATTTAAGAGATGGATCACGTTTTGTTCAGCCGGATAATATCCACATGTCTACCCTTCTTTTATCATTTTCTAATCATAAATCTAGTCGCCAGAAGCAAAATGCTAACGTTATGCTATAAACTAACTACAGCAGGGTCGCTGCTTCAACGTCACGCCAACTTAAGATCCATATTCAAACATACAGATTCTAAATGGTTCAAGTTGAAGCGTTTGTTTGAGTAGTTTGCAGGAGGCAGGTACTTGCTTTCAAGCAGAACAGGGCAAACAAACTTAGCGGGAGTGTTTTACGTGTTCGGTGTAATGATGTAAAACGGCCTGGACAACTTCTGTAGTCCTATTCAGCCACTTGTTAACAACCATCGTTTTTCAGACACGTCAACTCTTCAAAAATCACCAGCTGCTGATGTAGTTAATGTCGTAGAACAAAACGTGATCTGTCTCTTCAATTTGTGTCAAACACAGACATTATTTGGAGCTATTTTCCAAAATCCTATGGAGAAATTGCATTGCTTTTTGTCGAAGGAACCGGACGTGGTAAAAAGGCTAACTTACTTCCGGGTTTCAGGACTGCGGTTCTCTATAGTTTATATGTACTTACTGGGATCTATTTTCCTCTGCCTCTCTCAGCTGGAGATGGAAGATGAAGACACCATAGATGTTTTCCAGCAGCAGACAGGCGGACACTGCTAAGCCTCCACCCCACCACCACCCTAATTGACGGCCACCCTCAGACCACACCCTCAGCCACCTTCACTGTCCCTCCCCTTCCCACCGCTCCTCTCAGCCTACTATTATTATCTTTATTATTATTATTATTTCAGTTGAGATATCTGTCATGGTTCTTCGTCAGGTGTGTGAGGGGAGGGGGCCCCTCAGCTGTTTATGTACTGTCACAGCCAGGACTGAACTTTTGTGCGTGTCAACAGTCTCTCTGCTGGCCAATCAGGACAACCTTTCCTTCTGACACCGCAGGCTGCGATTGGACCATCAGCGCGTCACATGTGTTCCTGGTTTGTCAGTGCTTCTCATTCACTCCAGTGAAAGCTTAGTATCTGGTATATTGTCACAGTTTTCATCCATCAGGGTCGAATGCAAGTTTTTGTCCGGGGTCACACTCAGTAGGCATGGAAATGTTGTGAAGTGGAAGCACCATCTGAACTTAATACACACCCGCCTTCCATTTCACTTCGCTTTCATGTGTGTTTTTTTTTATATCTGAACGGTGACTCCTGCTCTTCTGTCAAGAAAGGTATTTTGATTCTCTGCATTTTAGGTGCTTTCGCTTAAGAGTTCTGCAATGTTTGTTTGTTTTTTAATTGTCTTTTAACAATTACCATGCAGGAGGCTTGTTGATTTTCTGTATACAGAAGTCTCAGAGTGGATGTTAGATTAAGTTTTGGGGCTTGGACCAATACTCCAAAGAATGAACTTCTGTTTTATATTTGATGTACTTGGATCACTGTAGAAGCAAATTGCAAGGTCTAACCCGTCACATTTTAAGGGAGTTTGTATTTAATTCATGTTATTTGCTTCCTTTTTCATTGAGAAATCTTCTCTGGGTATCCGTGGTTCAGACTTTTATTCGCTCATCCAGACAAAAGCCTGTTTAAGTGAGGGAAATGTTATTTATCCTTTGCTGGAACTGGTTGTGGTCTATCTTTGTAACGATGGTCTCTTAATGTGGAATACATGACTTGTCTTCCCCCTTTTTCTGATTAAGCTGGTCAATGGCCAGTCCCTAATGGTATTCTTACAATTGGCTCTGCTTGTGTGTTTTACATTTTGGGGGTAATAACTGGAAGGTTGTTACTCAATGCTGTTCTTGAGTCTGCATTGTCTTTGAGAATGTAGACTCATGAGAAAACTGATTCTAAATGTTTTTGAAGAAAAGCAGCTCCTAGTTTGAGAGCGGATATCCAATAAAAGTCAGTTTCTGCCAACTCATTTTGAAGACACTTTTCACTGCTTTGTCAGAAATCAACCTATTTTCTTTTGTTTAAACGCTTAAGGCAATCGGTTCAAAAGCCTGACTTCAGATCTGCAAACAATCTTAGGTGGTGATGAGTTTGTTGCAAATTGGGAGGGCAACCAATGCAGTTTGGGAGATAATTGTTCTGTACCCACATGGCCCCGTTCTTCGTACACCATTACATGAGATTGCTTGTAATTGTTGATGCCCTGACCTGAATTTGGGTGTCTCAGTTCAGTCGGGAAAATATGTTTTTTGAAGCAAGTAGTCCACAAGATTATTTTCAGAGTGAGTTGGATCATGACAAACCATTTTTAAATATTCCAAATGTAATTTGTTTTCGGAATTTCATGTGTTCAAGTCGCCGCAAGATACGTTTCCATAACCTTGGATGTAGTTTTGCTCAGCCACACTAGAAAGGAGCTTTCTTTTTTTCGGTAATTAAATTGTAGTCCAAATCATGTGTCAGCTGTATTTTTGTATGCATTCTATATGAATAAAAACTAAATGCCAAACATTAAACGTTTTTAATTAACATATAACATCACTGTTTGAAAAGCTTGACTGTTGACACATGCTCAAATGTTCACTAACACATTTTAAGGACAAACTGTCATCCTTCCTACAGTGATTAACAAGCATTTGACAAGCTAGGTTGGTACAGAGTTTTTTTTGTTGTCAAGCACATCAAGTATTGGTCCTGGTTTTAGCTTTTCATTCACAAAAAAAGCAGAGTTATCAGGACAGCCTTCCACTTGCATTTGAAGAACTTAGTTAGCAGGACTAAGATATGTTAAGCTTGGCTAACATGAGCTAAGCCTTGTCATGTACGAAGAACTGGGCCCGCGTCTTGTCATGCTATTTGTTTCTCTACTGATTTGTACATTATTTGTGGTCTTTTACTACTGTATACAATAAATATAGTTTGGTACTCAGATTTGCTGTCACATGCATTGTTATTTATTTGTGTGTTCAACAATGTGTATTTGCTTTTGTCCAACATGTCACTGCTCAACCTGTAACACGTGTCAACCATTTATTCTCTCTTCTACCTGGTATTCTTGAAATCTTGTCACATGGCAGAACATGGCTGTCATAACACAATTATACATAGTTGAGGTGTGTTGGATATACAAAAGACACGGTTTGAATTCTTAAGCCTTGCCTGCTAAAAATGTATGCCAAAAATGACAGATTGAAACACTGCATGTGTTTTTAAGGAAATTGACAGCTAGATGGTGCCAGTGAACTATGATCTATGTTCTGTCTGCTTTGATTTAATTTATCACAAAACACACTTCTCTGAATATTCACCAAAAAAAGATTATATCTGATATGAAACATGGACATGCAGAAACACAAGAATCTAGACATTTCTGCTTAAATGTAAAGACAAAAGTTAGAATAACATTCTATTATCCGTGAATACATGAAATAATACAAAGGATCACTTGGTTGATTAAAGCAGCCTAAAAAAAGTAATTATATTAAATCAGATAAGGATTAAAAATAGTTCCTTTAACAGCCAATGCCAGATTTAGAGTTTTAGATTTAATCTGACACATCGACTGGTTACTTTCACCACAACTGGAAAAGTGATAAGCCGTATGGCAGCAGTTGATAAGCCAAACCAGGAATAAGGAAAAACAAGTGGAAAATCTCTATTCACAATTCTGCATGCAAACATCTCCCTCTGAAACTGCAGTCCATGCCTGGAAGGAAGAAAGATTAATGAATGGAAAGAGGGAAAAGAAAAGCAGGGCAGGGTTTATATCTGGTATCATGATCTGCGTGCAGTTTATGATCTTTATGGGCGACAAGTGTATTTGCCTTGTAAATGTGCCGGTCGGTGGATGATAGGATTCAGAGAGGTCTGATGCCGACGTCTCTTACAACACAGACTGAATATTACACGAGTGCCTAGTAACCAACACATCAGGATCAAATAGGCTTTGTTGTTGAATGACATTTTTAGGTGACCATAGAAAACTAGACATTGCATTCAAAAGTCAAAACATGGGATTTAACCAATTTTATATTATGCAATTTGTATTTAACCCAGGCCATCTTATTACTTTGTCATTGCAGTGTTTGCCTAATTTCACTGCCCCAGACTGCCCCATATTTGCAGATTATTTAGGAAAACATCCTGGTTCGAGACTTTAATATCACAGCTGGGTTCATGCACATGCCTCAGTTTCTCAGGTAATAAACTATAGGGATAACAACTAATATGATAATAGCTCCGCTCATATCCATGTTTCCATTAGTGCACCCGAGGTCACAACTGTTATGTTTTTGGGTTGCCTTTTTAATTACATTTTGTCTGCTATGGCCCCTTGTCATGTCGTGAATATCAGGAGGAATGTGTCTTTGGACAGACATTTTCTATACTATTACATTGAAATATGTAAACACACACACACACACACACACACACACACACACACACACATCACTTCAGGGGACATTACATTGACTTACATGCATTTCCTGGAGACTTATCCTAACCTTAACCACAACCAACACATGCCTAACCCTAACCCTTAACCTTACCCTTACCCTTACCCTAAACCTAACCAAGTCTTCACCCTAAAAGTAATGATTCCCCTCATGGGGACCTCCATTTTGTAATGGAGGGAGTCCCCACACGTGACTATGTAAACAGATTTAGGTCCCCACAAGTATAGTAATGCTAGGCCACACACACACACACACACACACACACACACACTCACACACCACACACACACACACACACACACACACACACACACACACACACACACACACACACACACACACACACACACACACACACACACACACACACACAGGAGCAGCTCACCCTCTGGCAGGGCTGTGTCATCAGAGGCGGTTGAGGGAGGATGAATGACAGGCTGGTTAGTGATTTGCATGGCTCTGGTGTTTAAAAGGAGCTGCAGGTGCAGGATTCTCCACACAGATGAATGAATTCCTCTTCCAGCACAGATGCTCTGGGTCTTCGTTTATATATTTGTGATTTTTAGAAACAGAGTTTGTGGCTAGAAATCTTTCTTTGGATCTTGAAAATCATATCAACATGAATAATACACAGTTTTCTCTTGCGTTTGTTGTCACTTAAGATAGAGACAAAAGAAGCAAGAGAAATATCTTTGATATGGAGACATTTGCACCAGCTGGCAACTGAACCAAACAGGATCTTTGTGATGACTTTGCTCATTTTTCTGCATTTCCTTCTCCTGGGGTTAAGGGTCATTGACTGCACCACAGACACATGGAGACGCTGCACAGGTAACATCATTTAATTCTATTTTACCTCTCCCTAACCTCAGCTTCCCTCTCTATTACCTCAGCTCACTTCAACACATCTGATGTTCAGTTGATGATTATTGTGCGGATGGTTTAGGGTTTCATTTAGAAACCTGGGAAACCCCTCCAGCTAAAATTCTTTTGGATAATTCCAACTGTCTGTGTCTGCTTACAGTGCAGTGGGAGTGTTTGTGTGTGTGCAGTATTGCGTGCAATATTAAGTTAAATGAACTTCCACAAACAAGTACAGACATTGGATGTGGTTAGGATTCCACAACAATTCTATACACATCATATTGTCAGGACGAACATTCATATGATGCCTCATCAATTTCAGGGCATTTCTCTTCTATTATTGCCGTTGCTCATGAAGCGTCCTTTTTTAATAACAACCCCACCTCCTATTGCTCCACCATCACCCAGGGCTATTTCCCACACACCGGGTGGGTCAGAAACTCCAGCATTATAATTGATTTATTAGTTTATAGCAGTGACTCCCAATTATTTTATACATGAGTCACCTCAATAAAGCTATGTCTTCTCCTTTTCTCTCAAATGGTTTACCTCTGAGCAGCTGTGGTAGGATTCCTTACTTTAGCGTTTCAGCTCTACTTGTAAATGCTGTTGGGCCGTTTATTTGATTACATAGCATCTCATATCAACATATTTTCACTTGTGTTGTATGCAAACATATTCATTTGTTAAGTAACTAAAGCTGTCAAATAATTGTAGTGGAGTATGAAATACAATATTTCCCTATTTGGTTGACTATTCCATCAATTCCTAAGAATGAGCTTCATGAGTTTAAATAATTTATTGATGAGAAATCTAAAAAGTGTGGGAAGCAGATCATCTTATTGATTCTTTGCAATCCTATTAATCATCTCAGGGCCCCATATATTTATTTTGCGACCCTTTTAGGGGGTCCTTACCCCACGTTTAGGAACAACTGCTTTAGTGTAGCAATTCCTCCATAAATAAGGCTTTCAGCTGTAAAACAATCTTCCTGAGTTCTTTATTTGCTTATTGTCTGCAGATATGCTTCCTCTGGATCTTTTGTCTTTTGTCCTGGAGAGGGACACCTCCAAACTGGTACCAGGGGTGAACATGAAGCAGGCCGGAGGGGTGAGGGGCATCAGTTTCTCAAGCCCTCACACCTCCATGAGCTTTCCCTCCTCCCAGCTACTGGTCAACTGCGACCTCCTCCCCAAACAATTCTCCATTGTTGTGACTCTAAAGATCTCCAGCACTGCGCCCAAGGTGAGGCTCCACCTTTATCAGAAACATCCGTTACTGAATGCCCTTGGTCAAAGAAGTACTCAGCTTCTTCATTTAGTGAAAGTACCCATACCGGTGTAGTGTGAAAAAAAACTCAGTTTCAAGTAAAGGCCCTATATTTAAAATGATAAAAAGTTAATACACAAATAATATCAATAACCTCAAGTACCTAGAAATGCTCAATATGCAGCATTTGTGTGGTGGAGGCAATTTAAACAATGGAGTATATTAAGGGATATATTTATACTGTATATGCATTGTATAACAACTCATTGAAAATTAAACTGTTGTTAACCTTAAAATTGATGTTGCAGTATGATTAAGTGATTTGAAAAGTAACATTTTTAAATCTATTATATTTCAAAAGAAGTACAAAATTGGGTTGTAAATACAAATGTTCCACTTTTCATCACTGATAGTCCATTAAACAATTGCTTCTTCCTGTGGCTTAGTTATAAAAGCATTCCTGTTTCCCCTGCTTTTTCACTATTTTACCATCACCAACGGAAAACAAACTCACCAGCATCACACGCACTGCCGCAAAATTAATCTGCTTCTCACACCCAGTGTATCAGATATAAATCTCACATACATCGCTCTCACAATATCAAATGACACTAATCCCCCGATCCAAGACTTCATTACTCCCATGTTGGAGACATAGGACACTGAAATGGAAAAAGAGCTCACTAAGCAGCCCTAACAATCTTCCTTGCTGACACTAATGGGATAATATGGATTCACACATGATGTTTTTGTTTACTGTCTGTTTGTTGCTAAAAGTCATCTGTTGCTATATGTATTTGGGGTTACTGTGTGTTGCTGTTACTACGTGTTGATTCATGTCGATGTGTTGTTATATCGCTATTTATTGCTATGTGTTGCTATGTGTATATCTGTTGTGTCGATGGGATGAACATATATCCAGGGCCGTTTCTAGCTTTTTGGGGGCCCTATGCAAGATGCTGTTTGGGGGCCCTAGTTTTTACAGTTTTTTAACTACAATGGGGGGATTCCGAAGCCTTTAAGATGATCTGTGGAGATGTTACACTTTAATAGGAAAACAGGCTAATTTCACGAAAACCAAGCAATTGAAAATGACAAAAAATGATATTAAAAAGATAAACAATAAGGCTCCTCTATGTCAATAAATGCAAGAGATGCAGCATTTTGTCAACAATGTTTAATTTACATGTTTCATCTTCCTCAGACGTCACTCATTGGCTGACAGCCCAACGATGATTTGGACTTTATTACCCCAAAAACACAAGCCACAGCTTTGCTATCATTGCAGTTTAGTCGGGTTTATATCCTACATTGGATTTTTAAGCATATAATGCTTCACAGAACACAGGAGGGGGCTTGGCTGTCTACAAATAAAGACGGCTCATTTGAATTCTCCCCAAATATATTGAGGCTGAACCTGAACTTTGAATTCTCTGCTCCCATCATAATCTTGGCGATCTTGTTAAAATTGTGAATGCAGAATTAAAAATACTATGTAACTGGTTTGCAGTTAATAAATTATCCCTTAATGTGGCCAAAACAAATGACATGTTATTCAATACAAAGTCTGAGAGTAGAAATGACTGCATTATACAGATTTGCAATACAGAGATAGAAAAAGTTGGTGCATGTACATTTGTAGGACTGCTTGTTGACGAAAAACTCAATTGGAAGCACCATATAAATTATGTACAGACTAAACTGTCAAAAACAGGTATTTTGTATCATACTAAGAACATTCTTATAATATACTCTTTATAACAGTCTATTTCTCCCCTACCTTTACTACTGCTCCGAAATATGGGGAAACACGTACTCAACACATCTACAAAAAATAATAACATCCCAAAAAAAAGTATTACGAATAGTCTGTGGTGTTGGTAAATATGAACACACAACTCCCATATTTAAAAAAACTCAATCTATTAAAATGTGTTAAGATAGTACAGCTTAAAACGGTACTGATTATGCACAACATTTTCCATAACAAAATGCCTAATAACATTCAAAAGCAGTTCCAAACCACAGCGTGAACATATGAATGTAAAAAAAGTCACTTGAAAATAAGTGTTCACAATGTTTATATGCAATTATGCATATATTATTATTATTATGAATTTGCCAAGTACATGTGTACATATGTATATATTTATATATAAAGATAGTTGAAACTGCTATTGACATGTGCAGAAAATGACCCTATATCTAGTTTTCGTATATATATATGCATTTATTGTTTTCCTGCCCTAACTTTTATTTAATTTTTTCTCCTGTTTTCTTTATTTCTTTGTACTCCTTCATTTCCATACATTTTTGACGCAATAATGCCGATGTTGTATTAGGATGATGCACGGGAGGGCTACTTTCCATAAGCTATGCTTCAGCCCTCCCACTTCTACTAATTTTGTTCATCTTTGTGTGTATGAATTATACTGTTTTTGTTTTTTGGATAAATAAAAAAAAAAAAAAAAACTTTCAGCTTGGGGGCCCCCTAGTGGCCGCGGGGGCCCTATGCATCTGCATAGTGCGCCTATAGGAAGAAACGGCCCTGCATATATCCCTCTGGGACATACATTTCAAATCCAAATCTTTCATTATCGATTCATCTGTTGACGATATCCTTGATTAATTAATTAATGTTTGCAGCATTTAATAAGTATTTCAGTAAATGTACGTTGTTACTTTCGGCCCTTGCCAAATACTGACTGTTTTCCCTGTTTACCTTTCAGAGAAATGAATACATCTTTTCCTTGACGGAGCCAAAAAAACTAGAGAAAACAGGAGTGGGGGAGGAAGAAGAGGACAACAATAAGGGGGACATTTTAGAGAGGGGTGTCAGTGGAAAAGAGCAACATGGAAATAGGGAAGAGGAGAGGCGAGTCAAGAGTAATGAGGAGCCTGGACGCGTCATCCTGGGCCTGAGGTTCTCGAAAAATCATCTGCACTTCCTTCTTAAAGGTCACAGGGGGGTCGTAGATCACTGGGTGTTTCGAGGCACCCGATTGGATGACAATCAGTGGCACACGCTCTTGTTAGTCGTTGGTAGTCATCATGTCAGGCTCACTATGGACTGCAACTCACCTCTGGAAATGTAAGATTTTCTTTGCTTTTCAGTTTTTTCTTCACTGGGTGTGTCTGTCTCCCACCATCCTCTCTTCCTGTTGCCTCTGAATTCCTTTGAGGGATTGTAGATCCTTCATCACAATACAATGGCACTGCTCCAAATCCTCTCACACCCTGCAGCTATATCACAGGGGTCTGACAATGTGTGATATATGGTTTTTCTGTGGAAACTCCCTTTGGCACACAGAGCGGAGGAATATCAGCTGCCGTATGGTGTCTATACAATACTATTCCTGTCTCAGTAGCACAAACAGGAGAATGGAGGATACTCCTTTAATTACAGAGTTGTTAGTGTCATTCATTGAAGAAAAACAACTTAGCTCAGCTATTAGAAATAACGATGTATTTTTATTGCCATCAGAGTTCCCTCCGGGCCTTTCCCTCCAGACCTCAACATTCAGGGAGCGAGATTTCACATTGGCAGTCGGGGAAGATGGAAAGGCTTGTATTCAGTAAGACTGAACATGAACTGAACATCAAAAAAAAGTTTTCTGAACCACATAATAAAAAATGTTTCCGATAAAAACAGTCAATCCTTTTCCTTCTTATCTGCTGCCTCGTGTACAGGGTCTGTTGCGGCAGCTGGTGTTGGTGCCAGGCTTGGACGCCACCCATTATATCTGCCCCTCCTCTGCCCCCCAACTAGCAGTTCTGTCAGTACCACCACTTCTGTCAGACCTTTCTGTCATAGAGAGTGAGGGGGACAGCCATGTGACTTCCTATGGTAACTTGCAGACACATTTTAAAATACTTTTTAAAGTATTATGAAAGATATCTTACAAATAATATGTTTTTCTGCTTCCTTGCCCTTTGATTGTCTGCTTATCGTTGTTTTGATCATGATTTGCCAGTGACAGAGGAGCGAGTGTCAGTGGGGACGGAGCGACTGTGCTCAAAGACGCTCCAAGGCCAGATGTGGTTCAATCCACTCAGTAAAGGCCTCTATCTCTGTGACGGTACTGTGTGGATCACCGTGTTAGAAGGTGAGAACTTACCATCCAAACATCCGCTCATGAGCACGTTTTACTCAGCTTTACATTTACAAAAATCGTACTACTCCATCTACTCAGATCATAAACGACTGGACTACGTGTCAGAACACCAGGTCCTCCCCACCAGCTCAGAGACACATGACATAGAGGTATACTTTTACATTACATCCACTTTGTATAACTTTAACATTTATATATTTTTATTTTGTTGAACAGCCATCACAATATCAGACTTACAGGCCCAAGGGTTCCCTATTAGGGTAAAGGACCCACACAAGGAGTCTCTATATCTTAGATCTACAGTAAGATGAATACAACATTTATTTTTATTTTTTGTCTAGTGAAACACAAGATATGCATGATGTGACAAGGGGTCATACACTGCACATAACCCTGTTTTACAGTTTTATGGGGAAAAAGGATTTGGAGCCATACCACTAGTGCTTAATTCCTCGGGTCAAAAGTACGTTTTCTCTAGGTAGGAAGGTGTGCATACCAGACATTTAATTTGGCTAATCTTGGTGCTTATTTCAGTTGCAGTCCCACTTTTGACTTCATTACATTTCTGCAAACAATCTTTTGTAGCGGGTGATGTTCACCATGCTTTGATTCCATTCTTCTATAGCCTACCTTAATGCTGTTCAAAGAGCATTTTTTCATTATTTTTGTATTAAATGTTCAGGTGTTCCAGTTACCTGGCCTGGGTATGATGGCGGCTATGGCTCATAGGTCAGCCTCTGGCTCTGCTGTGTATCTGTGGAGCAACGCAGGTTTCCAGCTCTACCAGAATATCAGCACATATGAAGCTCTGGCTTGGAGACACTTCAGCATTGGCAAAAAGGTCGGAAGTGATGTAATATAAATCGGGCTCATGCATCCACCTGGTCAAAGTAGTGTGGAGAGCTGATATTTCCTGGTCTTTTGTCACTTGGATCTAGGTTTATCTGGTGGTGTCTAATTCTGGAGGAGGGCCAGACAAGCGCAAACAAACAGAGAATGACTTTTCTGTGATTTACAAGTGGAGCAAAAGGAGAAAACTATTTGTGCGGTTCCAGACTCTGCAGACTCATTGTGCACGGGACTGGGAGGCATTTCAAATCAATAAACAAACCTATCTCGCTGTAGCCAATCACAGACAAGGTAACAACTAAACATCCATCAAATGACTTCCTGTTTACTTAAAAAAAATCTTGGGATGACATGCACAAACTACCCTGTTTCATTTGCTTTCTTTCTGGTGGCTCTTTCAGGTGATACAAATCACACCATAGACAGTGTGATATACAGATGGAACAGGTTGACAAAGTCTTTTGAGGTCCACCAGATGCTGCGGACCTCAGGGGCGTACGACTGGGAGTTCTTCACAGTCGGACCGTACCATTTCCTGGTGGTCGCAAATGCTTTTGATGGAGTGACAACCTCTGTTGATTCTGTCATCTACGTTTGGGTCAATGGAAGCTTCCAGGTGTTTCAGACAATAAAGGTATGTGGTGAACATAAAACAGCAAAATAAATGCAAAAATGTACCTAAACTAGACGTTTTTTAATTGGGCCAGTAGTTTTTCAGTAATCCTTTTGACTAACAGAACAACAAACCAAACAAAAAAACCTCCATGGGGAAAATATGCCTGTCAAACTTTAAAATAAACATCTGTTTGGTACTCTATCAGGGAAATATTTGGAAGGTGTTGAAGTGTAAATTAGTCTTATTTCCACTTTAATGTAGCTTTTTACACCATCATTTACATATAGTTTATCTTCTCTCCAGCTGGGCTTTGATTTCCACCGATTAGATCTGTATCTTTGAGATGAGTATTAAATTAAAAGCATCTTGTCTGAAAGCACAGAAGGAAGGAAACACAAACAGAAGAGATAAAAAGGGATTGACAGACAGAAATGGGTTAACCATAATTTGTTTGGCGATAGCAGTGCTTTGACATGTAACTGGAATCTCGCCACATTTCAGGAGACAGTGTTGACAAATTAATAGTCACAAGAAAAACCAAAAGGAGTTGATTTAAGGGAACTCCACAGCTGGATGTGAGGATTTCTAAGATCACCTTGAGGCAGTTGGAAATTCATCATTTATAATAATCAGGAAATGAGCTCAAATATATCATTTTACATCATTTAGTTTCTTGCCAGTTTCTCTTTCAGCTTTATTATCTTTAGCTTCAAGCAAACAAAGAGGCCTAGATCTTTTACTCAAGTAAAAACACCTGATGATTTCTCTTTAATTGTTTATCTAGACGTTCTGCGCCACAGACTGGGAAATGTTTCAGATTGGCAGTAGGGTCTTCTTGGTTGTAGCCAATGGACACAGACTCCAGGGTAATGGGCCCAGTCAATATGCCATAAACTCCACCATCTACGAACTGGACCTGATTGGACAGCTGTTTGTCCGCTTCCAGGATATAGTCACCTACAGGTACAGATGTGATAATATTTGAGCATTGCCAGGTGCATACAGACAGATCGTGAGCACACTTCCTGTGTAATAAGCTGTTTGCTGCCAATTCAACCTCTCGACATCACCACATACCTTTCTGTCTCTCCAGTGCAGTGGACTGGGAGTTCTTCAGCCTCGGGGAGGAATATTTTCTGGTTGTTGCTAACTCCTTCAACGGGGAATCGTACTCTCTCAACAGCGTTCTCTACAGGTACTCAACTTGTCAACAACACCCCTCCCAGTGTAAAATAATTCATCCATTCTGATTGCTCTCTAACTTAGTGCTGTTGTAATGTAGTAATGTTTATTTTCCTCCTGTGAACCACGCTAGTGATAACATAGAAACTACATTCACCTGTTTGCAACTTACAAATTATTTATCACTTTTATATAGACTCTTATGGCACTACTTCTATTCTATTTTATTACTTTATTTGTAGGACCTAGCTCATTTGACTATAGAGCCTTACAAATAGACATATCTTATATATGAGTCTTCTTCTCTTTTTAATTTTAGGTGGCAGGGATATGAAGGATTTGTTCCTGTTCATTGGCTCCCAACGATTGGATGCAGTGACTGGGAGTTCTTTAGCTCCAAAGGAGAATCATATCTGATCTATTCTAGTGCCAAAGCAACTCTTGCCAAGATCTTTAAGCTGAAAACTTACTAGGAAAAACGGAGAGTGCACTGTTTCTTTGTGTGTGTACATGTTCTCATTCTTCTTTGGAAGTGTCCATGTGTGCCTGTGTGAGACGATGTTTGCAATAATATTTAAAATGTGTGATTGGGTTTATGCAAATGTAGCTTTTCTCTTCTTGTTACTAATTAGCTGCAATTTAGGTCATGACCTTGATATTGTTTTAGGGATTTTGGGGGTTAAACAACATGAGGACAACATGCGTAAATTGAGAAAACATTTAAGTAATGACAACATTTCAGAATTCTTTTGTGGCGACTACTATAAATGACCTAGAGGTTCAACCGTCAGCTAGGTGGATAACTGATGTACCTCATAATAACCCAAATATCACAAGCACAATATTTTTATGAGAGTTTATCTGTTTATTTGTGTGCATTGTCTGACAGAAATGTATACAGCTATGTGAGATTTATATATTTCTGTAAAAACATTTAATATGAATGATATTTAACATTTTGTTTATAAACTGAATATCTGAAATTTGACTGATAGTTACTTATTACATTAATTGTATGTCAAATTATATTATGAGTGTATTGGAATGACAATAAATAGAACCAGACTTTATGTGTGTCTATGAACGACAAGAGTTGACTTACATCCAGCTATTTTCATTTAGAGCTCGAACATCACTGCTACAAAAGGGCAAACATATCCTGCAGGATCAAAACTACACTAGATTTTATTCAAAGTAATTTTGTGGCTAATCGAAATCCTAAAATCTTGGAGTGGTATGCAAACCTCTACACGTGGCCTTGGGCACATAACACCCTACCTAAAAAACATGTTTGTTCTAGAAGACTACAAGCCCCATAACTTCAAGACTAGACTTGTCGGAAATGTAGTTTTTATAGCAACAATTAGTGTTGCCTTGAAAATAAAATATTGCCAAAACACATGTCTTTATCGCTGTTTCATAAAGTAAGCACACGTTCGCAGTAATGAAAATATCTCCAGTTACATTAAAATGCAAACTATGTGTGTTACCAATGTGTGACACTACAAGTCCCACAATGCATCATTCCATTTTCTGCCAGGAAGAAACATGGCTGCCCACTATTCACCGAGGGGATTTCTATTTACGTTTAGTTTGTTATCTGTTTTAAGACAGAAAGGTGAAGAAAGGGCCTGTGTCATGAACTACCTTGTGTAAATACTCCGTTTAATCACCCGTTAGAGTGTCGGTAGGGAGACGCAATTTTTCAGGTCGTTGTGAAACTGAGCGTTCACGTCTGGTTTTCTTTTAATTTTTGCTGAGCTGTCAAGCTGCTCATCGTTTTGGGACTGGGACTACTTTGTGTTTATTATCGAGCTAAGCAAGCTAAAAAACATACCTGCGAGTCCAACGCATACATTACATCCAGGAGCCTCATAGTCGCTATGTTTAGCCCAGTGAAGTCTTCTTATTTCAGAGTTAGCCCGGCCATTGTCAACAGAGAACTCGGCAAGACCAAGATGAGATAGCAAGAGGGCATATCAGAGTGCTAATTAACACATGGTTTATTACGAGGTAGAGCCCCATCATAACGCAGAGAACAAGGAATAAATAACTCAAGCAGCATGTTTGGGAATCTTTTCGAGGAAGAGGAGGAGGAAGGCTTCTCTTCGACCTCCTCCGGTGGGAGAGTTGCAAAGGGGGGAGACGAGCCACCTCCACCCCGAGGAATAAGCACTCTGTGCGGCATCAAGAACCAGGGGGGCACCTGCTACCTCAACTCCCTGCTCCAGACCCTGCTGTTCACCCCAGAGTTCAGAGGTAACATCACATTCCCTTAAGAGTGGGATGAGATTGGAGTACACCAGAGCAGTAGAAAACTAGGACATTTGTATTCTTTTCCACTTACTTATTCATTGTTTATGTGTCTTTACAGGGGAGCTGTTCAGTTTGGGAGCAGATGAACTAGGATGCCTGGAAGACAAAGACAAACCAGGGGCCAAAGTAAGTGTTGCAAAGTGTCTGCAGCTGTAACCACATTTGTTATGTCTATGTGTATTAATGATGTGTTCCTTCCTTATCTTCAGGTTAGAGTGATCCCACTGGAGCTACAGAGACTGTTTGCCAGTCTGCTGCTGGCGGACCAGCAGAGCGCCTCCACTGCAGACCTTACCGACAGCTTTGGCTGGAACAGCAGCGAGGTCTGTGTCTATTATCTTTATCAGTGGGAAGGGAGGCTCAGATTACAATTCTCATTTCAGTGATTGATTTTAACTTCCAGTCATACCAGGACATTCATGCTTATGCCCCGGCCACACGAGGACGAAAACGGTCGTTTGCATTACTGTTTAGTGTCATATAGACCGTTCGGCCACACGAGGACGACCGAATACGGCACTAAACGACTGCGGAAACGATAACGGGTCCCAAGGTGGATAGAACGGCATACGCAACGCTCTGGGGGGTCCAACGGCTCCGTGTGTACGCCCTATACCAGGGGTCTTCAACTAAAATTCAACGAGGTCCAGTTAGAGAAAATGTCCCCATGCAAAGGTCCGGAACATGTAAATGTCTAACTTGCTTCATGAATTAGTGTGATATATATTGAAGTGACTTGTAGCTTTTTCAGCGTCTGCATGTAATCAACAACTGACTGCCAAATAAAGAAAGTACAATTAAAAAAACAACTATTTATTGTCAATTAACATTACTTAAATACTGTGGATATGTGTAATGTTCCTCTCGGGCTGCATTTACAAATAAAATAGAGAAAATAAATAAAATAGCTTTTGAAAATATGTGCATCTTAAAAGTGCTTAATTTTAGATAAATAAAATAAAGTGTAGCAGCAGCTTGAGTGTCCCTTTTTCTTTGTTAACCGTTTCACATCATGACTTAACAGTTTCAGACGATTATAGAACAATATCAGTCTTTACACATCATAACAATTGAACAGTTTTAAAGTTTCTCTTTCTGTCCCTCTTATATTGCAGTCCCTCACTCACTTTTTTTTAATTCAGTAGGAGAATTGAGCTGGAGCTTGTCCTGCCAGGAGTTTGTAAATCTGGGCTGAAATGGTGTCAGGGCCATTCTCATACACATGCAGGTGCTCATTGGTTACAGTGATGCAAACACAGGTATGGTGAAAAAAGAGAGAACTATTCGAAGCAGAAAAAAAACAGCATAATATACCATCTGACAAAGGCCTGTGCTATAATGCTTCAATTAACTGTTCTTTATAATATACTCAGATCAATAGGAGACAGAGATGTTAAGTTATAAATCAAGGGGTTTTATTATTATTTACAGCAGGGATGGGGAACCTTTTTCCTTTCAATTTTTACAACATCCTCCGAGGGTCGTACAAATTATTGAACTCAACCTCTGCTTAAAAAAACTAAAATCACAGCCCATTCATTTGGCCTTTCTTTCATGCTGTGCAAAGAAAAAGCAACCTCTTAATCCAGATATCTCACCATGACTCACATATGCATGCATGTGCACGGTGTGGCATGACCACCAAAACAGAAAGATATGGACACAAGATGTGTGCAAATGTATTTAGTATCCTATCCATGTGAACATGATTTAAGGGGGGGGGACCTAACCTCCTCTAGGGGGGTCCGGGGGCATGCTCCCCCGGGAAGATTTTTTTTAAATATTGAAGTTAAAAGCATCAATCTGGTGCACTTTGAGAGCAACATTAAGATATCTATGGATACATCTCTCAACACCCATATGAAACAGAACTGTAAGCATATTTTTCTTTTTGGATATTTTACAAATCACTCCCCTTTTAAACTCTATTCTTGTTATTTTTAACAACTTTTTTGTTACTGTCATATAGTATTTTATACCTGTTTTTCATTTAGTCTCATTAATAACTATAATGATCATATCAAGGTGTGCCTTAACCTCACTGAGCTGAGGTTATTTGAGCCTCTCAGGAGATAGCTCTCTTCCACCTGGTTGTAGAAAAGCTCTTTAAATTCGTTAGCATAGCTAGCTAACCAGATGCTAATAACAACAGATCGCCACTGTGCTTACAACTAAAGACACAGCCACGCAAACACTGCGGCATGTGTACGGCTCCCAATATTTTAAGGGCTGGAGCGGCGTTACGGTGCTCAGCACTCCTTTCAGACGAGACATATACCACGTGAAGACACGTTACGCTCGTGTTGTGTTCATAGAACCTGTCCTTGGCCAGGAAAAACAGGTACTCGCTTGTTTAATTATTTTTGCGGTCTAGATTTCTTCTTCTTTTTTGAAGTGAGAAGTTGTCCGTCAGTCGGACTGACGGACGGACGCCCTCCCCCCCACCCTCAAAACGAAAACTCTTCGGTTCTCCACGAATTACACAAGTCACCCAAATCAGCGTTAATAAAGCGGGAGGCGTCGAAAAATCCCTTATTAATGTATTGATTATAGCGGGTCCGTATAGGTCGGCGTCTGGGTCCGGATCCGGACCGCGGTCCGGCTGTTGCCGACCCCTGCCCTATACGATCATTTTCTGATAATGATGAGGCAATAGCCCCGCCTCTCCCCACCTCTGCTGCTCACCCCCGCGTCAAAGTAAACTGCATACTGAATTCAGATTATTTATCTTTCTCTCGATATGGACATACACGCGAGTGAAGTCTAATCTGACAGGACGGAGACACCTCTCAAACTACCTAAACTAGTTATAAATATGTTTATTTTTACTGTCGGCCGGGTCACTCATTACTGGATCAGCTGCTGCATGAAACAGACACTGGCGCTGTCCGAAGAGAGGGAGGAAAAAGAGAGGCTCCATGTATTTTATTATTATATTATATAGATTTGTTATTCATTTTTTTTATAGCTCAATAAATAACAAAGAAGCTTTGACCGGCACTTTTATAATTTTGTCGGAAGGTTTAAACTTTAATACACGTTGACTGACGAAAAACTCTGCCCGGTTCCCTCGGCCCCCACCGCGGAGAATAAACAGAAGGGCAACCATGACAACCATGCTTCTTCGCTGCTTTTGTGGAGGAAGTTACAGCGCCACGTACAGGCTCCTGCATATGTACTGCAGCTTCTCCAGCGGTTGGAGCTAAACGGAGCTGTCTCGTGTGGACAGACACTATCCGGATGACTATTGCGTGTGGACGGAAGCTTTTTTGCGATTGCGTTTGCGTTAATCCTATGCGTTTAGCCGTTTTCGTCCTCGTGTGGCCGGGGCATTAGATTCACACACATTGATTTTAAGTTGTGGTCAGGTCAGGCCTGAAACCTTCCATTTTGAAAGGAGGCTTATTTTCACAGAGTTTTACATAGGACATGCATAACCACCTTTTCCAGGTCAAGAGTGCACCATGAAAACTAGTTTTAATGAACTGATCTGTGGATGGTCACGATTGTCCCACAATGCACTACTCAAAAGGAATTAGGCAGGTTATAGCGGGTAGATAAAAGAAGCATGGAACTGCTTTTTCAGTGAAGCTTTTTTTTTCAATTGTAAAGTATGTACTATAAAAAAACAAACATTGAATTAGCAGAAAAGCTATATCCCATATACTTTATCGTTACAAAATAAGGAATACCTTGTTGCGACGTACAAGGTGTTGTCCTTATCCCTGAGCACAACTATGCAAACTATAATATAAATGTATACTAACACTTAACTAGGACAGTGATTGTCTATCTGTCCTCATCTGATCCTTTTATGTTTGCTCCTCTCTCAGGGAACAAATCAGCATGATGTGCAGGAGCTGAACAGGATTTTGTTCTGCGCGTTGGAGCACTCTCTTGTGGGCACCACCGGTAGCACGTTTATCCACCAGCTGTATCATGGGACCATTGTCAACAGTATCGCCTGCAAGGAGTGTGGAAACGTCAGCCAAAGACAGGTGTGTCCATTTGTGCGGGGTTTCTCTGTCTATTTGACCGGGCTTCTGTCCATTAGATACTGTTGGAAATACTTTGACCTAGTACGAATCAGAAAATAATGATACTTCATTCAGTTCAGTCACACTGCATAAAGCACACACACATGAGTAATTAACTAGTTATGTATGTGGCTTTTTCAGGAGGACTTCCTGGACCTGACAGTGTGTGTTTGTGGCGTGTCGAGCCTGGAGGAGGCTTTGTGGAACATGTTTGTGGAGGAAGAGTTGTTTGAGGGCAATAACCTGTACCGCTGTGGGCAGTGTGACAGGCTGGTCACTGCTGCCAAGGTCAGTGCCAGTGCAAAAATCAACTTTAAGAGAAACAAATATTTGAACTAAACTTGTAAAGCTTTTTCTTTGCTGTATCTCACATTCCTTTTCTTATGTTGCTATTATTCAGTCTGCCAAGCTGAAGAAGCTTCCTCCTTTTATGACCATGTCTTTGCTGAGGTTCAGCTTTGACTATGCCAAATGTGAGCGATACAAGGAGACGGGACGCTACGTTTTCCCCTTAAACATCAACCTACGGCCATTTTGTGAAGAGGTACCTGACATAATTTAATCATAAGCATTTCACATGCCTCCTTCCAGTGTTCACACACTAAGATATCTTAATAACTACTATGTTTTCCTTCCTTACAGACGGATGGAGAGGACTCTGATTACTCCTACGAGCTGTTCTCTGTGATCATCCATAAGGGTGGCTGCTATGGAGGCCATTACCATGTTTATATCAGGGACATAGACCAGCTTGGCCAATGGGAGCCGCCGGTGAGAAAAACAGAAGAGCAAACATGGGAGATTATGTTTATAGTTAATTAAATATTATGATATATATAATAAGCATTCATTAGTTGTACTCGCTTTTTAGAATATGAGTGGCTGAGGATCTATTTCTTGTATTAAATGTGGCTAAGTGCTATTACTCTGATATCTTTGGACGTGCTTTGCTATCAGCAATGTAAAATTGTATAACAATATGCAAGCTTTTGAAAGTAAGCATAGCTAAAAAGCATCACTTTATCTCTGTTTGTGTGTTCAGGAAGAGGAATGCAAAAATAAGACTCAGAAGAAAGTGAAGGATGAGGTCAAGCAAATGTGTGAGCCAAAACTTCAAGAAGACGACCCTTTGTCTGTCATCAGTGCTATTATTACACAGGTATAGGTACCGCAATTATTAAGAGCTTTCTTTGTTCTGTCATTAATACAGCCATGGTTAGTTAATCATTCGGATGCTGTTCATATCCTGTCCACTAGGAGCCATCAAAGAGTGTCCTGTTGGACCAGCTGGGACAGAAAATCATGGATAAAATCAGTTCATCCTGGAGCAAAAAGTTCAGAAAACCCTACGGGCCCATAGGAAAGGTATTTTTGTTTTCTTTTTTTATGATGCTGTTATCATTTGCGGATAGTAAAATATATGTAGTTAACCCATCATTTTATTTTCACTTTTTCTCTTCTGGTGTAGTTCCTGCAGTCCCACAATGATGTTTTCATGCTGGTGTCCAATGGCACTCGAGTGGCATTGAAGGCAAACCCTCCTAGCCCTGTGACTGAGACCCCCAGTCCAGCAGAGCAGACCACTGACTCTGATCCTTCAACTCCTGCAGACCCTGGAGCTGCGGAAGAGCTCGAACCAGACCAGAAGCCAGAGCCCGAACAAAAGGTATCAGAGCAACAGAACAAGAAATCAAGGACATTTTAACGACATTTCTAGGAAAAAAAAACATCTACTTTATTCTGTCCAAGTGAACATCTTGTGGTTACTTTGATGGCTGTTTCTCACGGTGTTTCTCTTGTCTGTCAGCAGGGTAGCCACTGGTTCGACCTTAACGACTCTGCGGTGACCTCCATCAGGGAGTCTGACATAGAGAAGCAGTTCCAGGGCAAAGAGAGCGCATACATGCTGTTCTACAGAAAAACACGGCTGCAAAGGCCCAGTGAAGGTAACGGACACTTTATATTGCATTTGTATTGGAAAAGAGGATCTCAGGGAAAAAAACTGTTAAGTGGGGTAACCATTTATCCAATTAAACAATGTATTTGCTCATCATTTTGATCATTTGTTAGGGATATATCGCGATATCGCGGTAAATAAAAGTCTCAATACCGTCGTGAGACTGACAAAATCTACCGCGATTTAAAAAAAATAAAATGTTTCAAATAATTTTGTTGTTTTTAATAAATAAAAAATTTTAAACCTTTATTTAACCAGATGGTCCCATTGAGATCATCGATCTCTTTTTCAAGGGAGACCTGTCCAACATGGCAGCAAGTAGGTTACAACATGAACATAAAACAACAGATAACACTTATGTCATCGTATAGGGCTACATGTACATACCTAGAGACATTGACAAGTACCAACAGTATATTTATATCTCGCCCTGTCAATAAGCCTCACCTTCTTGGCAAAAACTGTATTGTTTTTGAAGTGGTGGAGAGACAATGCACAGTTTTACCCACTGCCCAAAGCATATCTCTCTGTCCCAGCAACATCAGTACCAAGCAAGAGAGTTTTTTTCACAGTAGGGGATATTGTAAATGCCCAAACATCCCAGCTTCTACCTGGAAATGTGGACATGCTCATATTCCTAAAAGGTAACCTTGATGATGCTGAGTGAGTGAGTTAGAGTTGAGTTACTTGAAAAACTAAAGTGAAACTTGATTTATTCTATTGCAGGGTCTGATTATTATATTGTTGACACTTTAAAATACTACTTTCCTACTATCCTACTAAAATGCTCTACAAATCAGATTTATTATTTAATAAAAAGAAAAGAAAAAAAAGAATTCACATTTCTTTCTTTATTTTTCAATATCGCGATATTATCGTACCGTGAGTTTTTGGTATCGTTACATCCCTATCATTTGTTATGTAATAAGTAAGGCCATTTCTACTAAAATATGTTTTCTACATCCGCAGCTTTGAAAAATCCTGAGTATAAAGTTCCTCTTAACCTCATCAAGATGGCTCAGGAGGAGAACATCAGAGTGCAGAAAATGCGGTACAGAATTAAAACACTTTTAGCTAGTCTAAAATGTGTAATTCAGTGATCCACACCCAGAAGGAAGAAGAAAGTTATTTGAAAGTGAATTTCTTCCATAAATGATTAATATCAGTCAACATTGTTTCTGTTGCAGTGAGGAGTTTGAAGCTTCTAATAACACCGTGGAGCTGCATCTCCACCTCGCACCCTCTTATAGGCTAGAAAATGGAGCCCTGCAACCAATCAGCAAAGAGCAGAGCGCTAGCACACCTTTGAGTTTCGACCGTAGAAAGACTGTGGGAGATCTTCGATTAGCTATATACCAGGTAATTTAATTTCCGAAACACGAGCTGTTGTGTCTAAAAGAATGAAAGCAATCAGCAGCTGTTTGTGCTTCTGTTTATAAAGATGCAGGAACTCTGGGAAGGGGATATGGCTCTGACTGTGGCCCGGAGTCTCCCTGCAGGTCTACACCTCTACACTACACTTATAGGTGAGTCACTTAAATGCAAAATAGGAAGTTAAAATAGAAATAACAGCCTGACAAAGCATGCGACTACATTCTGGTTGTTGTTTGCAGACGACGGTGTCTCCCTGTACAGTGCCGGCATTTGTACAAACTCTGACCTGTTTGTGTGGAATGGCAGAGAGGTGAGTACATTCTCATTCATGTCAATATGTTTATGATGTAGTGTGTGTAGTGTTACCAGTGGTGGAATGCAAATAAGTACATTTACACAATTACTGTGCTGCAACATTAAACTGATTAACGCATACAATATTGTTATACTATTTTATCATATATGTTCTAAAATGGGCCATTTTACATAATGAGACTTCACATTTTCATACTTCAACTATGTTTTAAAGCTAATACTTTTGAAATGTCACTTAGTATATAATTTGTAATTGTATCATAATATTCCTACTTCACTTCCTTCTCAGGTGTGCGGTGCGGCTGTCCTAACTGGAGCCGAGTGGGAGCCAGTGCTGCTGAATGTGGTCCGTCCCTTTCTGGAAGATTGTGTTCAGGAAAAGGCAGATGAGATGGAGTGTGAGGAGGGGAGAGAAAGTTTTGAAAACGGGGGTCCAGGGCTCAAAAGGGAGGCGAGAGGGTTTGCAGGTGCTGCGACTCTCGGGGAGGTGAGGGAGGCACTGGGGGAGCCACAGGAGAGTCTGCTGTGCCAGGAGCATAAGGGAGGAAAGAGAGGAGAACAGGGGGCAGGGGAGGGAGGAGGGGCGAGTGGGTGGAGGGTGTTCCCCCCCGACGACATGCACCGGACGCTGAAGGAGCTGTCGCTGAAGGACGGCGATGCGCTGCTGGTGCTGGAGCCGCAGTCCTTCGACAGCAGGTACATGCTCCGCAAAGTGTTTACAGGTTGTGTTCCTGAGGAGGTTGGTGTTTAACTAGTGTCTTTTCTGCTCAGTGTGTTCACTCGAAACGGAGACGTGGTCACTGTGACGACGCCTTCCGACTGCCGCTGGCTCCAGGTGGAGTTTCGACCACATGGAGGAGGGGGAGAAGAAGGGGATAAAGAAGAGGAGAGGAGGAAGATTAAGGTTCCAGCTTCAGGAAATATGGTCAGTGTTTTTCTGCTGCTCTGCTGATTGTCCTCTTTATCGCTCAATTGTATTAATTATTTCCAAGGGTCCCAGTTTGGTTTTGAATGTCTCTCTTACAGCTGCTGTGTGAGGTGAAACAGAGGGCCATAGAGGAGCTGCAGATAGAGGAACAAACCTCAGGCAAGATGCTCGGTGTCAAACATAGCCCTGATTTCTCCGTTACCCCCGCTATTGTAGAGTATGAGTAGATGCAGTCACTCTTAGTATTTGTTTTAAGAATCAAGCAACAAGATTACGTTTATTTAACAAGCAATCTGTTTAATCTGCTTTTTATTATAGTATAATAAAGTAAATAAAAAATCACGACTGTCCCCTACTAAATGTAAAATCACAGGCCATTAGACTGGAACATGTCATACTTGAGGCCATACTGTTTCAGCTTTTATATTTGATCAATTTCTGATTCTAATAAATGTATGTATCCTCAAAACTGGACCAAAGGATCATCTTCTTATTCATAAAGAAGGTCTAGATAAAATATATAATGTGCCTATAAATGATTGCTAAAACTGGTTCAGGACCTTCATTTGTGTCTCAGCTAAACTGAAGTAAAACAGAAAATGTGTGTTTACGTTTGCAGTGTTATGTAAGAACTATTACTTAAATCAGCTGCTTCTGTCTCTGACCAGGTGCACAGCACTGCCTGAGACAGGTGGACTGCACAGGGAAACTCCTTCCTCCAGGTACTGTCTCATGTGTTACCTGTGGGTGATTTAAATGGGGCTGGAAATCCCCCTCATTTTACCAAAATATTAAGATTCCTTTACAGTGCCCCCTCATAAAATGTTGAAAAGGTACTCCCCCTGCTTGTAATGTTTCTTCTCATCTTTGTTTGAAGTGTTATAACACATTTACTAAGTGTGCTTGTGTTGTCTGACTGCTTGTGCCCGACAGTGTGTGAGGAGCTGAGTGTTCGGGATGCAGGAGTGCGCCTCATGACCACACTCACTCTCTGTCCGGGAAATGCCCCCAAGGCTTCACAGGTGTGTGTTTTTATTATTTGAAAGCTTCAGTAAATCCTTTGTACCTGCAGCTGCACAGGTGTTACATTACCTTAAAGTGATTAAACCTTTACTATCCTACATTTCAAAACAAATGGAAAAGTTATGAGCGTTTAAAATGCTTGATTGATGTTGTAAGATTTCCTTTTTGCTCTGCAGCTTTTCTTGCACTTCTCTGTGGGCACAGCGCCCTCTGCTGGCTTTGAGAAGGACATACTTGTGGATAAATCATGTACAGTAAAAGAGGTGAGGAAACTTATTTCATGAAACAATTATTATGTGCTTATGTTTTTTTGTATAACTTTTAAAATCATTACCTTTTTGATTATTTGCAGTGTCTAAAGGCAATGCTGGATGATGTTGGACTTGATGGTAAAAATATATTTTTTCAGTTTTCTTACTGTCGCAGTTAACTTGCATGAACTGTACCGTATAACAAATAATCTGTGTTTTTGTAGGACTGTAATCAAACTGATATTTTACTGTTGTATAGGGAATTCAGTTTTGTATGTCATTTTAAATGCGTGTTTACAGGCACCTGTTGGCACTTAAGAAGGCTCGATTGGTGTGAGGAGGTTGGAGAGCCAATCATGGATGAGGTGAGCGGCTGACTGTAGTGTGCACAATGTGTTGTACCTAAATCAAACAGTGTTATCAGTTTTAGTTTTCCACCAACTTTATTGATAACATTTAGCACCAGACATTCTACATTGAGAGAATATTGTCTGAAAGACTATAAAATACAAAACCATGAATAAAACAAAAATCCACTCGCATAACACCTCACACCAAGTAGTGTTTCAAATAGTTTGATTCACTTCTATTTGAAATAATTATATGAATATTGTCCAGTTTAAAAACAACAATCTTTTTTTCTCAGGATGCTCCCCTGTCAGAGCTGAAGATAAACAATGGAGAGACTTTAATCGTCACAGAAGGACAACTTCCTCCAAAGGTACTTTAAAGTTTAGATTTTGAGTTAAGATTCATTATAAAGTCTAACTTTACGTCTCTCTTAAGCTTTTCTTTTTTTCTTTTTCTGTCAGGGTTATCTCAAGTTATCCGTGTGGCTGTATCTGGATCCCAGAAACAACTCGTCAGATTTCACAGGTTTTAATCACACTGACAACGGCCACACTGAGGAGCAAATGCTGGAGCTTTTGACTGCAAGTGAAACGCACAGTCCCTCACCCCCCCTCTGTGCCGGCAACACGGCAGAGCTCAGAAGTGCAGGACAGGTGGAGATATCAGACGAAGCCACGCTGGAGGACCTCAAGACTCAGGTAGTGTATTGAGGTTTAAACCAAAAACAGGAATTGATAGTCGTTTGTACTTTGAGGCAACTTTAAAACTTCCAAAAACTATTCCTCTTAGATTTCTGGAGTTTTCTGTCATCATTACTTGATTCTGAGAGCTGCCCTTTTCCAGTCATACTAGTTCATTATGAGACCATGACATAAATACTCGTATTTCCATTGCTGGATGTGAGGCACTATTAAGGCCAACTAAAACAACATTCATGTAAAGGAAGCTGCATTGCTTATCTGTTTTTTAAAAGACTTAAAAATCAGGCCATGCAAAGTGTTTTTGATGCTATTTACTAATGAAATATTATCTATCTACTTGTGTATTAGGTGTTGACGCTGCCTGCTCTTCAGGATGTGTGTGTGCCAATCACTGCTTTCATGCGTGTGTGGCAGCTTGAGTGTCAGAGGATGGCACGCATCCTCAGAGGACAGCAGCTTACACTCAAGTATGAACAACGTTTTTTCCTATATAATATATTGGCCACTGCATTCTACTTGTTATCAAAACTGAAGATGTTTTATTTTCTCCTGATCAGGAAATTGAAGCTGACCAGTGGTATGGATCTTTGTGTGCAACCGCTATTACAAGAAGAAGATCTTGGGTAAAGTTTGACTGTCATAATTCTTCTACTTCATAAATAATGTTATGTTGAATCCCTCGATGATATTAGAAACTCTTCTTATTGTGTATTTCCGTTATTTAAGTCTAATTATTTGACCTTCTGTTCCTAAGTCCTAAGGATGTGATGCTGAATGTTAAAATGGGAGTACCAGGGGAGAGGTGTTTCTACCCCACAGAGGAGCTGGTTTGGGATGCAGCCCGAGACTCGTCTCCTCGCTCTCTGCGCACCTGTCTGGCTGCTCACTACGGCCTCTCCCCTGACTCTCTGCTGCTGGCCAAACACCAGCCGGACAAACACACCTGGGAGGAAATGTCCACCTGGGTAAGATTAGGAGAGAGTCACTTCTAGAGAAGGACCGTGTTCAAGGGTATTTTAGGGAACCCATATGTGTACTTGCAACAGGGTGTCCACGGGGTCTTTAAAAGTTGATATATCAATTTAGCGAAAATGAAGGCTATTAAAAAGTATTAAACGGCATTTTCCAAGGTATTACATTTTGTAGCTTGTTTTCAATAAGTATATAAATGGTCCAAACAGGTTGTATTCTACAGTCTGCCTGAATGTAATCATTGCGTAGGTGTGTAGTGTGATTCTGTGTAGTTTATTTATGGCATCCCGTTGGGTTTGACGTCATCTGAACAGGTCATTGCACGCTCACTGCTTGATAGCTTGTGAAGCTCCGTTTACGCTGGTTGTTAAACATCGTTTTGGGGAAATGCAAGTTTGCGTCCAAATGGTTGGACGATAAGGAGGAAGGACAATCAGTACTGTATATAGTCAATGTGAGGTAAAGTGTGTCGCGAATGTAACCGGTTAAAACTCAAAGTGGCGATGAGGTCTTAAAATGTATGGAAAGGGTCTTAAAAAAGGTCTTAAAAGGTATTACATTTGACTTCAGGATTCCTTCATATACCCTGTGCAAGCTAATTGCGCAAAAATAAAATGTGTAGAGGAAATTGTATTGTTAAGAGTTTGGGAAGAACATTAGGTAGGAATGTTGACTGCATGTAATGTAGCCAAAAGTGGGTGTGTCAACATTGATCATCGTGTCATCATTTTATCAGGAACTTGTGGGATTTGTATTTCCAAAGCAAAGAAAGTATCCCTACACCTCAGTCTTCTTGTATATATTGATAATTAATTGTAACATTATTAGTGAATAATATGCAGTATGTACTTTCAGAACCAGCAGGCTTCCAAAAAGAAAAAGAAGAGAAAGGCAGAGTCAGTACTGGGAGCGCCATTTCACCTCAAAGATGGCGACACAGTAGGCATCAAGGTAATAACAAAACCCTGTTTGTTTTCTAAAAAACGAATCTGTTCTGGTTTTATTTGTCTGAGAAAAACTGAAATAATTGTTGATATTTTTCCCAGAATCTTTTGATTGACAACAACAGGAACTTCCTGACCCTGGAGGATGAGCGGGGCCAGCAGAGGCTCAGGGAGCAGGCCGAGCAGCGCAGGAAAGGGTGGGACGCTTTACTTCAGCACATGCAGCTGCAGGAAAAATGCTTGTGTCTTTTACTAACCATGGGGATTATGGCTTTCTGGATGTTATTGCTAGACTATAGAGAACAGAAAAAACTCATCTGGTGCCTACAGTCTTTAGTACTGTTGCTGTACCACAACTTTGTAAATGAGTTGTAGTTATGCCTTATGTTCTGTGCTTTTTATCCACAATCCTTTGGTAATGGTACCTTTGCTTATTTTCAGAGGGCCGGCTGCAGACTCAGACGGTGTTGGAACACAGAAAAAGGCTGGACCTAACAAATCCAGGAAACCAGAAGTAGCGCTGTCAATCAACGTTGGGGTATTCAGATAGCATCCCGCTCCTGTTGGTGCATGGACACATCAGAACTAGTTATTAACCGCATACATGCACACACACAGATGGCATGATGCGATTAGGACAATCCACTTGACGTCAACCTTGTGTCATTTCTGTTTTGTTTTTTTTTTCACCAGAAATATTATAAAACCAACTGACAAAACTCTTTATTTTTTGAAGGAAGAGAAGGCCTTTCTTCACTTTTTTGCAAATCTGTTTTCTAACATTTGACTGTAATCTGCATTATTTCAATGCATAATTACTGGATTTATTTTTAGAGGCCCTATGTTTGTCTTTCTTCCTCTCTATAACTTTTAATCTGTTCCCTTAAACTTAAAGTATGAGCTCATCCTACTTCAAATTCGATTTTGCTTTTACCGTACAGGGTGGCGGTTATACTGAAGTTTCTGTCTTATATACTGTTTGTTTACTTGTATACATACTGCAATCAGGGTAATAACATGCAAGCTAGTGGCTTTAAAGAAAAATATACCATCATTCAGTTTTATTGTTGCTCAAAAAGTGTTTTAAAAGTGATGCTTATGTTTGTGATAAACAAACTGTGCATCAAGAACAAAAACATTTATCTGGATAATGGGGTTGATAAGGAGAAGGGAGATAGGCCTTAATGTGGAGAAGCCTGGGTGCTGCTCTGTCCTCCCTACCTCACACTCTGCCTCTCCTGCTCTACCTCTGCTGCCATGTCTGCTTTCATCTCCAAGTTCTCACTGTAAAACACATTTCTGTAATCTAAAACCCCTGCTCTCTAAGTAAACGGTTAAAAAGTATTTCAGTAATGGATGGTTTGATCATTTGGCTCTACATTTAGCACTTGAGGTGTGACATGACACATCAACTGTTTGAGTGTTTTGCCATATTCTTTAATCGGTTAAATTACTTTATTAGATGTATTGGACATTATCCACACTGTTTAGAGCTGAAAAACCAGTAGTGTCTTTAGTTTCACTTTAATCTATGATTTTACATTCATAGGAATAACTCTGGAGCCAAAATCATTGTTTAATGTATCCATCTATGACCTTATGAATTTGCTGCTCACCGCTGCTTCAAGATCATACTGTAAAACATTCAAATGATTTCTGCCCCTCCCTTCCTTGATTAAGTAAAGATTCCCGAGTTGCTCTTTTATTGTGAAACATCTAATTTTAATTTGCATGAACTTTGTGAACTTCAGGGAAGTAAAATAAAAACATTATTTTAAATAATGTTTTTGAAATGGTGACAAAATAATGTGTGATATTTGGGAAGAAATCTGATTTTGTTTTATAAAACTTGTTATGCTTGTTACAGGTTGTTTCATGTATAAATCTGGCCTTAATTAGTGCCAAGAAGTACTTTTTTTGTACAAATGTACTCAGCAATAGTGTTATTGATTACATTTTGGGTGTTATTGATAAGGACTTCTCTACTGTGTCATGGCAGTGGACATCTGTTTGTATCCGTCTCAGATTAGGTCTGCGGAAAATATTTGATCAACAATAAAGATATGCAGTAGTAAAACGAATTGCCACTTTTTTAATGACTTTTTTTCAACATATGACTTTTTTTGTCAAAGCGATAATTTAATGACGGTCCCTATATAAAAGGCGAAGTCTCTGATGCGAGCTAACCATCTTCTGACTGGCGACAGTCTGTGAACCTGAGTAAATAATACTTAGATAAATGTGAAAAGGTTTTTATTTTGTTCCTTTTCTCGGACATTTAATATGTATATGTTTACATTTATCATGTAGACTTCTATACTCTTTTTACATCGTTTTCAGAGAACACATTACGATTTCAAATGAATCAGTCATGTTACAATTATATTAACGAGACCTTTGCGATGACCAATCACAGCCCACGAAGTTTTGGGTTCATCCAATCAGCTTCCCCCCGCCTCCAGGGTCACCCCCTTGGTCACAGTATTTATTTCTCGGACACACGCTGCGGGATTTATTGCACGAAGAACAGAGCAGGTCTTACAGTTTGATACTTAACAAACCAATAACATTTGCAAAGATGGTTGATGCTTTCTGTGGGACATGGAAACTGGTGGACAGCCAGAACTTTGATGAATACATGAAGGCACTTGGTAAGATAAGATCATTTATTTTTATATAAAAAAAGTTGATGAGTACAGTGAGCAAAGTTGTGATAATGGAATAGTAGTTTATACTTATAATATATATATCCTACATATCATTTCACTTTTTAGTATAGAATAGAAGTAACAAATAGTAGTTGTCATTGTCTATTAGTAAAGGCACTTATTTGTATTTTTCTTCTTACAGGTGTTGGTTTTGCCACCAGACAAGTGGGCAATGTCACCAAACCCACAGTGGTGATCGAACAGGATGGGGACAAAGTGGTGTTGAAAACTCAGAGCACCTTCAGGAACACTGAGGTCTCGGCCAAACTTGGAGAGGAGTTTGATGAGACCACACCTGATGACCGACATGTCAAAGTAAGAAAGAAATCAGGGTGTAGTCTTCACTCTAACATCATGTGTTCTGGCTGTAAATCCTCCTGAGATGGTTTTAACTATATTGTGCTTACTTGTGCTTGCAGTCTACCTTTTCCATGGAAGGAGACACATTTGTGCAAGTGCAAAAGTGGGACGGCAAGGAGACCAAATTTGTCAGAGAAATTAAGGATGGGAAGCTGGTGGCGGTAAGAATGACTTACACAAAACTTATTTTGATAAGTTAAGACAAACATGTTGTACTCATTGTGGGTTCATTTATCATTTTATGGAGCTTATGCTTATCTCAAGCACATTGAATTACCCTGTTGCTGATATGTGCTAAACAAATAAACATGACTTTGCAATGGTGTAATACATTATATCATATGACCTAAAGAAACATGAAACTTTGCATTAAAAGAAAAATATTTTTCTCTGCTTCACAGACTGTGACTTTCGAAGGAGTCCAGGCGGTTCGCATATATGAGAAAGCCTAACTTGACCACTTGATCGATCAACAAGGAGTTACCCCTTTTTAACAAACATGTTTTTATTTGTTTTTTAACAGTATGCAGTGATTTGCACTTGATTTGCTATTGTAACATGATATTAATATTATGGGCAAACTTTTGTAAGATCTTTTGTAAGAAATTCAGACTGTGAAGGGCCTAAAACAGTTCCAATCTGTGCATCACAAAAATAAACTGCTTTACTAAACCTTTATGTCTCAGACTTTTCATTTGGCTATGAACACTGTATCAGTGCCTCTTTATCTCACCAGAGCTAGCCTTTTCATTCAGGGTGTCGTTTTTTCATGCAACTTTGAATGTAGTCCCATTTTTTTTCAATTGGTCAACCTAAGTGGTGGGAACAGTGGTCTCCCTGTGATGGGTCAGTTCCAGGTGACAGCTGCAGGGTGATGGTGCGGGCCAGAGCTGTGTGACCATTGAACTCATGGGAATTAGTGTCCTCTAGTAACACCCAGATGGTCAGAGACGGCTGGGGGGGTGGGGGTGGTGATGTCACTCGGGATAATCCGGTTTTAGTTGTGGTGTCATTACGTAGAGGCATCATTCGATGGTGTGTGGACCAACCCTGGTTGAATGCTGCCGCTAGCATGACAGATGAGAGGCAGAACGTGCAAGGACACTGTCGGATGAGGAGTTTTATCAATATCCCACGGTTAGTAGTTCAGAGTCTAAAGTTAGAGTCTCACCACTAAATATTTCTGATCTCTGAGTGTTGGGCTTTACATCTTTCATGTAAACAAGAGGCCACTGTTTTAAAGCGTGTGTTAATTTTGAAGTTCCCTCATTAATCATCCATCTTTCCCACATTTTAAGAAGCCAAGTAAAGCCTCCCTGTCCTGTCCTGTGAGCTGTGTCTAGCCTACTGAATACTGTGACTACAAGTGGCCATTCTTCTCATCTCAAGGCAAAGGCTGCCAAGTTTTTGGCCACCTCTGAATAGCATGTGACACAAAGAAACCGTGGTAACTGGAGTGGAACTCATTGGCCTTGCCCACTGAATTAATCCCAATCAGAATCCGTCTTTATGCTCCACTCATAGTATGCCAAAAATTGCCTCTATTCTCACAGAACCAGGCAAAATCATTTGCATAAGTATTTGGGGTGAAAACAGTTCATGTGAGTTTAAGTAACAATTTTCACTGCAGCACAATCACACGGAAATGTTTTAAAAGGGAGATTATTACATTCCCATTTTGGAGAAACAGTAAGAGATAAAGTGTAGGTCCTTCTGTTCCTAGAAGAGCAAAGGGAGTTTTCTCCTAGTGTGAAATCTGTGTAAGCGGTGTAAACTGACCTGTAGTAACCTCTCTGGCCTCATTAAAGAATAGCGTGATAACCACCTGACCTACTATACTGCCTTCAGTTGGTACTCTTTCCTATTCAAACACACATCATACAGTCATCAAGGCCATACCAGGGTCATACCATTGAGAACATGGTCCATCATTTTTGTGGAAATATGGGGGCTTAAATTAGTTGAAGGGGGGATGGGGTTATATTCTATGATAACACAAGTAATGCATATGTTTTTTTTTCAGGCTTGGTGACATGACTCAATAAAAGGACTTAGCCAGACGGTATGGCGCTGCAATGTTCAGAGCAAGGCCTTTAAAAAGTAATAAAGTCATAGCATTATATGCAATATTTTTTTTATAGTAGATTATGTCACGAAACATCACTGTATTTGATGTCATAAGAAAGCCATAAAAAGTCACATTATGTCATAAAAACATCACAATGAGTAATTTTCTCAGACTTTAAAAAAGTTGTGAACACATTTATGAGACTAGAACAGCTGAAGTTTCTGCTTGAATATAACTGAATATTAAATAATATAAATATTTCATAGTTACATTTACTAATACATTTCATAATAAAATATTCATCAATCTAGTTTGAACACAAAAGGTATCTCCACATATTTTTGTCACCTAAGAAATAGGCTGGACTCACTGTGAAAGAGGTGTTGGCACCTTTATAGAAAGACAAACTACTTTTTTATTGCAAGGATTTAATGTCAAATTGGTACAATTCACAAGCATAAGGACGATGTAATTTTCCATTCATTTTACTATTTACAATTAGATTGTTTTCAATATATATGTAAGGTACCTTTTTAGCATCACAACTGAGAGACACATGTCAGTAATTGGTATCAAATGATACTAGAGTTCAAATGTTCTCAAATCTGGGAAAAAATACCACCAAACATTCATGAGCATGAAAAAAACCCATCATGCACATTTCATTCAATCAGACAAACAGACGGTGCTTTGATCAATGAGATCTTTAACAATGTATGTATTGCACATTTTCTTGGTTTAACAGAGTCTTCAAATGCAATTCAGTCAAAAGATTGAAACAAATATTCATCTTTTTTTCACCCTAAATCAAACGTCTTTTTTTTTTTACAATAGTAACTTTATCACCTAAAAAATACATATTCAAAGACAGTACACTCTGGTAACAAAGTCTAAATCTAAAACATCAGATAATCATCACCATGAAACTCCAGCTGTTACAGTACAGTTACTGGAGTCTGAGCTCACTGTGAACTGCAGAGGGTGCACCACAATAGAGACGGTTTATTCTAATAAATAAAAAATAATTACATTTACGTTTGATTCAACTTGGGATTAACGCCACAAACTGTGATGACGGCATATTGAACGAGCCGTATGTAAACAACATCTGGTGCACGCTGAAAAACAATGTACCCGTTTACATCTGAGATCAACTGCTCAAACATGTGACGCCATCTGCCTCAATCGTACGATTTCAAAAATGTAAATGTTGAATTTGTTACACTAGACTTCATCGTAACCACATTAACAAGCACCTTCAGGTTGTCAAATAAACCTGGAGGATAGCTGAGTCTCGCAGCTGTCTTGTCATAATTTTCTTCTTCAGATATTTCTAATACATGACTTGAAATCAATCGTAAATCATAACCCAAACTGTACATCACATGCACAATATATTCATAAATTATAATATGCAACAGCATCAGATATGCAATCATATAATTGTATGTTAAATACATAAACTGTGATGATACTTTCAAAGACTTTAAACCATCATGCTAGCATAATGTTTAATAAGCACCTGTTCAAAGGTTGCTAAATATATATATCATGTTTCTATGTTGTGCACACAGACACTGAACCAAGGGTCAGTGTGTTTTTGGTCTATCAAGGAATCGCTGTTAGCCACATCCTTCTTGACTGACAAAATAAATCCTCACATGTTCACTACTAATAATGTTCCAGCTTGTAAAACATATTATTTAAATTAAAATGCCTTAGATTAAGTATTCGAACAGTAAGCAGTTGGAAAAAACACAACTTTCTAACATAACATCCAACTAGTGAATGAATGCTTTACTTTGATATGAACTCTGACACTGCAGGCTATGCATTGCTTGATTTTAGATGTCAAAATGAGGAGCTGTGTGCACATGGTGGTAGTTTAATAAGACTTAGTAGGTAGTTTTTCCTCAGTACATTTGGGAGCTCTCATATACAGTGTGTGGTCATTCCTTTTGACACATAGTAGACATAGGAGACAGAAACAGAAACAACTTTCTTTCATTAGATAGAGGAATATGTGAGAAAATACATTTCTTTTTTAAATAACTGAAAAAAATGAATTGCGGAATTATGCACAGACAACACAAATGGCCAATTGTTTGTTCCAGGGCCTCAAGGCAAAAAAGGTGAGCATTAAAGACTCGCCATCTACAATGCAGTGAAGGAAAAAGACAATGACGGTGCGTAAAATGCATGATAACTGTACAAACCACTTTTCAAGTAAATGTGGGAATTGAACCCATGAAAATGCTCCTGTGGCCTTTTTGTACCCTGTGTACAGCACTATGTTCCTTCTTCAAAAAAATGCACAATTGTATTAGTTTGCTTGTGTTGCTGTGAGGATCTAAATGAATGATCCACAGAGGTAATAAACTATATTGTTCCATCATGATATCCACCTTTCAAAACAATTAAACACAGAAATAATCAATAAATAGAAATAAAAATGGAAAGGAATGACACTGGCTGCATGGAAAGAGAGCTCAACCAAATCTGGAAGTTAAATAAAATCGGTCTATCATATAAAATCTCTCGTCATCCTCTGCAGTCCAGGGTTATCTCCTGAAGACCAGCAGTGAGCAACCGTCTGCGTTTCAGCAGCGCCGGCAGGGCGTGACGGTGTCCGTGTCGTTATCAGTGAAATTGACTAAATTGTAAACCTCAGACTGGCTACAGACTGAAGTATCAAATCTGCATCGGTGAGAAGGCGTAGAAAGGAAACTGGGCCTCTTCCTCGTCCACGAAGAAACACTGGAAGTAGGGCTCTTCTGTGGGGGACAGGACAATATTTGACATTACAGTCAGGACACTGTGTCCCTCTCTGGCATCTGAACTGATAACTGAGCGTGCAATTTGCACACTTGTGTCACTTGTGTCACTTGTGTGACATTTTGGTTATGAGAGGAGAATTTGTACATACCTTCCATCTGAAAGCTGTCCGATAAAGAAGCCTCGGCTATCAAAATAAGAACACAATGTTAACCATATAACAGTACAATGTTACACTATCCTAAATAACAACTTCTCTGCACAGTACCTTTGATTTTCTCCTCCTTAGCCACTTTCTTCTCAGCAGCTTTTTCTACAACAAAAAGAGCATTTCATTGTTTGTGAATAAAGCTGCTGTAATGGAGATGTATTTCATACACTAATGATTGAGTGGCTTGACAAACAGTCGTACCTTTCTTTGCCGGCTCCTGTATCTCTTTAAGAACTCTGTCCTCTGTAAATAGCAACACAAGATGAATAACTTTTATTAGCAAAGATTTAAACCGCTTCCTGCAGAGTGACTGCAGCTGGTGATGGTATCACACATTTTGCTGAGTTGATGAGGTTAATGTTCAATACCAACCCAGTCTCACAAAAAAACGTGTAATAACTACGTTGGTCCACAACGTAGGACGTAGTATATCTACAAAAACGCCTCTGAAATTGTAAGATGCCTACGTTTTTTTTCACCATTCATTCCAATGGCTGGCTTCTATGTCACGTGATCTTCAAATTTCTCCCTGCAGAAAAAAAAACATGGCCGACCTTCGTTTTATTCTCGGTGTAAAATGCCTATTTTAAGGTTAGTTTGGTCATTAAAATGCGTTTTGATGTCATTTCATGCGAGAAATATGAGTTGTTATTTAAGATTATGTGTGCAGTGGGTGTACATGATCTTTAGTTTGCTAGTTATTACGAAGATTACTTCAGGAAATTGTGTCTATACAACGCTTTCATTGTTACCAAGATGGTTGCTAGGGACGCTGCTATCGATATTATTTCTGTTATGTTGTGTAAAATGGTGTTATCTTTATTGCTACCCCCTTCCCCGTCAATGTATAGTGTTGGTCCACAGTGCAAACGTATTAGTTATTAGCTAGACTTTTATTTAGCATCTCAAAACACATGTAAACAGCTTCATGCCCGGGAGGCGAAGACCGGCAGTCCGGCTCACTAAAATGTCCGTGCAGAACAATACCCTGACCTAACCCATAGATCCGTGGGTGAATAATGTCAATCACCACAATAGATACGTTATTTTCCGTTACCAACACCGTTATTAGTGTTGGTCCACTGCTTTTCTCTTTGAAAGTAATCACATAAAGGCATTGTAATACACGGTTCGGCTGCATTAAATGTTACATATCTGCTGTAGTTCTCTATTTATAGAGCCTTGATGAGACAAACATGATGAACTGGAAACGTGACATGGATCATAAATATATCAGTAATTAAACAACATCTTACATTTATTTTCACACAATACATCTCCTTGCAGTATCAACACTAATTCGGCTGACTTTTATATTTGATCCAATTGGTAGATAGGCTGTATTTACACCATAAACGTGCACACCTGATATAAAGGGACACCTAGTGGTTTAAGCATGTTATTGAATTTCATTATTTTTATTATTAGACATTAATAGAATCCCTATAAAGTATGTTCATTACTCGTTATTCTCTACTAATAGTTAATTAAAGACTGTATATAATGACTATTTTGCACATCCCTTTCAAGATTTTCTAAGGTTTATTGACATATTCACAAATGGTGTAGTTATGCAATGAATGTACAACTTTGTGTATACCTCCAGGAATGTTAACTATGTTGAAGCACTTATTTTAACTGATATTATACATATGTATTATACTCTTATAAGATGTAGATAGTATAAGAAATGTGCAGAATACGACAATTTAATGGTGGAGGTACACAAATATTGAAAGATGTCTTGTGATGCACTGTTGAGGAACCTGTGACCCAAGTTTTTCATCTCCGGCCTTGTCAGGTATTGAACAATCAATAAATAAAGAACAGAGAATTATTAAATATAAAACACAGAATTTGTGTGATTATACTAAATGATTTACAAATAAACACCACTGCATATGTACAACTATACACATGCTGATGTAACGCAAATGTTTCCAACTTGGGATCAATAAAGTATATCTTATCTTAAGCTGATCGATGGCTACTGCCAGATTTGCAAAATGTGCCTCTGAACCTTGACAAGTGCATGTTTCAGGCTTATCAATGAACAACAGGAGGGGTCACAGACATAAGACCAGCTGTTAAATAAAGCTCTTCTGACCTTAGCTGTCGTGTGGGTATATATTAATGCTGCCCATTGGGCACAAGCAATTTTCACCCATTTATTAATTATATTTTTTTAATTTGAGTGTTTCCTATCCCCTAAACCTCCAAAATCAAATCAAATCAAGTTTTATTTATATAGCACATTTATAAACGATTTTTGGTCGAGCCAAAGTGCTGTACATATAATAAAATTAGCCTACAGTAGAGACACTTTACAGCAAATACAACAGCACAGATTGTTCAGAATATCAGTATGAGAAAAACGACACCCTCTGTCCTCCAGGGATGTACACAGTTTAATACTGGCAACTTCTTATTATGGGAAATATGAAAACGTTTTTTAAAACTACAATTCCCAGTAGAGACGTGCCAGCATGTGTAGTTCTGGGAACGGGGTGGGGGAGGGGGGGACGCGGTGGACCCGTTCAAATCCAGTTTTGGACAGTCTGCCGTGGTCCCATCCGATTTCATGGGTATTGTTCTGCACGGACATTTTAGTGAGCCGGACTGCCGGTCTTCGCCTCCCGGGCATGAAGCTGTTTACATGTGTTTTGAGATGCTAAATAAAAGTCTAGCTAATAACTAATACGTTTGCACTGTGGACCAACACTATACATTGACGGGGAAGGGGGTAGCAATAAAGATAACACCATTTTACACAACATAACAGAAATAATATCGATAGCAGCGTCCCTAGCAACCATCTTGGTAACAATGAAAACGTATAGACACAATTTCCTGAAGTAATCTTCGTAATAACTAGCAAACTAAAGATCATGTACACCCACTGCACACATAATCTTAAATAACAACTCATATTTCTCGCATGAAATGACATCAAAACGCATTTTAATGACCAAACTAACCTTAAAATAGGCATTTTACACCGAGAATAAAACGAAGGTCGGCCATGTTTTTTTTTTCTGCAGGGAGAAATTTGAAGATCACGTGACATAGAAGCCAGCCATTGGAATGAATGGTGAAAAAAAACGTAGGCATCTTACAATTTCAGAGGCGTTTTTGTAGATATACTACGTCCTACGTTGTGGACCAACGTAGTTATTACACGTTTTTTTTGTGAGACTGGGTTGTCAATACTGAGTGCACAACAGTGTACCTTTAGCTTTCTCTTCTTTGGCGGCCTTCTTCTTTACAGTTTTTTCTAAAAAAGAATAATAATAATAACTCAAAATCGTTTTCATATTTGTCCATAAGTAGTCCACAAGTAGGTGTAGAGTAACATTTGTGTCAGTTTCTTAAAAATCAAGATACCTTTCTCTACAGGCTCTGGTTTTTCTTTACGAACTCTGTCTTCTGCAAAGTGTCACACATATTTTATAAATTAACAGCAAATATAGATGTATTGATGTAATCAACGCTATACTCAAAGCTATAGTTTTAGTACCTTTCTCTGTTGCGATGGGTTTGACTTGCTCTTTTAAAATGTCAAGCTCTGTCGCACAAATATAAAAGAAACATAAGCAGACAAGAAATGGATGATTTGAAATATAGTTTTCATTGCCCATCAGTATAAGTAAAACATTTTTGTATTGCTTGTTTAAGCCAGTGCAGCATCTATGCATGTGAGCTGTGGCTCATCTGCTTTATATGTTGTTGTGAAAAGACATGCATAAGATCCATGGCGAAGCGAAAGCTGAAAACATCAAGAAACATCTCGGTGTTGTTAAAACAGGATATTAAAAAGCATTACAAATGCCGTCTACTGCACAGTGAAAGAAAAGCTAAAATTACAGATGAATAGTTTCTTGCTGAATAAGAACATGTCCATAAATCTTAATTTTTACATTTCCTAGAAAGGACTATTTTGTATAAAGAGCTTTGAAGGACACTTTCACATTCAGCAGGACAATATTCTTAGCCTTCAGATAACACGTTGTTATTAGCCTACTGTAAAGGTTACATTGTTACATGGCGTGCTGCCTCTACTGAAACGTCACAAATGTACCTTTCCTCAAACGCAGCGCTCTGGCCTTTTCCCTAGAAATGGCTGTTTTATCAGGAAGAAAATGCAATTCATATAATATACAGCTACCAGTATTTATAGAGTTTCAGCACATTTATTAAACTATACAACCATAGCCTCATATCACCAAATTGACTCAGTATCCTTGCTCCATAATTAAATGTATCTAAATAATGGTAAAATATAACTGTTGTTATTGCACTTAACAACGTACCTTTCTCCAATTCAGCAAGTTTGTCCATTTCTTTAGATATGTCCAGTTCTGCAAAAGGGAAGCTTAGGTCAGACTCTGCCAAGTGGGACACATTACTTGTGAACGGAAGCTGCAATTCTCTCATTTTCCAGCAATTCAAAACAGCTGGAGCCGAAGCAGCATTACAACAACTAAATAATCACATTTAAAAATTTCTAAAAGCAGCTTGCAGAGCAAATCTAACTACGTTCAAAGGCTGTAGTTAGTGTTGAAAAAGTTCATCTCTGTTGAGCAGATAAACACCATTGTTTTGGAACATTTTGGGGTTTTTCAGTGTGATCTGAAACTTTGATGTGTGTTGGTTTGTCAAGTGTGATCCTTCTGGCTCTGAGTCTTTGCAATGCTTGTTAAATGTCATATATTTTTAGTGTCCGGATACATTCCAACATTTGTAACACATTGTTATATTTGGGTAGGTTGGATAGCATTTGTTTTGGATTCCCCACTCTTTATTTCCCACGTGTAAGAAGGCAAGAGTTATAAAAGCCTAACAAATCGAAGTGCTGTGCAGATTTACCAACTAAAAGTGTCTGAACTAGCATCCAGTATTCCTCAGGAGAAAAATCACTCTCCACCACCTCTGCATAATATTGATTTATTATGGATCTCATGCGTGTTTTTCTGCTGAGAAATCCAATCAGCTTTTACTACGACCTACATTTTGTAACTACATAACTGTTATTAGTCACTGGTTATGTGGACTACCCCTGAAGCACCACTAATGTACCTTTCTTTACATGGACTGGTTTGGCCCTTTTCCTCAACAATGCTGGGAGAAAATACAGTTAATACATTTTTGACAATGTTTGGCGTATACTTACATCAGATTAAAGGAAAGTGCCAAACTGACACAAATAGCTGATATCAACATTAAGTAATAAGTACACATATTTAAGTAGATAGAAGTCAATATTGTTGTTTCTGTACCTTTTCTTACAGCTGGTTTCACTTTGTCCTCTGGCACTTTGGGCTCTGAGTAAATACAAATGTAAGCATTTGTTGATTTGTATTAAGTAGCTGTCATTTAGTTTGATTATAGTTGCTGAAGTAACACTGCAATATTACATTATTAGCATTTAATTATATATTAGTAGATGATAACAATCATTCTTGTAAAGCTACAAAACAACCCCAGAAGATCTGTGCAGGGTCAGGAAAGTGGCGGACTACCTTTTTTCTTTAGAAGTGATTCCTTCTTTGTCGCAGCCTTTGATTCAAATTGAGCTAGTTCAATAAAAAATATGTTTAAATTGTAAGTAAATTAATAATTTGTAAATATCTATGACTTTGTTGTTGTTCAAATTAATGTACCTTTCTTCTCTTGAGCTGGTTTAGGTTTCTCCTTTGTAACCTCAGGTGCTAAGAGTCATGAAAATATAACATTTCTTAGGAAAAGTAATTATTTTACAGAATAAGTATTGGTTGTATTTAAGTTAACTGTTTTGGCAAAAAGTGCCTTGGCCTCAGGTTCTAACTAGGAAAATACTGAAATATATATATATTAGTGCTGTCAAAATTATCGCGTTAACGGCGGTAATTAATTTTTTGAATTAATTGCGTTAAAATATTTAACGCATTTAACGCATGTGCAGAATGGCCCGCCCCACACGTGCCACCAGTGGCAGCGCCAGGGTATGGCTGGGGTAGGCTACACCCATACCAAGAAATGGCTTAGCCCCACCATGAAAAATGATGTTAAAGTAAGCAAAATAAAGTCTGCCAACTCACGCGGAGTAAATTGCACAGACAGCAGTTAGTAAGATTGATTTCAGTAGCCACGGTTTTGAAAACTTTTGTCACGTAGTGATCGTCTTCTCAATAGAACATCTTTGATAACGGCGTGGTGTTGTTGCAGGAAGTCCGGACGGAGAATACTTTTGCTGTAGTACGGGGTGCACATAACTGGTACGCAGGTTATGTGCGTAATCTGAAATGCGTACCGTCACTTGTGTCACAAAGCGCATTTGCGTACCGACGTACTTGTGAAGCTTTTCCAGAAGGCGGTTAGATCACCGGACGACAGAGTCGGTCTCCGTGTGCACAGACAGGGCTGCTGTTAACGTCGGTCTGTACAACGGAATTGTGCCAAAACTACGCCAACCGGCTGCGGAGGGAGACTCCCCCCCCCTTCACAGGAGAACTGCGCTAAAACAGCTGATCACAACGTTCACACTCTGTGGTCACGAAGTACTCCACTAGCCGCCCCCCCCCCCCCTCTGTCGACTTTCCTGAAGTACTCCCCCGTTGATAGAAATCAACACGTAATTAATTAAGACCCCACGGTTTGATGATTGATAGGTGTGTGGGTTGTCTTTCATTTTGACACGCAGAAAAATGTTTTAATAAACATAGATACTGTATGTTAAATGGATATATCCGCCTTCTTTCATTTATCTTTCCATTCCCACAACAATATACATCAATAAATGGCATATTTTGGACATAGTTCGAATGGTGATTAATCATGATTAATTAATTTTAAAGCTGTGATTAATCTGATTAAAAATTGTAATCGTTTGACAGCCCTAATATATATATATATAGGCAAGGCAAGGCAAGTTTATTTATATAGCACCTTTCAACACAAGGCAATTCAAAGTGCTTTACAAAAAATGAAAGACATTAAGAAAATGGCATTTAAAATCAGTCATTAAAAAGAAAAGATAATAAAATAAACATTAAAAGAAAAAGTACATGGATAAAAGTTACAGTGCAGTTTAAGATGTGAATAGTTCAATTAAAAGCAGCTGCAAAAAGAAAAGTTTTCAGCCTGGATTTAAAAGTAGTCAGAGTTGCAGCGGACCTGCAGGTTTCTGGGAGTTTGTTCCAGATATTTGGAGCATAATAACTGAACGCTGCTTCTCCATGTTTAGTTCTGACTCTGGGGACAGAAAGCTGACCAGTCCCTGAAGACCTGAGAGATCTGGATGGTTCATCATTTAGCAGGAGGTCAGAAATGTATTTTGAGCCTAAACCATTCAAAACTTTATAAATATAATGTCTTGAAGATGGGATTGAAATGTTAGCTATTAACCATGACAACATTTATTCATTAGGCCTTTTCAATAATTTCTGCAACACAATGCTGCTTAGATAAAGCATCTAATATTTCTGCTTTAATAAAAACATCTTCAAAATATCAAGTTATCCGTCTGTTTAGGTAATCACACACATTAAAAAAACAAAACGGTCAGCTTATAGTGAAGCGTGTTGATTCAGATACAAGCCTATAGCCTAAACATAAACAAAAAAAACACGGCTCCACTAAAATAACAACACAATTGGGTAGCTTCCTCAACATTTCTTTAAAGTTATATTTTTGATGGTATTCTTATTTTGTTTTTAATCAGCAGCCTGTTAGTAGCTAGGAAGCACTAGAGAAACAAACTCCTGCCACATACCTCTCTTCTTTTCTGCAGGTTTTACTTTGATAGCAGGTGCTAGAGAAATATATAGCTCCGTTAATTCTAATGGGTAAAGTTAAATCATAAACTTAAAAGAGAGACACTTAATAATAAAGAGAAACACACCTGTGGTGGGGGTCACTGGCATGGCCTTCTTCTCCTTGAGAACCTCAACTTCTAGAGCAAATAACAAAGAAAATATGTATTTGCACATCTGTTATAAGCAGACTTTTAAAGAAAATTGTAGTGGTTAGCATTATGAAACATTTTTGTATATAAAAAGATGTACCTTTCTTCAGCGGCACCACTTTTGCCTTCTCCTTTGTTATTGAGACATTTTTGTGCGCTACTTCTGCTACTGTACGAAGAAATAAAATGCATTGCTAAATCCATTTTTTCTTTATTTGAACATAAACATTGATATGTGTCCTCTTACCTTTGACCACTGAGGCTGCTTTTGTCTTAAGTGGAGCAGGTTCTGTGTCAAAACATTTAAGATTTGTCATTCCACAAAATGAGAGGAAACACTCAAACGTTAAATATAAAAGACTGTCTTACCTTTCTTCTTAGGAGCTGATTTGGGCTTCTCTTTTGAAACCGCTGCTTCTAACGAAACACATGATGATCAGTTTGCAAAACCAAACCTCGATGTCAGGAACTTATAGTTTTTTGAAATGTTGCAAAATAACCTTACCTGTCACTGGAGAGACCGACTTGACTTTCTCTTTAGGTGCCTTGACTTCTGAAAACAAGAGAACAAAAACATGAGCATCGTTGACTCAACTCACTTAAACCTGGAAGAATCTGAGACAAATAACATATAAACCTAAATAATGTACCTTTTTTCATAGGCACTATTTTGACTCTCTGTTTCACCAGAGAGGCATTTCTTGGAGTGCCCTCTTGTTCTGTCGGCAGAAATGTGCAAATAAAATACATGCAGTAATGGCAGTAACACTTTCAGTTTGTTTATTATTTGTATTACCTTATAACATGCACAACTCTTACCTTTTTTCAAGCTGACTGGTTTGGACTTTTCTTTTGGAACAACAGCTTCTGTATGGTAAAAGTATCATGTTATTTTACAGCAGGAGAGTATGTACATTATGACAACTGAGAATTTCGTTTTTTGGTAAAGAAAACAATAATGTGGTATACCTTTCCTAGCAGGAGCTGCTTTGGCCTTTTCCTTTGGCACTTCTGTGTCACAAAAAGATAAGTGAGTGGAGGTTTGTGAACTGATAATCTGGTCATGTTAGTACCTTGAATCCTGCTATCAATCATAGGCGGATTTTTTTTGCATACAAGTGATTCAGCTATACAATAATTAGCAGTAATGGCTATGCGGCGATTTTTAAAACGTTTAAGGCGTCTACTTCTGCACTAAGTAGGACACTGGTTCATAATATTGTAGCGTGTTCAAGTAACCAAGGGATATAGTAGTTATCAAATAAGTATAATATGTGCACTTTACAGATGTAATGCACTGTTGTTGGGGGGAGAGACCGCCTCTTCCATATGCGTGTTTGTGTACGGCGGGCATGAGGCGTGCATGACGGGACGAGTTGTGTTCGTTCGTATGTGGAAAAGTCATACTCAGTGCGATGAACGCTGGCTTTATTGCTACTGTATCCGTAGCACTCCACGCAATAGTTGGGACTATGTACTGACGTCAGTAAAAAAGGTTTGCCCCCCCAAGCGCAAATGTCAAACTCCGCCAATTAGGCGCGTTCACACCAAGTACTTTTCCCACAAAGGTTTCTGAGAACTTAGTTCTGAGAACTCTTTTAGTTCTCATGAACTAAAGCAGATCGCGTTCACACCGAAATTAGTTCTGGGGGAGGATTCATGATTAGGCAAATGAAGCCGCTGACGTCACTTCTTCTTCTTCTGCTTTGGGTTTACTGGCAGGCCGCAAACCACTTCACGGCGTATACTGCCACCCGGAGTCCCCGGCCGGAAGTCTCCGGAATTGGGGACTGGCTTCAGTAGAAGCTGCTGGGACTCCCAGCAGCTGCTTACTGCCTTCCGAGTAAATCGCCGGAACGCCGACACCTCCTCATCTCCACCGCTCCCATGTTTTATTTTGTGTTGCCATAAGTTAGTCTCTCTGAGTTTGTGCGCTGGGCTAATGCTAATGCTAATGCTAATAATGCTAATGCGAGGATAATAAAATGGCGGCTTCACAAAACATTTTTGGAGTTTTACGGGGCGTGGTGGGCGTGGTTTGCAATCCGCCCAGCCAATCAGACATAGGAACCTTTTTCTCCCACGAAAGTCCCTGCTCTCTAGCAGGGACGGAAAAGGGGGTAAAAAAGGTTCTCTAGAACTAATTTAGTTCCTGGGGCTTTTTTGGTGTGAACGCAACTAAATCGAAGTTCTCAAGAACCTTTGTGGGAAAAGTAGGCCTATTTGGTGTGAACACGCCTATCAATGCTTCAAAAGACAACCATTACATTGTGGCAAATTCATAGTTACAATAGCATCAATCATATACCGATATATATATTTATATATATATATATATATATATCCAATGTAAGGAAGTCCAGCATTTCAGCTATTTGTACATTCCTCTCTGAGCGAGGCAGTTCCCAAAACGTTTTAAAATGCAACATTAGTGAGTCTTTGCATTACCTAGTTTTACAGATACAGATTTGACTTTTTCCTTTGGTTCCTTCTTGGGCTCCTTGGTAGCTGTTGAATTGAATGAAGTTAGTGACAGCAAATGACAAATATGCACAATTTCTTAGCATATTTTCATCTCGAATGGTCGAATTAAAGCTAAATGTTGCTTCACATTAAACATTTAAGCTATGCCACTGCAAATAAATGCAATTTGGGGTTAAGTATCTATTAAGGATACTTCTGCATGTTGACTGCGGGGTTGGGAGTTAAACGGTAACCCTCTGAGTTACAGATTAGCTCACTTACCCAATGAGCCAGAGCCGCCCCTTACAATGCCTTTTCATTTAAAGATAGAGCAGTATCTTATAGCCATGCTCGTGGTGTGGCTTTATGGCTTTGTGCATTACCTTTTTCTACAGGTTTAGGTTTGACTTGTTCCTTTGGCTCCTTCTTAGGTTCCTTGGGAAGAGCCGCTGCTGTAAAATTATGAGAACAACAAGCCTTTAGATTTTAAGTTTATATATATAAAAGTTGTATTTGATACTCTCTTCAAGTATATTCCATGTACATGTAAGCTATGCCACTGTAAATCTATATACAAGTATTAAAATACACGTAACCTGTTCTGAGATAGTTTATTACCTGCTTTTGTAACATCAAGTTGTTCCTTCTTCAGGACAGGAGCAGCCTCTTTCTTGATGACTTTAGTCACCTTTTCTGCCTTTTTTGGTTCAGCTTCTGAAATAAAAAGGCAAAGCTGGTTGAAAAGTTTAACATGAGTTATACAGTGGAAACAAATATACCCTTCAATGAAAAAAGTAAACCAAATATATTTCCAGTAGCGCTATCTTTGGGACCATCTATGAGCAATCTAGCTCTGTTATCTTTCAGCCATGCTCGTGGTGTGGCTTTATGGCTTTGCATCACCTTTTTCTACAGGTTTAGGTTTGACTTGTTCCTTTGGCTCCTTCTTAGGTTCCTTGGGAAGAGCCGCTGCTGTAAAATCATGAGACCAACAAGCCTTTAGATTTGAGGTTTTATTAAAAGATCAGTGTTTATTATTTGAAACTCTCTGCAAATGTATTACTTGTTATGTTTCCTACATAATATTACCTTTCTTTGCAGGTTCTGGTTTGGCTTTCACTTTAGGTACTTCTAATGTTGTCTATACACTTAACATGTAAGCTTTGTCACTGTAACAATCTATACCAACCACAAGGATAAAATGTCACTGTGAACTGTTATTGTACATACTGTATTTTCTCACCTGCTTTGGTAACATTAAGATGCTCCTTCTTCAAGAGAGACGCAACCTCCTTTTTGACTACTTTAATCCCCCTTACAGCCTTTTTGGGTCCAGCGTCTGAAATAAAAAGACAACATGAATTGAATCGATTCACATTGAATTATACAGTGGAAACAAATATAACACTCATTTAAAAAAGTTTTAGAAAATCTATTTCAAGTAGCGCTATCTTAGGGACTATCAATGAGTAATGAAAACTAGAAAGTACAATACTTTTTTAACAATGTAATGTCATGAACACTGCACCAGTATTTTAATAGTATCTTATGCATTACCTTTTTCTACAGGTTTAGGTTTGACTTGTTCCTTTGGTTCCTTCTTAGGTTCCTTGGGAAGTGCCGCTGCTGGAAAATCATGACACCAACAAAACTTTAGATTTTAGGCATATATATATATAAAAAAGTTTTATTTGAAACTCTCTTCAAATATATTCCTTTTATATTTCCTACATACAAATACCTTTCTTTGAAGGTTCTGGCTTGGCTTTCAATGTAGGTTCTTCAGCAACTTCTATTATTGGAGAATATTAAGAATTATAATGTATCACTTTATCATTGCCTAACATTAAAGATGTAAGCTATGCCACTGTAAATCCATACTATTTACAAGTATTAAAAGACACCGTGACCTGTTCTGAGATAGTTTATTACCTGCTTTTGTAACATCAAGTCGTTCCTTCTTCAGGACAGGAGCAGCCTCTTTCTTGACGACTTTAGTCACCTTTTCTGCCTTTTTGGGTTCAGCTTCTGAAATAAAAAGGCAAAGCTGGTTGAAAAGTTTCACATAAGTTATACAGTGGAAACAAATATACCCTTCATCGAAAAAAGCAAAACAAATCTATTTCCAGTAGCGCTATTTTTGAGACCATCTATGAGCAATCTAGCCTACCATGCTCATGGTGTGGCTTCATGGCTTTGCATTACCTTTTTCTACAGGTTTAGCTTTGACTTTTTCCTTTGGTTCCTTCTTAGGTTCCTTGGGAAGAGCCGCTGCTGCAAAAATCATGACACCTACACGCCTTTAGATTTTAGGTTTATAAAAAGATAAGTGATTATTATTTGAAACTATCTGAAAATATATCTATTTTTACGTTTCCTACACAAAAATACCTTTCTTTGCAGGTTCTGGCTTGGCTTTCACTTTAGATTCTTCAGGAACTTATTGGAGAATATTAGGAATGATAATTTATCACTTTATCCCAGCCTAGGATTAAACATGTAAACTATGCCACTGTAAATCCATACTATTTAGAAGTATTAAAAGACACGTGACCTGTTCTGACACTTCAAAAATCTATACTAACCACAAGGATAAAATATGACTGTGACCTGTTATTCTACATACTGTAGTTTATTACCTGCTTTTGTAACATCAAGTTGTTCCTTCTTCAGGACAGGAGCAGCCTCTTTCTTGACGACTTTAGTCACCTTTTCTGCCTTTTTGAGTTCAGCTTCTGAAATAAAAAGGCAAATATGGCTGAAAAGTTTCACATAAGTAATACAGTGGAAACAAATATACCCTTCATTGAAAAAAGTAAAACAAATGTATGCCCAGCAGCGCTATCGTAGGGACCATCTATGAGTAATGAAATCTAGAAAGTACAATACTTTTTTAACAATGTATTGTCATGAAACCTGCACCAGTATTATAATAGTATCTTCTAACCATCCTCGTGGTGTGGCTTTATGGTTTTGCATTACCTTTTTCTACAGGTTTAGGTTTGACTTTTTCCTTTGGTTCCTTCTTAGGTTCCTTGGGAAGAGCCGCTGCTGGAAAATCATGAGACCAACAAGCCTTTAGATTTTAGGTTTATAAAAAGACAAGTGTTTTTTATCTGAAACTCTCTGCAAATATATTACTTTTATGTTTCTTTCATAAAAATACCTTTCTTTGCAGGTTCTGTTTTTGCTCTCACTTTGGGTTCCTCTGGAACCTCTAGTATTTGAGAATTAAAAAATAAATAATGAATGAATTAATCCTGGCTTTACATTTAAAATGCAATCAATACCACTATAAAAATCTATACTAACCATCAGGTTAAAATATAACGTTGACCTGTAATAGTCCATACTGTATTTTCTCACCTGCTTTGGTAACATTAAGATGCTCCTTCTCTTGTTTGACTTCTTTAGTCACCTTTTCTGCCTTTTTGGGTCCAGCGTCTGAAATAAAAAGACAAATTGATAGAACCGATTCACATTGAATTATACAGTGGAAACAAATATAACACTCATTGAAAAAAGTTTTAGAAAATCTATTTCAAGTAGCGCTATCTTAGGGACCATCGATGAGTTATGAAAACTAGACAGTACAATACTTTTTTAACAATGTGTTGTCATGGAAACTGCACCAGTAATAGTATCTTATGCATTACCTTTTTCTACAGGTTTAGGTTTGACTTGTTCCTTTGGTTCTTTCTTAGGTTCCTTGGGAAGTGCCGCTGCTGGAAAATCATGAGACCAACAAGCCTTTAGATGTTAGGCATATCTATATATAAAAAAGGTTTATTTGAAACTCTTCAAATATATTCCTTTTATATTTCCTACATAAAAATACCTTTCTTTGCAGGTTCTGGCTTGGCTTTCAATGTAGGTTCTTCAGCAACTTCTATTATTGGAGAATATTAAGAATGATAATTTATCACTTTATCCTTGCCTAACATTAAAGATGTAAGCTATGCCACTGTAAATCCATACTATTTACAAGTATTAAAAGACACGTGACCTGTTCTGAGATAGTTTCTTACCTGCTTTTGTAACATCAAGTTGTTCCTTCTTCAGGACAGGAGCAGCCTCTTTCTTGATGACTTTAGTCACCTTTTCTGCCTTTTTGGGTTCAGCTTCTGAAATAAAAAGGCAACGCTGGTTGAAAAGTTTCACATAGGTTATACAGTGAAAACAAATATACCCGTCATTGAAAAAAGTAAAACAAATATTTTTCCAGTAGCGCTATCTTTGAGACCATCTATGAGCAATCTAGCTCTGTTATCTTTCAGCCATGATCATGGTGTGGCTTCATGGCTTTGCATCACCTTTTTCTACAGGTTTAGGTGTGACTTTTTCCTTTGGTTCCTTCTTAGGTTCTTTGGGAGGTGCCACTGCTGTAAAAATTATGACACCAACAAGCCTTTAGATTTGAGGTCTATAAAAAGACAAGTGTTTTTTATCTGAAACTCTCTGCAAATATATTACTTTTATGTTTCTTTCATAAAAATACCTTTCTTTGCAGGTTCTGTTTTTGCTCTCACTTTGGGTTCCTCTGGAACCTCTAGTATTTGAGAATTAAAAAATAAATAATTAATGAACTAATCCTGGCTTTACATTTAAAATGCAATCAATACCACTATTAAAATATATACTAACCAGCAGGATAAAATATAATGTTGACCTGTAATAGTCCATACTGTATTTTCTCACCTGCTTTGGTAACATTAAGATGCTCCTTCTCTTGTTTGACTTCTTTAGTCACCTTTTCTGCCTTTTTGGGTCCAGCGTCTGAAATAAAAAGACAAATTGATAGAACCGATTCACATTGAATTATACAGTGGAAACAAATATAACACTCATTGAAAAATGTTTTAGAAAATCTATTTCAAGTAGCGCTATCTTAGGGACTATCGATGAGTTATGAAAACTAGACAGTACAATACTTTTTTAACAATGTATTATCATGGAAAATGCACCAGTATTAGTATCTTATGCATTACCTTTTTCTACAGGTTTGACTTGTTCCTTTGGTTCTTTCTTAGGTTCCTTGGGAAGGGCCGCTGCTGGAAAATCATGAGACCAACAAGCCTTTAGATGTTAGGCATATCTATATATAAAAAAGGTTTATTTGAAACTCTCTTCAAATATATTCCTTTTATATTTCTATATAAAAATACCTTTCTTTGCAGGTTCTGGCTTGGCTTTCAATGTAGGTTCTTCAGCAACTTCTATTATTGGAGAATATTAAGAATGATAATTTATCACTTTATCCTTGCCTAACATTAAAGATGTAAGCTATGCCACTGTAAATCCATACTATTTACAAGTATTAAAAGACACGTGACCTGTTCTGAGATAGTTTCTTACCTGCTTTTGTAACATCAAGTTGTTCCTTCTTCAGGACAGGAGCAGCCTCTTTCTTGATGACTTTAGTCACCTTTTCTGCCTTTTTGGGTTCAGCTTCTGAAATAAGAAGGCAAATATGGTTGAAAAGTTTCACATAGGTTATACAGCAGAAACAAATATATCCGTCATTGAAAAAAGTAAAACAAATATATTTCCAGTAGCGCTATCTTTGAGACCATCTATGAGCAATCTAGCTCTGTTATCTTTCAGCCATGATCATGGTGTGGCTTCATGGCTTTGCATCACCTTTTTCTACAGGTTTAGGTGTGACTTTTTCGTTTGGTTCCTTCTTAGGTTCCTTGGGAGGTGCCACTGCCGTAAAAATTATGACACCAACAAGCCTTTAGATTTGAGGTCTATAAAAAGACAAGTGTTTTTTATCTGAAACTCTCTGCAAATATATTACTTTTATGTTTCTTTCATAAAAATACCTTTCTTTGCAGGTTCTGTTTTTGCTCTCACTTTGGGTTCCTCTGGAACCTCTAGTATTTGAGAATTAAAAAATAAATAATTAATGAACTAATCCTGGCTTTACATTTAAAATGCAATCAATACCACTATTAAAATATATACTAACCAGCAGGATAAAATATAATGTTGACCTGTAATAGTCCATACTGTATTTTCTCACCTGCTTTGGTAACATTAAGATGCTCCTTCTCTTGTTTGACTTCTTTAGTCACCTTTTCTGCCTTTTTGGGTCCAGCGTCTGAAATAAAAAGACAAATTGATAGAACCGATTCACATTGAATTATACAGTGGAAACAAATATAACACTCATTGAAAAATGTTTTAGAAAATCTATTTCAAGTAGCGCTATCTTAGGGACTATCGATGAGTTATGAAAACTAGACAGTACAATACTTTTTTAACAATGTGTTGTCATGGAAAATGCACCAGTATTATAATAGTATCTTATGCATTACCTTTTTCTACAGGTTTGACTTGTTCCTTTGGTTCTTTCTTAGGTTCCTTGGGAAGTGCCGCTGCTGGAAAATCATGAGACCAACAAGCCTTTAGATGTTAGGCATATCTATATATAAAAAAGGTTTATTTGAAACTCTCTTCAAATATATTCCTTTTATATTTATATATAAAAATACCTTTCTTTGCAGGTTCTGGCTTGGCTTTCAATGTAGGTTCTTCAGCAACTTCTATTATTGGAGAATATTAAGAATGATAATTTATCACTTTATCCTTGCCTAACATTAAAGATGTAAGCTATGCCACTGTAAATCCATACTATTTACAAGTATTAAAAGACACGTGACCTGTTCTGAGATAGTTTATTACCTGCTTTTGTAACATCAAGTTGTTCCTTCTTCAGGACAGGAGCAGCCTCTTTCTTGATGACTTTAGTCACCTTTTCTGCCTTTTTGAGTTCAGCTTCTGAAATAAAAAGGCAAATATGGTTGAAAAGTTTCACATAAGTAATACAGTGAAAACAAATATACCCTTCATTGAAAAAAGTAAAACAAATGTATTTCCAGTAGCGCTATCGTAGGGACCATCTATGAGCAATCTAGCCTACCATGCTCATGGTGTGGCTTTATGGATTTGCATTACCTTTTTCTACAGGTTTAGGTGTGACTTTTTCCTTTGGTTCCTTCTTAGGTTCCTTGGGAGGTGCCACTGCTGTAAAAATCATGAGACCAACAAGCCTTTAGATTTGAGGTCTATAAAAAGACAAGTGTTTTTTATCTGAAACTCTCTGCAAATATATTACTTTTATGTTTCTTTCATAAAAATACCTTTCTTTGCAGGTTCTGTTTTTGCTCTCACTTTGGGTTCCTCTGGAACCTCTAGTATTTGTGAATTAAAAAATAAATAATTAATGAACTAATCCTGGCTTTACATTTAAAATGCAATCAATACCACTATTAAAATATATACTAACCATCAGGATAAAATATAATGTTGACCTGTAATAGTCCATACTGTATTTTCTCACCTGCTTTGGTAACATTAAGATGCTCCTTCTTCAAGAGAGACGCAACCTCTTTTTTGACTTCTTTAGTCACCTTTTCTGCCTTTTTGGGTCCAGCGTCTGAAATAAAAAGACAAATTGATAGAACCGATTCACATTGAATTATACAGTGGAAACAAATATAACACTCATTGAAAAATGTTTTAGAAAATCTATTTCAAGTAGCGCTATCTTAGGGACCATCGATGAGTTATGAAAACTAGACAGTACAATACTTTTTTAACAATGTGTTGTCATGGAAACTGCACCAGTAATAGTATCTTATGCATTACCTTTTTCTACAGGTTTGACTTGTTCCTTTGGTTCTTTCTTAGGTTCCTTGGGAAGTGCCGCTGCTGGAAAATCATGAGACCAACAAGCCTTTAGATGTTAGGCATATCTATATATAAAAAAGGTTTATTTGAAACTCTCTTCAAATATATTCCTTTTATATTTCTATATAAAAATACCTTTCTTTGCAGGTTCTGGCTTGGCTTTCAATGTAGGTTCTTCAGCAACTTCTATTATTGGAGAATATTAAGAATGATAATTTATCACTTTATCCTTGCCTAACATTAAAGATGTAAGCTATGCCACTGTAAATCCATACTATTTACAAGTATTAAAAGACACGTAACCTGTTCTGAGATAGTTTATTACCTGCTTTTGTAACATCAATTTGTTCCTTCTTCAGGACAGGAGCAGCCTCTTTCTTGATAACTTTAGTCACCTTTTCTGCCTTTTTGGGTTCAGCTTCTGAAATAAAAAGGCAACGCTGGTTGAAAAGTTTCACATAGGTTATACAGTGAAAACAAATATACCCGTCATTGAAAAAAGTAAAACAAATATTTTTCCAGTAGCGCTATCTTTGAGACCATCTATGAGCAATCTAGCTCTGTTATCTTTTAGCCATGCTCATGGTGTGGCTTCATGGCTTTGCATTACCTTTTTCTACAGGTTTAGGTGTGACTTTTTCCTTTGGTTCCTTCTTAGGTTCCTTGGGAGGTGCCACTGTTGTACAAATTATGACATCAACAAGCCTTTAGATTTGAGGTCTATAAAAAGACAAGTGTTTTTTATCTGAAACTCTCTGCAAATATATTACTTTTTAGATTCCTACATACAATTACCTTTCTTTGCAGGTTCTGCTTTGGCTTTCACTTTGGGTTCCTCTGGAACCTCTAGTATTTGAGAATTAAAAAATATATAATGAATGAAATAATCCTGGCTTTACATTTAAAATGCGATCAATACCACTACAAAAATCTATACTAAACATCAGGATACAATATGACTGTGACCTGTTATTCTACATTCTGTATTTTGTTACCTGCTTTTGTAACATCAAGTCGTTCCTTCTTCAGGACAGGAGCAGCCTCTTTCGTGATGACTTTAGTCACCTTTTCTGCCTTTTTTGGTTCATCGTCTGAAATAAAAAGGCAAAGCTGGTTGAAAAGTTTAACATGAGTTATACAGTGGAAACAAATATACCCTCATTGAAAAAAGTAAAACAAATCTATATCCGGTAGCGCTATCTTTGGGACCATATGAGTAATTTAGCTCTATTATCTTTCAGCCATGATCATGGTGTGACTTCATGGCTTTGCATCACCTTTTTCTACAGGTTTAGGTTTGACTTTTTCCTTTGTTTCCTTCTTAGGTTCCTTGGGAAGTGCAGCTGCTGTAAAATCATGAGACCAACAAGTCTTTAGATTTTAGGTTTATACAAAGATAGTGTTTTTTATCTGAAACTCTCTGCAAATATATTACTTTTATGTTTCCTAAGATATAGAAATACCTTTTTCTGCAGGTTCTGGTTTGGCTTTCACTTTAGGTTCTTCTGGAACCTCTAGTATTTGGAGAATATTAAGAAATATAATTTATCAGCTTAACCTGGCCTAACATTAAACATGTAAGCTATGCCACTGTAAATCCATGGCTTTTTCTACAGGTTTAGGTTTGACATTTTCCTTTGGCTCCTTTTTCGGTTCCTTGCTAAGTGCCACTGCTGTAAAATCATGACACCAACAAGCTTTTACATAGGTTTCATACAAATTTAAATATGTAAGCTATGCCACTGTAAATCTATATACAAGTATTAAAAGACACGTGAGACCTGTTCTGAGATAGTTTCTTACCTGCTTTTGTAACATCAAGTCGTTCCTTCTTCAGGACAGGAGCAGCCTCTTTCTTGATGACTTTAGTCACCTTTTCTGCCTTTTTGGGTTCAGCTTCTGAAATAAAAAGGCAAAGCTGATTGAAAAGTTTCACATAAGTAACACAGTAGAAACAAATATACCCTTCATTGAAAAAAGTACAACAAATATTTTTCCAGTAGCGCTATCTTTGAGACCATCTATGAGCAATCTAGCTCTGTTATCTTTTAGCCATGCTCATGGTGTGGCTTCATGGCTTTGCATTACCTTTTTCTACAGGTTTAGGTGTGACTTTTTCCTTTGGTTCCTTCTTAGGTTCCTTGGGAGGTGCCACTGCTGGAAAATCATGAGACCAACAAGCCTTTAGATTTTAGGTTTATAAAAAACAAACATTTTATTTGAAATTCTCTGCAAATATATTCCTTTTATATTTCTACATAAAAATACCTTTCTTTGCAGGTTCTGGTTTGGCTTTCAATTCAGGTTCCTCAGCAACTTCTATTATTGGAGAATATTAGGAATGATAATTTATCACTTTATCCTTGCCTTGCATTAAACATGTAAGCTATGCCACTGTAAATCGATACTATTTAGAAGTATTAAAAGACAACGTGACCTGTTTTGACACTTCAAAAATCTATACTAACCACAAGGATAAAATATGACTGTGACCTGTTATTCTACATACTGTAGTTTATTACCTGCTTTTGTAACATCAAGTTGTTCCTTCTTCAGGACAGGAGCAGCCTCTTTCTTGATGACTTTAGTCACCTTTTCTGCCTTTTTGGGTTCAGCTTCTGAAATAAAAAGGCAAAGCTGGTTGAAAAGATTCACATAAGTTATACAGTGGAAACAAATATACCCTTCATCGAAAAAAGTTAAAAACATCTATTTCCAGTAGCGCTATCTTTGAGACCATCTATGAGCAATCTAGCTCTATTATCTTTTAGCCATGATCATGGTGTGGCTTCATGGCTTTGCATTACCTTTTTCTACAGGTTTAGGTGTGACTTTTTCCTTTGATTCCTTCTTAGGTTCCTTGGGAGGTGCCACTGCTGGAAAATCATGAGACCAACACGCTTTTAGATTTATAAAAGGATATGTGTTTTTTATCTGAAACTCTCTGCAAAGTATGTATGTTATACATAACAATACCTTTCTTTGCAGGTTCTGGCTTGGCTTTCACTTTGGGTTCCTCTGGAAACTCTAGTATTTGAGAATTTAACAAAATATAATGAATGAACTAATCCTGGCTTTACATTTAAAATGCAATCAATACCACTACAAAAATCTATACTAACCACAAGGATACATTATCACTGTGAGCAGTTATAGTCCATACTGTATTTTCTCACCTGCTTTGGTAACATTAAGATGCTCCTTCTTCAAGAGAGACGCAACCTCCTTTTTGACTATTTGAATCCCCCTTACAGCCTTTTTGGGTCCAGCGTCTGAAATAAAAAGGCACAGCTGGTTAAAAACTCTCACATAAGTTATACTGCGGAAACAAATATACCCTTCATTGAAAAAAGTTTTTAAAAATGTATTTCCAGTAGCCCTATCTTTGGGTCCATCTATGATAACTGTAGCTATTATCTTTTAGCCATGCTTGCGTCATGGCTTTATGGCTTTGCATTACCTTTTTCTACAGGTTTAGGTTTTAATTGTTCCTTTGGTTCCTTCTTAGGTTCCTTGGGAAGTGCAGCTGCTGTAACATTATGAGACCAATAAGCCTTTACATTTTAGGTTTATAAAAGGATAAGTGTTTATTATCTGAAACTCTCTGTAAATATATTCCTTTTATATTTCGTTCATAAAAATACCTTTCTTTTCAGGTTCTGGTTTTGCTTTCACTCTGGGTACTTCTGGAACCTCTAGTATTTGAGAATTTTTAAATATATATAATGAATGAACTAATCTTGTCTTTACACTTAACATGTAAGCTTTGTCACTGCACAAATCTATACTAACCACAGGGATAAAATAATCACTGTGACCTATTATTCTACAGACTGTATTTTCTCACCTGCTTTTGTAACATTAAGATGCTCCTTCTTCAAGAGAGACGCAACCTCCTTTTTGACTACTTTAATCCCGCTTACCGCCTTTTTGGGTTCAGCATCTGAAATATAATGGCAAAGCTGATTCAACAGTTTTACATACATTTTAGAATGGAAACAAACTTACCCTTTATTTTACAAGGAAACCTATCAATCTATTTAACCTTGAAGATACTTAGCACATCAAGTGCCTACAAATATTGTATTGCCATTAAAACTTTTGTAACATTAAGATGCTCCTTCTTCAAGAGAGACGCAACCTCCCTTTTGACTACTTTAATCGCCCTTACAGCCTTTATGGGTCCAGCGTCTGAAATAAAACGCCAAAGATGATTGAACAGTTTCACATTGTGGAAACAAATATACCCTTCATTAATACATCTATTTCTAGCAGCACTATCTTTAGGACCATGAGTTATGAAATCTAGAAAGTACAATACTTTTTTAACAATGTATTGTCATGAAAAATCCACCAAAATTACAATAGTATCTTTTAGCCATGCTCATGGTGTGGCTTCATGGCTTTGTATTACCTTTTTCTACAGGTTTAGGTTTGACTTGTTCCTTTGGTTCCTTCTTAGGTTCCTTGGGAAGAGCTGCTGCTGTAAAAATCATGAGACCAACAAGCCTTTAGATTTGAGGTTTTATTAAAAGATCAGTGTTTATTATTTGAAACTCTCTGCAAATATATTATTTGTTATGTTTCCTACATAATATTACCTTTCTTTGCAGGTTCTGGCTTGGATTTTCCTTTAGGTACTTGACGAACCTCTAATGTTGGAGAATTAAAACATAATTAATTTGCTAATTTTGGCTTTACATTTAACATGTAAGCTTTTTTACTGCAAACATCTATACTGTACATCTAACCACAAAGACAACATATCACTGTGACCTGTCATTGTACAGACTGTATTTTCTCACCTGATTTTGTAACATTAAGATGCTCCTTCTTCAAGAGAGACGCAACCTCCTTTTTGACTACTTTAATCCCGCTTACCGCCTTTTTGGGTTCAGCATCTGAAATATAATGGCAAAGCTGATTCAACAGTTTTACATACATTTTAGAATGGAAACAAACTTACCCTTTATTTTACAAGGAAACCTATCAATCTATTTAACCTTGAAGATACTTAGCACATCAAGTGCCTACAAATATTGTATTGCCATTAAAACTGTACATGGATCATAAAAGTATATTTACTCATGGTTCCACTGTGCTTCTATGGATGGCTTTAATACAAAGCCATCCATAGAAGCACAGTGGAAACATCACAACTAAACCTGTAAAACCAGGTAATACACCTGGTTTTACAGGTTTAGTTGTGATGTTTTCCTTTGCTTCCTTCTTGGACTCCTTGGGAGCTGCCACTGGGGGAAAATTACGACATAATAAGCCCTTAAATTTCATTATGTTTATCTTAACCAAAAAAAGAAAAGCAATTCATTTAGCCTCCTCAGTTGACCTATCTTTTGACCCTCTACAAATACCTGTAAGATTACTTGAATTCCTATCAGCTTCATCAAATCTTTGTGCATGGTAGTAATTAGCATATGCAATCATGTTGAACTAAGATGGTAAAAATAGTGAACGGTATCCTTTTAAAACAATAAACTTGAAGTATTTTCACGGCGATCAGAATTGGCATAATGATGTGAGCATTTCACCTAAAGCATTGCCATGTTGTATAGCTGGACAGAGCGGTTAGCATGGCTGTATATTCTTGGTATTGGATCGTCAACAGATCCTTATTTTGAATAATAATAATAAAAACATTACATTGCAAGACTATGCCTACCTTTCTTAGTGTCTCTCTTCTTGATGGGTTCTTTGTCTCTAAGTGGCCTCTTGGTTTCCTTTTCTTTTTTAGAAGGCTTTGTTGGTTCTGTTTCTTCCTTAGAGATCTTCTTTGGTTCCTTTTCTTCTGTGAGAATAACCTTGACCTCTTTTTCGTCTTTAGAAGGTTTCTCTGGTTCAGGTTTTTCTTCAGAGGGCTTCATTGGTACTGCCCTTTCTTTGGAAGGACTTGCTTCCTTTTCCTTCTCCTTCAACTCCTTAGAGATCTGTTCTGGTTCTTCTTTTGCAGGCTTAGTTATGGCAGTCATTGGTCTTAGTTCCTCCTTCTCGTCTTTGAGAAGCTTTTTGACCTCTTTTACTTTTTTAGGTGGTTCCTTCACTTCTGTCTCTTCTTTAGAACGTTTCTCTTCTTTGAGAGTTATTTTCATGGCTTTCTCTTCCTTAGGATGTTTCTTCTCTTCCCTTCCTTCTCTCAGTGGTTTCTTCTCCTCTTTCTGTTCTTTGGATGGCTTTGTGACTTCTATCTTCTTTGTAGATGGTTTCTTTACCTCTTTGTCTTCTTTAGGTATTTTCTTGACTTCTTTCTCTTTAGAAGCTTCCTTGACTTCCTTCTCTTCGTTGGATGGTTTTGTTTCTGCTTTCTTTTCTTTAAGAAGTTTCCAGACTTCTATTTTCTCTCGGGATGGTTTACCGATTTTCTCGTCTTCCTTAGATGGTTTCTTGAATGCTATACCTACTGCAATAGATGTATTAAATGCTTTCTCGTCTTTAAGAGGTGTTTCTGCTTCTTTCTCCTTTTTAGACAGTTTTCTCACTTCCTTGTCTTCTTTAGATGATTTCTCAGTTTCTTTTACTTTTTTGGATGGTTTCTTGTCTTCTTTATCTTCTCGGGATAGCTTACCAACTTTCTCGTCTGCCTTAGATGGTTTCTTGAATGCTATACCTACTGCAATAGATTTATTAAATGCTTTCTCGTCTTTAAGAGGTGTTTCTGCTTCTTTCTCATCTTTGGAGGTTTGTTTTACTTCTTTCTCTTTAGATGGTTTCTTGACCTTTTCCTCTTCTTTGGATGGTTTTGTTTCTGCTTTCTTTTCTTTCAGAAGTTTCCAGACTTCTATTTTCTCTCGGGATGGTTTACTGACTTTCTCGTCTTCCTTGGATGGTTTCGTGACTGTCTTGTCTTCTTTTGATGGTTTCGTGACTGTCTTGTCTTCTTTGAGAGGTTTCATGACTGTCTTGTCTTCTTTGGATGGTTTCGTGACTGTCTTGTCTTCTTTGGATGGTTTCGTGACTGTCTTGTCTTCTTTTGATGGTTTCATGACTGTCTTGTCTTCTTTTGATGGTTTCGTGACTGTCTTGTCTTCTTTGAGAGGTTTCATGACTGTCTTGTCTTCTTTGGATGGTTTCGTGACTGTCTTGTCTTCTTTTGATGGTTTCGTGACTGTCTTGTCTTCTTTGGATGGTTTCGTGACTGTCTTGTCTTCTTTGGATGGTTTCGTGACTGTCTTGTCTTCTTTGGATGGTTTCGTGACTGTCTTGTCTTCTTTGAGAGGTTTCGTGACTGTCTTGTCTTCTTTGGATGGTTTCGTGACTGTCTTGTCTTCTTTTGATGGTTTCGTGACTGTCTTGTCTTCTTTGGATGGTTTCGTGACTGTCTTGTCTTCTTTGGATGGTTTCGTGACTGTCTTGTCTTCTTTTGATGGTTTCGTGACTGTCTTGTCTTCTTTGAGAGGTTTCTTGGACTCTTTGTCTTCTTTTGGTTGTTTCTTGACTTCCTTGTCTTCTTTGGATGGTTTATTGACTTCTTTGTCTTCTTGGAGAAGTTTCTTGGACTCTTTGTCTTCTTTTGGTTGCTTCTTGACTTCCTTGTCTTCTTTGGATGGTTTATTGACTTCTTTTTCTTCTCTAGATAGTTTCTTAACTTCTTTCCCTTCTTTAATAGGTTTATCGACTATTTTTTCTTCTTTAGACATTTTCTTGATGTCTTTCTCTTCTGAGAGAGATTTATTGGACTCTTTGTCTTCTTTTGGTTGCTTCTTGACTTCTTTGTCTTCTTTTAGAGGTTGTATGGCCTCTTTGTCTTCTTTGGGAGCTTTCTTTGCTTCTTTATCTTCTTTAGATGGCTTTGTGACTACTCTCTCTTCCTTAGATGGTTTATTGACTTCTCTCTCTTCTTTGAGAGATGTCTTGTCGTCTCTAGATGGTTTCTTGACTTCTTTGTCTTCTTTGAGAGATGTCTTGTCTTCTCTAGATGGTTTCTTGACTTCTCTCTCTTCTTTGAGAGATGTCTTGTCGTCTCTAGATGGTTTCTTGACTTCTTTGTCTTCTTTGAGAGATGTCTTGTCTTCTCTAGATGGTTTCTTGACTTCTCTCTCTTCTTTGAGAGATGTCTTGTCTTCTCTAGATGGTTTCTTGACTTCTCTCTCTTCTTTGAGAGATGTCTTGTCGTCTCTAGATGGTTTCTTGACTTCTCTCTCTTCTTTGAGAGATGTCTTGTCGTCTCTAGATGGTTTCTTGACCTCTTTATCTTCTTTAAGTTGTTTCTTGACTTCTTTGTCTTCTTTAAGTTGTTTCTTGACTTCTTTGTCTTCTTTAGACGGTGTCTTGACTTCTTTTTCTTCTGCCAGATGTTTCTTGACTTCTTTGTCTTTTTTGAGTGGCTTCTTCACTTCTTTGTCGTCTTTGATAGGTTTTATGACCTCTTTTACTTCTTTTGGAGGTTTCTTAGCTTCTTTATCTTCTTCTGGATGTTTCTTGGCTTTCTCTTGTTTGGATGGTTTCTTGTCGTCTACATCTTCTTTGAGATGTTTCATGACTTCTTTCTCTTCTTTGAGATGTTTCTCATCATCTTTCTCTTCTTTGAGATGTTTCTTGACTTCTTTCTCTAATTTAAGAGATGTCTTGTCTTCCTTCTTTTCTTCGAGAAGTTTCTTGACTTCCTTTTCTTCTTTGGGTGGTGTTTCCACATCTGTTTTTTCTTCAGAGGGGTTTGTCACTGATGACTTCTGTTCAGGCTTTAGTGTTTCTTTCTTCTCCTCTGAAGGCCTCCTGACTTCTCCCTCTTCTTTGGATGGTTTCTTAGGTTCTTCCTCCTTTTTAGACTCTTCTTCTAAAAACAAGCATACACGAGTCAGTTTTGTAGGTACTCAAAGCTGAATGTAACATTACTCAAAGTGGAACAGGGACAAAGTACCCAAAACGGTTTGTAGTCCTGAAAACAATTTTGTTTTGTGAAATATGTACAAGTGGTTTACACATGCTTTTCATTTGGTCCTCTGTGGCATATGCAGCTTATTGGAATAGTGCAACATATAAAACATTATGAAGCTGCATTCTCTTGTGGACATACTTAATATTTAGACATATACTCTTAAAGGTAACAATATTTTGTTTCATTAAGTGTATTTACCTTTGGGCGTTGGTGGTTCCTTTTCAAGGGGTTTGGTCACCTCCTTTGGCTTTTCTTCTTTTAGTTTCATCTCAATAGTTTCCTCAAGTTTGTCTTCCTCAACTGTTTTCTCCTCTTTATCAGTTTCGGTGGCTGGGAGTTCTGTAAGCAACAAGAGTTATTCATAAGCAGAACTATAAGGTGCTTTAGTGCATAGAGTATGTTCTGGTGTTTGCTAAATTAGACCAAATCAATACATTCAATTAGAACATTCTGAAATGTTAAAGTCATGTTGGAATGAAGTAAACTGAAGAAGGTGCACAATTTCAAGATTATTACCTTTAATAACGAATTGTGTCAAATTATATACTGTAGTACTTCAATTCTGACCAGTAGTCGGTGTTAGAAACTCAACACGTTTTAACAATTAATCTTGCTTGCATAATCACTATATATATATATATATATATATATATATATATATATATATATATATATATATATTATATTGATAATTGATCAGACCTACATTTTTAAGGTGCAGAGATCTACAACAAAGTCATAATAACTTGTTTTTCAGTTATCAATATCATTTGATATTTGGCTCTGGAACACTCTGCCCCTCCATGTGAGGTCGGCCCAGACCCTAGGGGTTTTTAAATCTACTCTTAAGACACACTTCTTCTCCCTGGCCTTCTAGTCAGAGCGGAGCATGACTCCTGACTTTTCCCCGTGTTTTTTATATCTGTTCTAATTTATTGTGATTGTAGTAATGTGTTTTTATTACATGTACTGTACAGCACTTTGGCTCGACCAAACATCGCTTTTAAATGTGCTTTATAAATAAAACTTGATTTGATTTGACACATCATTCAGTGTGAATGAAAGATGACATGCTATATTTGAGTTTTTTCTTGTCCTAATGGAGAATCATATACATGAAGCTGCATAATGGCTCACTGCCTAAGGCATGTACAGTTTGGTCTAATGCAGGAACAGTTAAGTACACAATTAGCACCTTAGGAAATAGATTTGTAGTTACTGAGCCATCAAAAAGAAAATAGCACAGTTATAGAAGCACTGTACTGTATTAGTCACAAGATCCTCTTTCCGTTGAGCTATTCACACCATAGTCAAGATGAGCTTCTGATCTAAATAAAACCTCAAATTATCTGGTCAGTCCATGTTTATTTGCTTTTTAAATAAAAATGTGTTGAATAACAACACTTTGGGAAATGTGCTCATCTTTCTTGTCAGATTAGAAGATCAATATCAGTTTAATTCCTGGGTGTCAAGTCCAAAGATTTGTCAAGTACAACAATTCATGAATGAAAATGAAATAGGCACAGCAAAGTAAAATATTAATGTATTATTGTACCAGAGCATTCATTGTAAGCCAAGAGGATGAAGACTAGACTCAAAGCTTTATTTAGAGGCTTCGCTATAACACAGTCATTGCAAAGACATTAGTTTGATTAGAGCATCCCAATTTGGCGACGTAAATGGAGTTCAATATAGTGTCTTGGTGCCACATGTTGGTGTCACATGTTGGTGTTTTTAGCCCTGGTTTGTTTAAAATAAGGCACCATTAATAGTATGCCATCTATACATTTTGCTGAGTATCTTTCAGTAGTTCCTGTTTGCAATGTGACCTGTGGTTATACTGACTCAGAAAATGAAAAACTTTGTTCTGGCTTCTTCGTAGCCATAAATTAGCAAGTCTTGCTATTTATCCGATGTACCTTCTCCTCTGATTCTCAGTAAAACAACAAACATGAGTAATTCCTAAAATATGTTTCTCTAATCTTTAATGAAAAAAAGTTTTATGTGAAAGTTACTCAGTCGGCCTGAAGCCTCGATTAACACAAAAATAAATGAATCGAGTCTCGTCACAACCAAGTGGTCCCTTAAAAACATGTTAATATTCACACATATTATTTATCATTAGTAACAAACTCATCATTCAGAATCATTTTCATGAGCTGATAATGAAAATGGACTGGTGAAATACATGTGATGATAAAGATGAGAGTGTTGTACCTTTCTCATCTTCAAGGCGTTCTTCTTTGTGAGCCGCTTTGGATCCGGCTCTTCGGAGCCTCTCAAAGGGAATATGAACCTTCCTCCTACGTTTGAGTTCAGTTTTCCCACTCTCACTGTTGTTGTTGTTTTCATCCTGATCGTCAATGATGTCGGAGTATTCGTCTTGGTCTTCATCGATAATGTCTTCTTCTTCCTCATCATCAGATTCAGGCACTACACTGGTATTATCAACTTTTTCAGTTGCTAGAATTTCAAGATCAAGTTGTTGGACAGGTGTCTCTTTTTCTTCATCTTCCACCTCCATCTTCTCCACTTGGTCCAGTTGATCTTCTTCCTCCTCTTCTAAATCCTCATCATCGTCCAGATCTAGAGCTTGATCGTCCTGGTCAGTTTTGACAAACTCATATTGGACATGAGTTTCGGTCGTTTCAGTTTTTTCTTCATCTGATTCTTCATCAACAGGGAGATCTTCATCTTCCATCTTCTCCTCTTCAGCTTTGTCTTCAGGTTTGGTCTCATCTTCCTCCTCTTCCTCCTCAACTTTTACTGTATCTTCTTCAGTTTTGGTTTCCTCTGCCTCCTCTTTCTCTTCTACGGCATCTTCTTCAGTTTTTGTCTCCTCCTCCGCTTCCTTCTTCTCCACCTCCTCTTCCTCCTCCTCTACTACATCTTCTTTAGTTTCGGTTTCCTCCTCCTCTTCCTCCTCTTCTACAGCAACTTCTTCAGTTTCTGTCTCCTTCTCCTCTTCCTCCTCTTCCTCCTCTTCTACAGCAACTTCTTCAGTTTCTGTCTCCTTCTCCTCTTCCTCCTCTTCCTCCTCTTCTACAGCAACTTCTTCAGTTTCTGTCTCCTTCTCCTCTTCCTCCTCCTCTTCTACAGCAACTTCTTCAGTTTCTGTCTCCTTCTCCTCTTCCTCCTCTTCCTCCTCTTCTACAGCAACTTCTTCAGTTTCTGTCTCCTTCTCCTCTTCCTCCTCCTCTTCTACAACAACTTCTTCAGTTTCTGTCTCCTTCTCCTCTTCCTCCTCCTCTTCTACAGCAACTTCTTCAGTTTCTGTCTCCTTCTCCTCTTCCTCCTCTTCCTCCTCTTCTACTGCATCTTCTTCAGATGTTGCCTCCCCCTCTTCCTTCTTTTCTTCCTCAAGATCTGCCGATTTGGTATCCTCCTCTTCTGTTACTGCCTCTTCCTCTGTTCGAGTTTCCTCCTCATCCTCCTCATCCTCCTCATCCTCCTCATCCTCCTCCTCTATCAAATCTTCAGTTTTGGTCTCCACTTCTTTGACTGATTCTTCTTGAGCTTCAGTCTCCTCTTCCTCTGGCTTCAATTCTTCCACATCTTCTTCAGTTTTTGGCTCCACCTCTTCTTCTTCTTTTTCTTCTTCTTCTTCTTCTATCTCTGTTTTTAATTCCTCTTTCCCTTCTGTAGCAACACCTTCATCATCTTTTATCTCCTCCTCCTCCTCCTCCTCTTCATGTGCTACAACCTCCTCTGCTTTAATCTCCTCTTCCTCAGCATCAGCCTCTTCTGCCTCATCTTCTGGAGAAGGTTCATGTTCAGTCTCTTCAAGGTGGACGTGTTTCACTAGTGACGTGATAGTGACCATTTTAGTGCCTGTTATCAATCTTGTATCTGACTAACAAATGTGTCAATTAAAGAATAAACGTATGCATACCATCATCTTCCTCTGCCTCTTTCCCATCTGCTTCCCTGGCAGATTCAGTGGGAACTTCAGCCTCTTCAATCTGTGAGTCCTGGGCTTCAGCTAACTCTGCAGCAGCAGCAGCAGCAGCAGCAGCTTCATCTTTGGCAGCTTTCATGATCTCTGCAACTGTATCATCATCACATGTGATCTGTCTAATCTGACCTTTACGTCTTTACATGGAAATGCAGCTCCAAAAGGATTTACAGGTAAAGAACAATTGGATGGGGAGAAATGGGAACAATGATCATTCACACAAAACATGCCTTGGAGTTCTAAGCTAACAATGCTTCATCTCTTATTACTTTCATACATTTGTACTGAATATGCAGATATTTATTTAAAGCATCATTTTTGCTTGACTTAAACAGCAGTACATCGTTTATTTGACGGGGACTATTTTCTGCGGCAATTGTCTTGCTATAGTAAAAGTTTACGACAGCAGAACAAAGAACAAACAATCCACCTACATACACATGCGTACAACTTCAAAAGATACATATTAAAGACATGTTTTTATGCTCAATGCAACATAGAAATACAAATGTTTTACGCACAACAGAAAACATGATGACTGGAACAAAAGCAACTTGATAGCAAAAGACGTGAACGCATAGTTCCATGAAATGTTACACACAGCAAACATTTAGTGTTACAAAGGGAGAGATGCAGTCGCCGAATACTAATTGATATTATATATTTATTCAAATGAAGGTATACAGTGGTCATGATGCGTATTTGTTTAGATGCAAAATGAGGTTTATTCAAGCTAAATTAACATTACATTTCCTCTTACTTTAGGCTTATTGTCTTATACTTAACACGTCATGAATCAAGTTTAGATCAGTTCATTCCAAGAAAACCAAATGTAATGCAAACATGCATCGAGTGCAACTGACAACATATATATTAAACCCAAATAAACATTATTGTGGTTTTGCACAATATATTCTGTATATGGTGTTGATTTGTTACCTTTCTCAATAGGTGGCAGAAATTCTCCTGCGATTAAAAAAAACCATTTGGTTATGAAAGACAGCTAACCTTTTTTTATATAAACAAAGAAATGTTATGTGACAGCAAGACAAACGAAAAAACTACATTTGTATTACGTACCTTTCCTATGTACCAGAGTTATATCAGAGAGGGGAGACACAGTTTCATCTAAACAAAGACAAGAAACAGATATGTTGTGCAAATGGTTTGAAATATGAAGTATTATGCTTGTAAGATGCTTTTAGATCAAACTGAAATAAAAAGTGAAACCTTTAACAGCTGGTGTGGCAGCAGGTTCACCTAAAACAGGAGAAAAACAGGTATCACATTATGCACCACTTCATTTTTAAGTATGTGTATTTATAAAGTACACAAGTAGAGTATATAACTTATGCAAAGAAGCATACCTTGATCCCTAACAAGCATGCTTGACATGTAAGCCACAAACACTTCTTTCTTGTCTGAGAACTCCAACACAGCATCTTCTATGACTTTCATAGGATCAACGGACACTTCTGGAAGGATCCCTGAAACATCAGTAAAGCTGCCGTTAATAAAACACATTGTACAAAATAAATCATACAATTGTTAGCTATTTCTTCTATTACCATACTTACTGATCTTTGTATAAATAACCCGCAAAAGCAAACACAGTGACACCAGCAACAGTATTGTAATGTAGCAGATTCGTATTCAAACATACAGACCTTGGTCACCAAACATCATTGTGGAGACGTAGTTCACGAGCATCTCTATCTGCTCTTTGGTGATTTCTGCTGTTCTCTTCACAGCTGACATGGGGCTGAATCCCATAGCATCCTGGACGCCTGATGAGCAAAACAGGGGAACGCTTCAGTTAACAGGCTACAGTAAAGTATACATGGTTGTGGTAAACATTTGAACAGTAGATTAGGGAAAAGGTTCAAATACTCTACCTTGTATTGTGTCCAGTATCACATCCAAGATGGCACCGAGCACATCCTGGATGTATCCTGATATTTTACTCAGAATGTCATTAGCAACACTGAAGGCATTTCTACCAATAACCACAGGGTCAATGTAGCTAAGGTCAGTGGTTCCTGAGAAGAACAAACCAACACTCCAATGAGTTACTTCATTCTACACAGACATTTTAAAAGACAGGTAAAAATCATTTGATCAAGTTAAAACACAGAAACAAAAGTACTGTTACCCATGAAAAACACAAGCTAAGCTATTGAATAATATTGTTATTTAGTCACACATTTAGGCAACAAATATAGACATGCTATGTTTTGTATTGCACCACAAACATTGTAAAGAAGTAGTTACCTTTTGTTACATCCAGTACACTGTCTACGATGGTGCAAAGCATCTCCTGGATGTAGCCCACTACACCATTAACGCTTTCATTTGTAGCACTGAAGATATTTCTGCCCACCAACACAGGGTCCATGAAGCTAAGATCTACAGTTCCTGGGAAGATAAGGACATGTAATGTGTTAAATAGTAATTGCAGGATTCAAAGAGGTTAAATAATAAAGAAACGTTAAGAGGGAAGAGTAAATACCTTTCACTACATCCAAAATTGTGTCCAAAATGGCACAGAACACACCCTGGATGTAGCCCCCCACTCCACATATAAAGTCATTAGTAACACTGAAGAATCCTCGGCCTGTGACCACCGGGTCGATGTAGCTGATGTCAACTTCTCCTGGGAAACATAGGAGGGAAAATTATTTTATGACCACACTATCCCAAAATATATGCCAAAAATGATTTCCTTTTACTTTGTGTTACTCTCTTGTAAATAAAAAAGAAAAGGAAAGCAGACACTTTCTCTAGTCAGAAATAAGCATTAATTATTGAATACATACCTTTATTTATACCCAATATAGTATCCAATATGGTGTCCACTATCGCACACAGTGTGTCTCTGAAGGTGCCCGCAACTCCACACATGAAATCATTAGTTGAATGGAAAGCTTGTCTACCGAAGACCACCGGGTCCACATAGCTGAGGTAGAAGTTCCCTGTTGGTTTAGAAGGTGGATTGTTAGAGTCGTGCTTACGTCACATTTAATTCATTTTTTGCTGTTGTTGAGTAGAGTGAGTGTTATGTGTTTTCATACCTTCTTCATCTGAAAAATAGCGAACAAATCCATCTTTTGCTTCCGATATCTCCTCAGCTGCGTAGGTGGCAGCGGAAGTGGGGTCACTGAAATCAGGTGCACATTCTGGGGACCCAGAGATACGATTTATATATTACAACATTTGAAATAGCAATGATTTTTAAAATCTTATTGTTCTTTGATTATCAAGAGAGAGGTATGTTTCTTTTATCTTGTTTTCCATTCATAGTTGAATTATATCCATATGTTAATGTTTATGATAAGTTTGTTGTTAAGCCCCGAGCCTGTTTTTCAGGTCTCAGGCTCGAAAATGACATTCCCAGAACACATTTTTTTTATTTATTTATTAATCCCCGTGGGGAAATTGTTTCTCTGCATTTGACCCATCCTAGTGTTAGGAGCAGTGTGCTGCCATTTTGAACAGCGCCCGGGGAGCAGTGTAAGGAACGGTGCCTTGCTCAAGGACACCTCGGTACCACTTGGTCTTGCCGGGACTTGAACTGGTGACCTTCCAGTTGCCAAGCCAAGTCCCAATCGACTTCGCCACCACCGCCCCCACAAATGACCATATCTTCCCTTCTAAAAGGGTTAAATTAATAATCTTTTTTCTCAAAGCAAGTTTACACCTGTGAGTTGGATGTAGAAGTGTCAGAATCAATATAGATGTAAATTCAGATTGAACACAGTAAAACATTTTTAATTATTGTGTCCGTCCAAAAAAAAAAATTACTTATAGTGAAAACCACCCTTGAATGATGGGATGGTAGACTAAAAGCTTTAGGAATCCAAACTACAACAGATAATAAGTACCCTGTATCAAGATTGATGCAAAACAAGTGAAATTTGACCTTTTTAGAGAGATTTAGCAAAAAAAAAAACCACTTCTGGGGCCATTTGGGTGGATTTGACCTATCTCTGGCCCCCCTTGCTCGATTTTGCTGATTGACATCTCTTTGTAACCGTCAGAGCCAATGGAATCGAGGGGAATTCCCACATACTCTTTATTTGGTAATGTGTGTGTGTGAGACTGACGCATAGCCAAAACCGGAAGCTGCGATAACTCTGGTGACTACCATTAGCAGCTAACTTTTACTCTCCGATTTTTACATAAAAATTGAATTATGGATTATAAATTTTTAAAACATATTCCACAGAAACATTATCAACCTATGGATTAACCGATTCAGCTGCGTTTTTTCTCGTTTTAATGCCATTGAACAAGTCTTTTGATCAGATTGACAGCTACGATGAGACGATCTCCAGTAAAAGCTACGTAAAGGTACGTATTGTGATGTCTGTGTTTGCTTCCACAGCAAGTGTCGCGAGTTCGGATCACTCAGTGATGATATATATACCTAAATAATCTGTGGAACCTCAGCTTTAATCGGATATCTTGTATACGATAAGTAATAAGGGTATCTTTTATCTTGAGTTCTGTGCCAAAGTGCGTTAGCATTTTTCGCTCAGGGGTCATTTAGATGCTTCTTATGAGACTTGTGTTTTGTTTTGGTAAAAATGGTTTGTATCGTCAGTTAGCTGAGATTATTCCCGTTAATCTGGTATAACACATTAATAGGTTCTTAAATATTAAGATCCCCTGAGACACAGTGTCGTGAAAAAAAAAAAAGGACCCGCCAAGGGGGTCCTTGGGGCTTAACAGGTTAAATGTTAAGCACTTGATGCATTCATTGTGCAATCTACATAAAGTCTATAATGGTCATGATTATTTAAACGATGTGTGTCTTTCTTATGTACCTTGAAACTTATTGAACAGACTGGTTACTTCGTCAACAGCGTCGTTTACAGCTTGCACAGGGTCCGACACGATTTGTTGAATGTCTGAGAGGAGTAACAGAATGATTGATATTTATGCATATTTGATGATTGAAACCCTGTACAGATAAATATATGTAAGTATTTGTGACTTACCAGGGACTGCCTTGTACTCCACAAAGTCAAACATCACCACTCCCACCACCCCCCAGGACAGGAGGGCCGCCAGGGCGATGAGCAGCTCCGCCGACACTTTGAGCTTCCCGAGGATCCCGAGCCCTCTGGGCCTCTGAGCTGCAGCGGCTCCATTCGAGGCGCCTTCATGTGAGAAAAACAAAAAGATGATGTTCCAGTTGTGGTTCAGCCTTTGCTGCTAGATCTTTATTCATGTATTTTTTCTTTTAATGTTTCTTTTATTATCTTTGCTTTTTAATGACTGTTTTTCAATGCCATTTTCTTAATGTCTTTGAATTGCCTTGTGTTGAAAGGTGCTATATAAATAAACTTGCCTTGCCTTGTCTAGATCTGACTGACGCTTCTCTTACACTGGAAGTTGTATTAGAATATGTATCCATTTATCTTTTATATTTGGTTTGTCCTTTTACAGTCAGACCCAACTATAACTGTATAGGACAAACATACAAAGGGCATGCAGATTAACAATGATCATAATGTGTATGTAGGCCCTACTAGAGCAAGACCAATAAACAAGGGACAAATATTGGTCAAAATGCAGAAATATGTGCATGTGGGCAGAGAAATACCAAAGATATGTCTTACATTTTATTTCAGAGATCCGTGACACGTTCATTTTCACTGAGAAAGCAATCTAAACTGCTCCATGAAGAACTTATTTTATTTATATAATCTAATATAGGATCAGTGAAAAAAGCAAAGAAAGAGAAGTTTGTTTCTCATGTGAAGAAAACAAAACAAACCGGTTCAGCTCAACATGACATGTTCATGTAGAGCCACATCGATCATACAGTAGTTACATTTAAATACTGTATAAGTCTCTAGGGCCTTCAATTGAGAATGTGGTTCAGTAATGCATAAACAATGGTATATAAACATCTTGGGGGAAGAAACTTGTCTGTAATTAGCAGAAATTCCTGATAACAATCTAGATATTATTTTACAACAAAGTAAACATATCCACTGGCTTGATAAATCTAAGATTCTCCCATTCATGTAATGCTAGCAACACATTTGAACTTTAACACATAAGTATGGTTCAGTCTAATTACATTACTGTGGTTTGTTTGGGAGACTAATCTCCTTTAATAGAGTCTCATCACCTACACACTGCAGCTAAGCCGTAACAGGTGAAGGTGATTTTCGTTTGTGATCAAAGGATTGAAACTTTAGAAGATGAAGACAGTCTGATCTTGGTACAGTATTTATCAAAAGACATGATAAACACATCTTGTTAGATTAAAAAACAGAAAAGAAAGGAATCTTCTGTATTTTCCGTGTCATCAGCTTATTCAAACATATATGATTCCCAGCTACTGAGTCCAGTGGAACATTTTTGTGATGGCATTTAATGACATCCTCACCCTTATCAACACTGACGCACATTCAGACATGGATCAGGTGTCAAAGTGTGAAAAGACACCTTGTTTCGGTGAATGAACTCTGAGCGTGCTCAACTTATGATTCACTTCCTCGTGTAAAAATGCTGAGATGTGAACTCAAAACTCAAAACAGTCCCTTCAGAGTTTCTCAGGATGGACAGGTGGTGTCAGTATTTCACCACAAACGCACTGATTCTAAAAGGAAAACTGCTTGTTATTGTTCAAATCATTACAAGGCCTTACGCTTCATCAAACCACAGAAAACACAACTTGTGTGAGTAGATTGCCTACAAAGTGGACTTGTTTTTTAAATGGCAAAAAGAAAGTTGAAGACAGAGGTCAGTGGCAGCAGCAGTCATGTCTGTCACTGGAGAGCAACGCTAATACTCCAGCCACATGATATCCTGTATTTATAGCAACCAACTTTCAACACATTTTCCAAAGAGGACAAACCATCGAAAGACTTCCATTTGTTTATATAATGGCATAAATCATTTAGACTTTCTGTGCTGTAGCAAAAAAGGGCTGTGGTTAATTTCAGTGCTGACGCAGAGGGAACACTCCTACCTTGAGCCATGATGATATGCAGACAATTTCAGCTATAATCCTTTAAATTGAGGGCAACGCCTCCTCATGCAGAAGTGAATGGAAAATCACAGCTTCAGTATACAATCCAATCAGCATCTGTTTATGTGTAAAAAGTGTCCAAGTTATTCAATTATTCCATTTCCACTTGGTGATCTCTGTCTTGTTTCCTGGCCGGTGTAATCCAAAGGTTAAACTTCTCGAAGATTGAAAAAAGGAAAATCAAGCCTGAATTTAAGATTTACAGGTGTTGCGATGTTGGAGCTGCCGGTGTGGCAGCATTGCAGAGGGGGGTCTGGGGCGAAGGAGAGATATGCAGGGGGAAGGAAAGAGTCCAGCTAAGCAAAGGGCTGGGTATGGAGAAGGGGGAACAGACAGAATATCCCCCCCTGTGTTATTGGTGCCTCACATGGGTATAGGTCAGATCACAGCACAGGGGGGCTTCAAGGTAACTTTATCCCCCAGAAGGCCGGGTTATTCTTAGCTGGAGCTCGGCGACCCAGCCGCTCTGGCAGGCCTTTTTGGGCGGTTGAAGGGGGGTGTGTGAGATCAGTGGGCTGAATTGGGCACCCCTACTGGTGGGCCACCTCAATCTGCCCACTGAACTGGAACAAATCAGGGGCTCAAGGTGAGAAATTAACGTTTCCCTGACTAGCAGCAGCACACTTTGTTGTTCCCAAAATGTTTTGTCTTTTTCACAGGGTTTCAATATTCACTTTCTTTTTTGTCCTCACATTTGGTCATACATTAAGGGCCAGCTTGTAAACATGTGTTTCCAAAATGTTAAACTATTTCACTACTGAACTAAAACCCCAAAACAATCAAATGTATCTTTGTAAGTATTTTTCAAAAGGCCACACATGCTGTTCAATTAGGTTGTAAACATAGTCAGAAAAAAACGCAACATCTTCTAAAGCTCATTTACATGTTTTGTCTTTTCTTTATTATGTTAATAATTTCAACTGTATGAACTATTCCATCTTTTTTTAAATCTGTGTGCATGTTGGTTCTCATTAATTTATTATAAATGTAAATCACATTGTTGCTTTTTTTGAAAGTTCAAGTTATAAATAAATACGATATCATTATTAGTTTAGCAGGTTAACATGCACACATTTGCTTATTATCAATAAAGACAAAGTAGAGTTGAGGCTGATGGAAAATCAGTGTGCATATTAAACAAATACATTTTAGTCACCTGAAGATGGTGCTAAGTTAAAAGTGAAGGGATCATCAAAGCTACTCATGTTTGTGTGTACCAAATTGCATGACAATCCATGCATTGGATAAATGGGCAGCGGGATATTAAGAGGATCACCACCAGAGGGATTCATCCTGTGGGCAGTGCTTGAATTGGAATAAAAAAGGTGCCAGTACTCTAAATCAGCAACTGTTTCAAGTCAATTTGATTTATACAGCCCAAAAACAAGAATTAGGCTCAAAGGTCTTTACAATCTGTACAACATACGACTCCCTCTATCCTTATCCTCATATCTTTGATTCAGTAATTAAAAAGAAACACAAAAAAACTTTAACAGACATGGAAATGTTTTTACTGTAACGTTCAGAAATTGCATGTTTTCCCACGACTAATCAGGGAGGTGTCCGGGGCTCTCAGAGAGAACATGACGTAGCCTATACATGTGCCTGCATCAGGTCATATGGTATATCCTATAATGCTGGTGGGTTTGTCTCTTTACTGTATATTTTAGAAAGGCTCACTGTACTGAAAAAAAGTATGAAAGGCTGGTTAAATGACTCCTCGTCTCGGAGTACACTCATGCATCTTTCAGCAGGAAAGGAGAGAGGGAATCAATGGAGCTGCCAGGGAGGACACAGGGGAATAAACGCAACAAATATGCCTAGATGCGTCATGAGGTGCCGGCACGCAATAAGAAGTAACAGTACGCAGATGGGTACAAATCAGAAGTCCCGGTACTGCGTACCGGTGAGTACCGGGCCAATTCAAGCACTGCCTGTGGGGAACAAAAAACAGGACATTTATCCCTAACTGTTAAGATAATTGAGTGGTAAACGTGTTGTGTGGTAAAACAGTCCAAACACTTTATTGAAACATCTGTACATTGGATAGAACATGAATTGTTTCTTACAGGATATACAGGAGGTGTACATTACTGCAATTAAAATGAGCTACACACAAGTCATCAACACAGTAATGATCACAGGTGTGTGTTGACAGTGGAGCTGCAGCTGGGGGTCACGGGCCTGATGATGAGGGTGAGCTCCAGCGGGACCGGAGGAGGAATGTATCTCTCCTCCCTCAGCAGCCGCAGTAACAGATCCTCAGTGTCCCGCGGCCAGCGGTAAACACGCGTGTTCTGAAGCCAACATGGGACGTGCTTCTGTAAGGAGAGTGCATATCATGTTTTTCAGTAGTACAGAGAGAAATTGTGTATATATGGAGTAACTGCAAACAAACACATTCTGACCTGGGAAGCATTTGGGAAGAGAAGCGGTATGAATCTGAAATTCAAGCTGCCTTGTTGGATGAATTCATTCTGCATCTGAAAAATTAGATTAAGTGTTAAAGAATCTATTCACAATTATAATCAGCATGATGTCTCACTGAACAAGGAGATGTTCTCACCATGGAGTGAACATATTTAGTGTGTAGACCATGGTTGTCCACTACATATCCTTCAATGTCCTCCTTATACTTTTGACTGATGGCGACGATAACCAGGGTTGATGGCTGTTTAAAAACACACACATTTTAGACACATTCACGGCCTGAAACATGCTAAAAAAATCTCACAGATGTCGTCTTATAAGTCATAACTTCTGACAGTTTTATACAAATACAAGCAAGCAATACAAATGCTTAATCCTTACATCTTTCAGGTAACTGTCCTTCCACTTGTTGATATCCAAGCGTCTGATTGGGTTGTCAAATATGTCAATCTGTGGAATTAAATTCAGGGCTGTGAGTTAACTGTTGAGTTTTTATTTTTATTTAAATCTGACCTGTGTGGAAAGGAAGTATCTTACAGCTGGTCTGAAACCTTGCTTTGTGAGGAAGTCTACGAAGGGGACTATTTCTGAGGAAATGTCCGAAGAATAGGTTATTAAAATGTTTCCTGTGAAGAGAAGAAAGAATAAACAAATTAATATTTTTCTAGTTTCTAGTGTTAAATATGTTAAACATTTTATTCTGATCACTTTAGATGGTGTTCTTTGTTACTGTGGTAATATACTGATTTACTGTATTACCCTTTAATGTATGCAACATAACCATGACATTGAATAAATACCTCTGCAACTGTGAACAACAACTCACATTTAGACATTTTCTCTAAAATAGAAATAACAATGAAAATGGTTCATCTCGACTTTTTTAAATGTACACTTTTAATTGTGTTGTGTGAAAATAATTCAGAATGTCTTCATGATGAGTGAAGCACAATTAGAATCAACATTTTAAACCTTGTTCTTATTATGCTAACCTCCTGCTTAAACAGCAGAGGTAACAATTAGTGTATCCTTTATAGCAGTGGTAACCAACCTTTTCAAGCCCAAGATCACTTTTTATTCCAAAATGTAAACCGAGATCTACCAATCCGATATCTTCCAAAAAAAACACTTAGGAGTAAGACTATTCATCGTCATATTTATTTTTGAAATCAATTTATGTTACAACAGGCTCAATGTACGTGTAAAGATGCACACAAAGAAAGACACAGTTATGCACAGTTATCCGTTCAATACAAACTATTAATATTTACAGTATCTGTTCACACTATATTTAGTTTCTCAGTTCAATTAGTAGTATTCACATGTACAGATATTAGCCTACAGTTCATCCATATTAAGTTTCTCTGTTCAATGCACAATATATTTCCAATGCTCAAGTTACTCCATCAGCCTGCCTTTAATGAGACTGCTGTGACTGCACATTATCTGTAAGCCTTTTGAAATCTGGCTGATAGTTAGTGATTGCCAGCCGGAGGCAGTCAGTAAGATGTGTGTCAGTCATACGAGTTCTATACTTGGATTTAATTATTTTCATTTGTGAAAAGGCCATTTCACATAAGTATGTGGAGCCAACGTAGGCCTTCAGTTTAAGCGCACATGACACAATCAGTGGATACCTCTCTCTGCTCACGAGTGACCAAAAGTCCTGATCTCTTGCTCTGGCCTTCAATTCAATGTCGCTTTGCATTTCAATGATCTCTATGTCAACACCCATAGGTTGATTGATTGATTGAAAAGTTTATTAACAGCTTGTATATTGGGTACAGTACAGTACAGCTCAAAACATACAATTGTTAAGGGGATGCAGACCAGAGAAAGACTTTCGTCTTGTTTACATCAGGGTCCCCCATTTCCAATTCATCATATCATTTAAGACATATTTGACATACAGATGGCTTATTTACAATTTACATACAGGTGGTTTTTTTACATACAGATTGCTTATTTACAATTTTCATTTTAGATTTCGTTCAAATACATCCTAACCGGACATTTAAGACATACCAAGTCTACAGATACACAGTTAGTAACAGAGTCTAAAATGCGAGTATATACATAGATGGGGGGGGGGGGAAGCTGTCCATTGAACGACAGGTTGAGATTTGTACCATTACCGGGGCCAGTTTTGCAATGCTCTCCCCCGAAGGTGCTCTTTAAGAGAGGTTTTGAAGGTAAGTATAGTTTTACTTTCCTTTACAGTTGTGGGAAGAGCGTTCCACCTTGATGTGGCATAATTGCGAAACGTGTATTCCCCCTTTTTTGTGCCAAATCTGGGTTTCACATGATTTGTGGAGCTCCCTCTGGTGTTATGATCATGGTATTCCTTGACCTTTGGGAAGAATTTTGACATGTACATGGGTACCATAGGGGTGTAGTGGATCTTGTAGACCAGGCCCATTGCAAGTAGCTGTACTCTGTCGTCTACTCTAAGCCATCCTAGGTTGTCAAAGTGGGCAGAGGTGAGGTGGGTTCTAGATGAAAGGTCAAGCAGTAGTCTGACCAGTTTATTTTGCGATGTTTGAAGTTTTATTTTTAGCGCCTTGGAGGTGCTATGGTACCATGACGTGCAAGCATAGTCATAGTACCCTTGAATGAGTGCTCCTGCCAGAGTTTTCAGGGTGTTTTTGTTTACCAGAGAGGAGATCCGGTATAGGAATCTAGTTCTTTGATTGACTTTTTTTATTACATTGGATGCCATTTTGTCACAGGAGAGGTTTGCCTCAAGAATAGATCCTAGGTATGTAATTTCCTTCTTACTTGTGACAATAATGTCACCCACTGCAACTGAGAAGTCGTCGGATTTGCTGAGATTATGTTTCGAACCGAAGAGAATGGACTCTGTTTTACCCAGGTGTAATGATAATTTATTATCGGCGAGCCAGGTGCAGATTCGGCCGAGCTCGGAGCTGAGGGTTTTTTCAACCTGCAACCTGTTCCTGCCAGAGACCAGCAGGGCTGAGTCGTCCGCGAACAGGAACAAGTTGCAGTCTCATGCTGATGACATGTCATTTACATAAATTAGGAACAGTAACGGACCCAATATGCTTCCTTGTGGAACACCACAGCTCACTGGGAGGGGGGGGGGGGGGGGGGGCAGAGTACCGTTTACCTCCACCATCTGTTCTCTCCCCTCCAGGTAGGATTGCATCCAGCTCACCGTTGGTTTATCAAAACCAATTGCTTTTAGCTTGTCAATCAGAATGGGGTGATTTACAGTGTCGAAAGCCTTTTGTAGGTCCAGCTAGAGATGGGCGAGTCATGATTCATCCGGATCATTAACCCGGATCCTAGTAATGAGCCGGTCGTGACGAGTCTCCCTCTCGATTAACCCGAGTCCTTTGAGTCCTACACCTGATGTGACGTAACAATTAAAACTATAAATTGCGTCACTCTTTACTCTCTTTATAACGTGTACAATCACATTACAACGTTGTTGTATCCAGAGATCCAGCAGACTCGTCGCCATGCACGAATCAACAGCAAATTCAGCCCCTCCTCCGGCTCCCGCGAGAGTCCCGTGAGCCGTGAGTGAGCCGTGAGTCGTTGGACTCGCGGGAGCCGTGAGTGAGCCGTGAGTCGTTGGACTCGCGGGAGCCGTGAGTGAGCCGTGAGCCGTGAGTGAGCCGTGAGCCGTGAGCCGTGAGTCCGCAAATCTCTGAGTCTGCTGCGACTCGTCGAGGGAGCCGTGGGACTCGCGGGAGCCGTGGGACTCGCGGGAGCCGTGCGAGCCGGAGGAGGGGCTGAGTCTGCTGTAGATTCGTGCATGGGGACGAGTCTGCTGGATCTCTGGATCTGCTGCCTGCTATATGTTACGGCTCTGAGTCCTCGTAGGCTACTGGTCTCTCTCGATCATTGACCTGGATTCACGGATCCCGCGATTTTTCCGGCTCTAAATTAAGTTTCAGTGTAGACTTCTAACAAAATGGTCATGTTGTGCAAGTCTCCTGTAATAATATCTGCATTTCCAATAAGGATCTTACTTGGAAACTCGTTTATTTTGAACATGGCACACAAAAAGAAACAAATGATAGAAAATTGCAAAACAGTTAGAATATATAAAATGTAATTATACAATTATTATTATTATTATTATTATTAAATGAAAACACAATTGTGCAAAATTAGCTTAAGTACAGGAACATATTAAAATAACTATATACATATAATGCAAAACACTTATTTTTTAAAATGCACACACACACACACATGTTTTATTAAAGCAAAAGACACTGTGTAGCGGAGGTTAATGTAACGTTAGTTTAATATGCTGGTTAAATGCAACAACTTTTCGGTTTCACCGGTAGGATTTCTACGGTCTTGGTCATGCTGACTCATATGACTCAAATGACTCGTATGATCCGGATCTCTTCAATGATTGACTCAGAAGACTCCGAGTCCATAAAATGATCCGGATTTGCCATCTCTAGGTCCAGCATCACCATGCCGCAGTACTTGCCCGTCCATGCCCTCGGTAATGTAAACACCTCCTGCATTTTAGCTGACAGCTGTTCAATGTCAACGCTGAGGAAAGGGTTTGATACAAAACCAACTAGGCTACTTGCCCCATGTCTTGTAGCTCCACAAATCGATCAGTTTGTTCAAATGGGCGCAGAATTGTTCAGGATGAAAAGCAGTTTTGTCTGTGAGGACACCTTTTCAAGATTTGGGAAGTGTGTCAGCCTCACATGTGGTCCACAAACAGCTTCACTTTGAATGCCTCCACTGCGCTAATCATGTGACCAAGCTCTCGGTCTTTCCCTTGCAATTCTCGGTTAAGGTCATTGAGTTTTGTAGTCAGATCGGTAAGGAACCCCAAGTCCAATAACCAAGTATCGTCGGACAGCTGCTCATACTCCTCGTTCCTCGACTTCAGAAAACTGATGATCTCTGGCAGCAAATGCTGGAGCACCTTGCCCAGACTGAGCCACCTTACATCTGCGTGAAGGATCAAATCTCCATACACAGAGTCCAGCTCGTCCAATAAAGACTTAAATAGCCGGTGCTGGAGTGCTTTTGCGCGAATTGAGTTGACAATCTTAACAACAACATTCATTACATGTGACATGTCAATTGCTTTAGCTGCCAATGCCTGTTGATGTAGGCCTACCACACAGTGATAGTTTACAAATGGTGGAAAGTCTGGGTCTTTTCTGCACAGCGCAACAAATCCTGAACATCGCTGGTGCACCATCGGTTGTGAAGGACACTATTTTATGAATGGGAATCTTGTACTCACGAACATAGTCCTTGAATGCCTTGTACACATCCTCACCCCTGGTTCTTTCTTTCAAGGGATAAGGGCATGAAAGGCCTCCTTGACAATCAAATCCGTGAAAACCATCCGGACAAACACACCTAGCTGGGCTGTGTCTGTGGCATCGGTAGACTCGTCAAATTGAACTGAAAAGTATTCCGAGAGAGACAAGTCTTTTAATACTTGCTGGGATACATCTTCGGACAATGACTGGACTCTTCTGGCTACATAGGTGCACCAAGTGGTACACTTTTTATCCTTGCTTTTATGTCCTCTTTTGAAATCCGCAAACAAGACGTCAGCTGTGGCGCTCATTGCTTCTTTAATCATCTCACCATCCGTAAATGTTTTTTTGTGCTGAGCCAAAATATGGCTAATCCGGAGGGACGTTTCTGTAGCTGCATTGCTCTTTGATGTAGGCGCGATGAAAAGCGACTGCTGTGCTTTTAGTCCTCTTTTCAGTTCATCAATTATTTTGGTTCTTAATGCGCTGTTGAGTGGATATGAGTCTTTGAATTTACCATGGGTGCTCGCATGATGGCGCTCCAGGTTGCCCCGTTTCGCCAAGGCTACCGCCTGTTGGCATATGAGGCATATTGTTCTCTTTCGCTGATGTGAAAAGAAATGCATGCTCCCATTCCGGGTGGAAATAATACGTTTTTGATGTCTTTTTCGCCGGACCCTCAGCCATATCGATGTTGGTTAAAGATTAGCAGAATTTACAGTTTAAGTTACTCCTCAAGATGACCGTTAAGATACGATTGTTAACCCCACCCACAATTGCATGCAGCAATTCATAGACGTCAACATATCTAATAACCATTGTAGCCTACCATTGTCATTGTAAAATGACCTGTGCGTGATTCAAATCAACAAACCAGAGCTAGGTCTAAAACGTTTGTTTAAACAACCAACCAGAGGATGAACTTTTTTTTTTGTGGAAAATATTATGTTTTTGGAAAATATTTTTATTTTGGAAAATATTATTATTATTTTTTGTAAATGCTAGGGATCGACAGTGAAGGCTTTGAAGATCGACCAGTCGATCGCGATCGACCTGTTGGTTACCCCTGCTTTATAGAAATGTAATTTCTACTTATAAGAAGCCCTTAAAACAGACCTGGCAGGTCGATACACCACACACCCTGCTTCCAGTTGTAACCTCATAAACCTGCAGGTACTTCCAAGTGCCCTAAAACATAATTCCTTTGTACAATAAAACGAGTAACATCCTATTAAATGATTAAATCAAAGTGACTCACGGCACTCCTCGAGCAGACTGATGGTTCTTCTCTTCTCTTGTGGATGTGAGACAGACGCCTCCTCTCCTGCAGGGCTCAGGTTCAACACGCTGACCTGTGACATGCTCTCCACCGGGGGGACAAAGAACTGAGGCACGTTCACCGACACACCTCCCTGAGCCACCATGCTATTCATAGGGTGATGAGGGTGTCGGTGCCTGGAGCATTTGGAAAGAAAAGATAGAAAAGGCTCATCAGTTAAATCCTGCTGACAGGTGATAACATGCAAAGCAGCTGCAGCACTTGGTCACAGCATTTTTGCGTGCTTACAAAGTTGTGGACTGCACATAGTTGTTCTAAGATTCTGCATGTTGTTGTTTTTACCAGTTTTGGTAGTCATCCCAGGGTCCTCTGTGCTGGTAGGGAGCAGAGTGGTGACATGGCAGAGGAGGGTATCTGTGGCCTGGATAGGGGTTGAACTGCTGCTGATAATACCCGATATTCATGGTATGACGGTGGTCTGTAAATATAGTTGAAGCACATGATGAGGCAGAAAATGCCAAAATAAAATAAGCTAGAGAGAAGCAGGTTGCCAGTTAATACCCAGCCAAATTAAAATCATATACTGTACATAATGACTAAAAGTGCTGCTAATGACAGTGGTTAGAAGCAACTACAATCAAGTACTGCAAACGTTTTAGACCTGTGTTTTATGTGAGCACACTTTACGGTACTTCCACTTAGTTTAGAGTAAAATTATGATTTCTTTTACACATTCTTCTGAAACTAACAATTACTTGTCATAGGTCTAAATACTGAACATTATATGAAGTATGTGCTTTACCTTAAAACATTGCAACCTTTAAGTGCTGCTTACACATTTGTCCACTTATGATTACAAAGATATCTACCAATTAAAGTCTCATTGTTATGCACAATACTTCACTTCATAGGACTTCAACTCATAATACTGTAAGTATGTTTTGCAGATAATATTTCTGTACTTTTACCTGTGAATTGTGAAATATATAGGAATAATATTATTTGCACACTCCTGTTTTGCTGCTACTTTGGTAAAAGCAAGGAAATATAAACAATAATAATAGTAATGATAATAGAAATACTTGATTATCTTCTTTTTTCAAACAAAGTGCATATTAACAGTTTTTTGACATTTACAGTGAACAAAAAGGAATAACTTAAGAAATAGAGTTTTTCTTACCATAGTTGTGCATGTAGTGGTGAGGAGGCTGAGGTGGTTGGTAGTGTTGCCACTCATCGTCAGATCTTAGCGGACAGGGAAGCTCAAGATCCTCTTCATCACTCTGAAGCTGAGAATTACATTCATCCTCACCCCTGAAAATTAAAATGTTTTAATTTCAATTTCAAACCTTGAAGCATATGTTAATGGTAAGATATTCTCTGACAGGTGGCTGCTTCTCAGTCACCTCATTGTGTCTTTGTTTGCAGGCTCAGTGTTTCCAGTGTGAGATCCACACTCCATACAGGAGCAGTCTGCTCTCGTGTCCCTCGCTCTGGTCTCCGCAGGACGGGGGCGATGATGGAAATTAATCCTGGCAGGAGCTGCTCCTCTATCTTCTGGCTCTTTGTGCTCCATCAGATCACGCCGCGTATCACAAACTGGCTGACTCCCACAATTCTGGTTCACTTGTTCGACTGCAATTGCTCCTTTTTGGCAGAAATAGTCTGCATCCATGCAATGGGCTGGTATGAATCTATTATGATGTGGATTGGCGTGAAACATTTGGTTTACTTTGACTTCAGGGATTAAAGGTTGAAGGAAAAGTTCTGATTTATTTGTGATGGGAAACACTTTTAGTTCTGGTGGTTCTTCCGATTTTTCCATCTTAACCAAGTAAAGTCAGCCTGTAGTCCTGCAAGTACAAAAGACGCAGAAAACAAGTGATCCTCATGAGCAGAAAAACACAGAACTAAAGGTCATTTGGAAGTGTGATTCAAATAAAGTTGAACATTACAAGACAATACTTTTACACATGCAGTTATTGTTAAACATACATACCACAACAATCCTATTCTTGCATTTATATTATTTTGCACCTACCATGCATTGAGAACACTGTCAGGAGGAAGGAGAAAGACCAACAGTGACATACCTGTTCCAGCCTGGATTCTTTACACTCCTGTTGGTGCAGAGGCTTGTGTAAGCTCCAGCCTGCTATATGCAAATTCTCCACCGCTTCAGGTGTGTCCAATCAGAGAAAGGCTGTGTTGCTCAGCCGGAGTGGCCAGGTGAGATTAGATGATAACATTCAATAGTGGAGTCTGAACTGTTCAAACAAAGTTTTCTTAAAGTTAATTTCCTTATTAGAACATTACATTATTAAGACGTGTTGCATAGTTTTGAGTAACAATAAAACAGGCGCTATGAAGCTATACTCTCAGACTAACAAAGCTATATTCAAACTAAATTCCACAAAATGTCAGAACAAAACAAACAATTAAACACCTGAAACAAAGATTGGGAAAAAGTACAATGACTATAAAGAAACGGGTAATAAATACATATTAATTCACTTTAAAGTTAACAGCCCAGCAAGAGATGTGCATGTACTCCAAGCCTTAGGGTAAACCACATATCTCACCTCACTTATTGTGTGATTGATATCTGCTGTCAGTCTCCCCCTGGCTCTGCATATTTCCTTGACAAAAGCTAGATGACAGGCAAGTATTAAAACAACTTGCTCAAAAGTGTTAAGGGCTAATTGTTTTTAAGTGTTCCACAGGACGATGGTGGCAAGATTGTTTATTTCAAAACCAGAGGTGTACAAGTAACAGACAGAGACAATAAATAATGCAGAGACCAAAAACATGTTTCGTAGATCTACTGAATTAGAGCAAACATAGTGATACAAAATCTACTACTTGCTCGCTTTTCTGACCGTGAAAAGCAACTTAAATACGCACAGAAAAGGTGTATTGTCCTGGAATGCACACAGAGAGAAGTTTGACACTTGAGGATGAGAGGAATGTCATCCAGAGCTGCAGATTTCCCTGGAAAGGTCACAGTATTATGTAATCTTAACGACACATAACACTGGCCGAAATGTTTAGCCAAAATAATACAGTGAAATAAACACGTTTGGTCTCAAACGACATGTTATTTTAAGATACACATTATGGAGGGACAAACAAAGGTCACTTCCTTCATTCCCTTCATGTAGGTGGCAGTTTGTTTGTTTGCCGCTGAAGCGAAAAAGGACAAGAATTCTTACACAGCTGGCAGCCATACGATAATGCAACATACATTTTAAAATATTGCCAGTATAATAAGCAGTCAGCCAAACAATGGTTGCAGTTTAAGAGAGGAAGTCCGCCTCCTTTTCAACTACAAGAAGCTGAACTAAAAGTCACCTTAAGTCGATCTATTAATCATTGGCTGAAGCTGAAATGCGATGAATGCACTTAATATTAGTGCAGATGCCATACAGGTTTGGGTGGAAGAGTCCATGATGCACTAAGTTAGTGTGTAGAAAGCATAAAGGCATTCTCTTACAATATAAGAATATTACTAAACATGAAAAGGCAAGAACAGGTGTTATAGTACATCTAAGTTCCTTGAGAAGAGGAGAGCAGTATCGTTATATTCACCTCGTAAAAAAGGTCAGTGGACTCCCAAAGAACATTTTCTGAGATGCTTCGGTCCACGATGTCTAACTACCATTCCTACATTCCTATTAAGTCACGATTTGATACCAAATGTGAGCTTCACACAATTTGTCTACGAGCTGAAATCTGAAATTACTTTGACCTCGGATTAAAAAAAAAATCCACACATTTCCAAAATATCAAAAGTAATATAAAATGAAACATAAAAGAGATAAGTAAACAAGCAATTTATATTTACACTACGTACAGGTTCACGACACGACTCATCTCCATCATCCATTGCAGTCATTTTTAACTCCCAGCACCCCCTCCCACCCCTCCAAATATCCTCAGATTTGATAGTCAGTGTGCCGTCAGAGCAGCAGCTTGGAAGTCAAGAAGTCAGTCAATGAGCTTTGAATTGTAACAGCCACAGGATGAGAGAGAAGAGGTGGAGTGGGGCCCCCCCCTGGTGGAGAGCCGGTGGGATGACATGAGATGAGAGCAGTGGCGCTCAGAGGTTGTCCCCCGGCTGGTACTGAGGCTCAGTGGCAGTGAAGTAGTCCTCCAAAAAGGCCTGCAGGTACTCGAAGGTGGGCCTCTCCTCGGGGTCTTTCTTCCAGCACTGCACCATCAGCTCGTGCAGAGAGGGGGGGCAGTCCTGCGGGCACGGCATCCGGTAGCCCCGCTCCACCTGCTCCAGCACCTCGCGGTTGTTCATGCCTGGAAAGAGGAACACGGAGAAATGAAGGCAATGGAATAATAAGTATCTCACATCACGGTCTCACTTTTTGGGTTTTCTTTTATGAGCTCTTTTATTTAAATAATTAAATTGTATGAGGTTATTGCATTAACAGGAAGCAACTGCGACTGAAAGAATATTGCTTTTATTTGACTTTTTAATGGTTATTTCATTTTTCTTTTATAAGAAGGGGCAGGTAAAATAAGATTTTCTTCTCCCTGCTCCTTTCCACCATGCGCTCTAAAAACAATAACCAGTATAAGTGTACATGTTTTGTAAAGTGTAGATGTTTTGTTTTGAAATAACTGCCATGTGTGGAATAAACAAATACATAAATAAATAACAGAAACAGCTGAAATAACAGATTTTTGCCATGTGTTTCTATTTTATTGTTCTTATTTTAATCACTTACTTTATTGTAATTTGTTATTTTATTAACTTAGTTTTTATTTAATACTGTTTTACTAGTATTAGTGTTTTTATAGCTTTTATTATATTTTAGTTTTCCGTTATTTTCACGGTCAATCCTAAAGGTCAACAATCAACTTCCATGCTAGGATGAACTCAGAAATGAATCTCATAAGAAGTAAGTTGAGCATGAGTACGATTGGATTTTTGAGACCGTTAAATGTCTGCGTCCTAAAACGAAATGCTGACAATGTAATGTTATAAATCTTATAACATTAGATTGCCAGCATAAACATAACATTTCGTCGTGAGTTGATAAATTGCATTTGATGGTTAAGGCTTCTTCTAGTTCATAGAGATCAACTTCCACTTTACTGCAGGTTTAATCATCCAGAGAAATAGAAAAACATGTGTGGGTGTGCGGGAGCATGTATTTAAACGGTTGGAAATAAGAGCTTTTTCTTAACTTGTGTTATTCTGTTACTCATTCAAATGCATATAATGTCAGTTTAATGTCAGAATGTGTATAGCAGATAAACAAGAACACTGTCATTTCACATGTTTTCACACTCGTCAGGGAACATTGCTCTGCATAATGCACAATATGACATTATGCAACATGCCGCTCTTTTTTTAGAATACAGATCCATGGCTAGTCTCAGCAGACTCAAACACTCTCACGCACTCTGCATTAATCAAATATGAGCAATAATCTGGAGTTGGGATGAGATTACATAACCCACAGAGCTGCAGACCCTCACCTGGATACGGCACTCGGCCCTTGGTTACCAGCTCCGTCAGCAGGATGCCAAACGACCACACGTCCGACTTGATGGTGAATTTCCCGTAGAGAGCCGCCTCAGGAGCGGTCCATTTTATTGGGAACTTTGCGCCTAAAAGAAATGTAGATACTGGATGTTAAACTGCTGCAACATTTTTGTCCTTTCACTGTTGTCTTTCCAGCTGAGAGAAATAACCTTTACCAAAACCCAAAGAGTAAGTAGGCCAGTCTCCTCTGTGTGAATGTATCCCTTTATCTGTGATATCATTAGTGCAGAGACACGAGGACATGATAACATCCCACCAGGGAAAAAGCGGAACAATTCCATTATCTCTCTCCATCTGATTTTGCACTTGGCCCAAATTGCAAAAATGTAAACCGTGAGTGACTGAAAATGATGACAGAGTGACTAACGGAGTCTGGAAGTCCTCCTGATGTTACAGATCCCTCGCCCTTCTAATGAGATAAACAGCGACAGATGGACTTTTAGGTAGAACATGAGCTCTGGCTTAAATCCTGCACTGAACCCTAGTATAGGTTTGATATTCTGTTGTATTTGTGCCTCGCTGCAACCACATGTGCTTCTGTTTTCCACTGGTGTCACCGTGTATGTGTGTGCGTGTGCGTGTGTGTGTGTGTGTGTGTGTGTGTGTGTGTGTGTGTGTGTGTGTGTGTGTGTGTGTGTGTGTGTGTGTAAAATGTATCATGGAATTAACTAATGGAATTAACTAATGGAATAAGTCATCTGCCAGCTCGCCAACTTTTTCCTCTGGCGTTGAGGTTTTGAAAAAAATCCTGTGGTTGAGGACTAAGGGAACACTACAGAACAAATTCATCTCTATTCCAACAAAGACCTGCAAAAAAACGTTGCTGCCGGTTAATGCAACTGTAAGGTATTGCTTACTTGGAAGGAATTTATACATCACTAAATTAGAACATGCTACACAAGTAGTATAATCAGTAGTTATTAGTTGTTTTTAGATATTTATAGTTACACAGTTCCTCAATTAAATACACATTAGCTTTAAGCTTGCTCATAAATATGTAAAAGCGGTAGTAATATGTTATATAATTGACTGATTTGATTCACAGCCATATTCTGTTATGAGTTATAAGGAGCGTCAAAGATCTTTATGAATGTTTTATTCGCAATTACAGATAATGATATCACTGAGAAGTTCCAATCACACTTATTCTAAATATCTGAGCATTATGTCTGTGTTTTGTATGCAAACTTACAGCAATTGCATCCTAGTGGTTTGTAAAGTAACTTATGTTCCACTATGTGAATGGCCATCGTCGTAAGACACACAATTCTCCATGTAGGCATGCATAAACAAACTGACATTTACGAAGTATAGGCAGTTACCTTAAATATAGTGTTTGGCCTACAGTCCTACACTGACTTCCTGTTTACATATAAGTTTGCATTTGATTGGACCCTGGTATAGATGTTTTCTAGCAACCGAATCACCAAGTGGTTACAAGCTTAAACATTCTTTAGATTTCAACAAGGCAACCCCATTTAGTAAATCACTAGTTTGGAACCGGCAAGTTCTTGTTTAGGAAGAACCCAGGGATGATTTGACACAAAAACTTGAATTCTCTTAAAGCTGGTGCAGCCCAACCCACTGAACCCAGTGACCCACCTTGTCTTGCTGTGTATTCATTGTCCTCGATGAGCCTGGCCAGACCGAAGTCAGCGATCTTACACACAAGACTTTCTCCGACAAGGATGTTGGCGGAGCGCAGGTCTCTGTGGATGTAGTTCATCCTCTCAATGTATGCCATGCCTGCTGCCACCTGGGGAATGGAGTTATTTTTTACAATGAACATCATATCAGAGTTTCAAGGTGATTTGATGTGTGCTAAGCAAGATTTGAATGTAGATTTACAGCTATTTTACGAGCCTAAAACTATTATTACTGCCTCGTGCTTGAATGCCTCCGTCAAACAGTCAAGTAGATGTTTACATCTGTATCTGTCCACAACGTCAGCTTCATGTCCTCATCCTTTTATCCTATTAGATATTTGTGGAAAATATTCATAATTAACATATGATTCAGAGAGTTAGAACAGTGACCTTGACCTCCAAGTTCTCCGAGTCCAACATGACGTTTTTGCCAAATTTAAAAGAAATTCCCTCAAGGCCTTCCTGGAATTACGTGTTCACAAGAATACGGACGAACGCAAACAAACACAATGCCTCCGGCTGCAACTGTCTACTAAAAATAATAAAAGGGACTGAAATGAAAGGGGAATACAACGGACCTGAAAAGCCATAGATGTGCCATATTTGACAAATAAAATCCATTATCAGATATGATTACTTATTGACCCTCGGAGAATCATGAGTCACAGCTTCAAAATGGAATAAATGCAGCAACTGAGTGCACTTACAATAAGGTTTAATTACTAAATGTAGATACTTTAGTCCAATTGCTTTAAGAATAAAAGTGTCCCAGACCAGTCAGACTGCTAAGTAACAATGTGCTAAATCTACACTCTTGAAAAACTGCCATTTTGGCCTGCTGAGATGAGGGTTAGCCTAATGAATCTGTAGACATTGGCAGTACATCAGGATGGAAATGGCTGCAAATGGGCAACACTTATAAGCTTAAATGAATACATTGGTACCAGCTGGATAAGGTTAAAGCGAATAAGCTCTCAGAAAAAGAAAATCGCCTCAGAGTGTTTTGGTAACAAATCCAGCGTGTACAGCATCAAGATTTCATGTTCAGTGGCGTACCTGAGCTGCCATGTCCACGAGATTTGGTAGCTTGAGGGCTCGTCCTTCTCCATCTTTAAGGAAGTCAAGCAAACTCCCTAAAGAAACAGATAGAAACGAGTTAGGAGGATCTGTCGTCTTGTATTGTCTTTATCTGCCAGATCTTGACTCAAGATTTGGATCAAACTGAAGTAAGACATTGTAGCGAAAATCAATTCTGGGATTCCTGCCACATGTCGCACTTGGCTCAGTCTTTATTTGTCAGTTATTGCTGTGGTAACTGAAGATCTCTGTTTTCATCAACATAACTCCTGTACAACCACTAGTTATGTTTGTATCACTGATATTAGATGTGTGTTTATAACAGTATGCACATGCTATGAAGTAGGACACATACTGTACTGTCAGTGCAGATCCATAAATGATGCACACACTGTGTAGGTGTATGCACAGATGCATGTTTGTAATATTCATAGTGTTTAAGTGTCAGTTGAAAATAGCATCTACCTTTGCACATGTACTCGGTGACGATGTAGATGGGCTCCTCGGACACCACGGCGTAGAGCTGCACCAGCTTGTCGTGTCGGAGCTTCTTCATGATCTGAGCCTCCTCCAGGAAGGACTCGGGCGACATGGTGCCGGGCTTCAGAGTCTTCACCGCCACCTTGGTGGTGCCGTTCCACGTGCCTGAGCGTGGGAAAAAAAGAGATACAATTATTAATCATCTTGAAAAATTACGATTCCAGTTTCTCCAACTTATTTTCTTTTCTAGGCTCTTTTAACACATTTTTACAATCATAGTACAAAAAGAAGAGGTGAAAATAAATAAAAAATACATGCACATCTAACATTGAGTTACATAATGCTTTTCTGGGCTTAAGTTAAGCTCGGAAGGAGACCAATAAGGTGCTTTGAGTTGAAAACTTCTATGATATGACTTTATCTGTGTTTATGTTACTTACAACCTTTGTGGTATTCCCAACATCTAACAATAACCCAATATGGGAAAATGTAGTTTTACTGAACTCAACTAAAACATCACGTTTTTTTTTAAGGTCCATACAAACTAAAGCAGAAATCCGGAGAATTTAAAATGTCTTATTCTAGTCCAAATGGTCACTGAGTTTTAACAGATGAAAACTCCTGAATGATATCACTAAAAGCAAACACCCCTCCCTGTGGGGAACATTACATAACTGGGTGTTAGTTTTGAATGATCCAACACACGCAGTATGTTTCTCGAAAACAGTGCTCCCAGCTGTCCAAAATTGTAATTTTTGCCAAAAGAGAACGCCAAAAAGATACGCACCCATCCAGACCTCCCCAAACTGGCCGTTGCCGAGACGTTTGATGAGCTGCAGCGACTCGCGAGTGATCTCCCACACGTCTTTGGTTTTGACGGACAGGTCGGTGAGACGAGGCATGCCTTTGTGGCACGGTATGATCAGGCGGCAGCATAGCCCCGCAGCCCTGGCTGAACCAACCAAATAACATTGTCATTTTAAAGGGGACCTATTATGCAAAATCCACTTTTTCTTGTCTTCTATACACAAACATGTGTCCCCTCTGTGTAAAGAGACTCTGAAAGTTTCAGGAAAAAAGATTCGCTCACTTTTTGTCCTGATCCATTTCTATAAAAACCTGTCTGAAAATGAGCTGATCAGATTTTGGCCACTTTATGATGTCATAACGATTTTTTGGCTTGTGTAACCATTAGCCAATCACCAACCAAGGTAAACCCCCCCCCCCCCCCCCACCTTATCACCTGAATCTCTAGAGCACCATTGTGTTCTTTTTAACCAAATATCTCTCAGAGGGGCTCCTTATTTTCATCTAAAGTAACAGACAGAGAATCAGCACTTTGGAAACAGGGCTGAAACAGAGGGGATTATGGGATGCTAAAATGCATGATCTGTTTGGTATTTGGAGCCAAACACTTCAGAGGCATGTTTTGAATATATCTGAGACCTATAATATATTGATGAAAAACAGTATAATAGGGGAACTTTAAGGGAAGGATCTATCATGACTTTACGTTTATGTACATCTTCCATAACTGTGGCGAGAGTCTCACCAGAGTAGTGCTGCACCAGCTGCTGAAGCGTCTCAAACTGGGCTCTGGTGGTGATGTAGTAACCTCCACTGTCCAGCTTACGAATCTTATAGTGTTTGACGTGGTCTCCCTTGATGTCATCCCAGTCCTGGATGGAGAGGGAGTAGGCCCCTGGAGCAGAGACAACATTATTAAGAAATAATTAATGGTTTCAAGTCGACTAGAGCAAATCTCCGGTGAGTGTGTAAAAGATTTAGGGCAATGAAAATGGAGCACTTACATAGTTAATGACATAATATTAAACTGAACTCTAAAATGCAATGTTGGTGTAATATTCTATTTTGTTTGTCTATAAATAAACAGCTTGCACTGCCACATTCATGTCATGTAAAGGGTTCCTAAATATGTATCCGTTTGTTTATATTCTGTGTGTTTCCCAAACTTTAAAGTATTTAACATGTTAGCATATTCGATGAGGATTACCTTTGGTTGTTTCACTCTCACGGATGAGGAAAGTGCCTCTGGCGTTGCCGTTGGAGAGCAGCTGCCTCTCTGCATCCTTTCGGCCTAATTTCCCAAAATACCAGCTGCAGGGAAAAAGAGAAATAATCAAAATATGGTTAGTAATATTTGATTAAATACTTTTTTCAATACTATATCTTCTATTTTTACTCTAAGTGCCGCTATGCCACAGTTATAAAAAGACCGTGAGATGAGCTCTCAAATATTTATGATATATTCTCTACTGAGGAAGCTGTACTGCTGTGTGCTCATATACAAAATAAAAAGTTGTACTCACTCCTCAGCTTGGATTGAGTCCACTGGAGCGACGTAATTGCTGGGAATGTAACCAGTTCCACCTGTAGTGAGAGAACGAGCCTCCCACCAGTCACCCTCACTGAGGAGAGGAGAATAAAAAGGGAGATGGAGGTTGGAATAAAGCCATCAAACATTTACACATTATGCAGGCAGGCAAACAAAGACACTCAGAAGCGGATCAGATGTATTGGTTGTGTTGTTTTGAGAGCTGATGAAAGAGCACATAAAACAAACTACAAAACAAGTTGTTGTTCTGCTGCGCTGGCCCCTGAAGCTGCAGTGATTTATCTCTACAAAGTCGGACTGAAATCTGAGTCATCCCCTAATTTATGATATAGGCTTAGTTTGTCGGGGGAAATCTTACTTCTTCCTTCTCTCTGTCTATACCTGTGTACTCTCATGTTCCGATTAACCCAGCTTCCCCAAATGTCTTTCTTTTTGGTGTCTATATACGCCGGGATCCGGAGTCATGGATGATCCTGCGGTCCTGTGTCCTGCATCGCGAGCCCTGGATCTTGAGTCGTGGCTGTGGTCCTGGATCATAGGTCCTGGATGGATATCCTTGTGGATTCATCTTCCTATTATACACACATGCATTTCCAAACATTTGGACTACCTATGTTGTAAATGTATTAACTTTTCAATGTACACACGGCATCTATTGCACGTCTGTCCGTCCTGGGAGAGGGATCCCTCCTCTGTTGCTCTCCCTGAGGTTTCTCCCATTTTTCCCTTTAAACTGTGGGTTTTCTCCGGAAGTTTTTCCTTGTACGATGTGAGGGTCTAAGGACAGAGGGTGTCGTATTGTCATACTGATATTCTGTACAAACTGTGAAGTCCACTGAGACAAATGTAACATTTGTGAAATTGGGCTATATAAATAAACATTGATTGATTGATGTCAAAAGGGAGAACTAAGGTCTTAAGAATGTGATATGGTTTGGGTCAGATTTTTGTAAGGCGACACCATCATAACACCAGCTCTCAGATGTCAGTGTCAGTCAACACTGCTATGGGAAGTGTCCACCCTGGAGCTCATAAAGAGTTTCCACAAATATGTTTTATCCTCTTGTAAAATGGGGAAATAGATAGAGTCATAGTATATATAGAAGTTTATATGTACTCTCAGAAAAAAAATTTCTTTACACGATAAGGATAGGATAGTTACCAAATGACAGGGTCTAAAAACACGCCACACCACATATGTATTGTTTTTAAAGCACAGCAATCCTGCCACTATTTCTACACCACAATTGTGACAATCCATATTTCACTTCTAAAATGCAAACCATCAGAAAGCTATCATTAAAACAAAGAGTCTCAACATGCAAAACAACCTCTATAAGCCGGGTCAAGGCTACTGAGTCATGTTTCCTTTGTCTGTGCTTATGAAACACCATTTCAGCAGCATTCAGACAGGACAGACAAAAAATAGAGAGTGGGGAAAGAACGACCGCCTCCCTTTATGCGGTCATGCAGATGTTTCCACACTTACGTGCTGTTGAGGATCTGGAACCTCTCCCCCTTTCTGAAGCTGAGGTCATCCTCGGTCCTGGCTTCATAGTCGTAAAGGGCCACAAACAGAGTCACCCCTGCAGGGATAACAACGTGACATTTTGGTAGTTAGAGCTAGCAGAGGTGAATTGTTTAGATGCAGTATTATGTTGGGACTCTCACTGTGGTTGTTATGTTGCGTTTGTTCATCTGTTTCCCACATGGGCTTCTCGGTTATGTTATGCAATGGCAATATAAATCACTGCCCTCTTCATTTATTTTTTGCAGCCCATCTGCTGCTTTTATTTTAACTCCTAATTCTCATATTTATTTTATTATTTTCTACACATGTCCATTATATATATCTACTTTGACAGAGAAACGTTCTAGATGATTGTATCTCTTATTTCACTGCGTCCTATAGAACATTTTTATTTTAATGATTTTTAGCTCACTTTTTTGGTTTTACAGTCTTTTTCAAAGTTTGATAAAGCCACTGTACATGCTCAACACCAAATGGCATACATACACAGTTTAGCAGCCTAAGAGACTCATATTTCCCTCGCGAGTTGGGTGCAGACGAAAACAGAGTTAAAAGAAGAGCAAATATTGAAGCTATATTTGTCACGTGACCTCTATCGGCAGGATATGTAAATTAGCAACCATTAGCTTAGAGTCGTGCCCCTAAGCAAGTTTATAAGCTTAATACATGCCACGGTTTAAAAATAAAACATTTACCATACAATTAAAGCCGGTTCAACATGCAAATGCATCGAAGTCTGCCTTCAAGCATTATAAGACAGAGCTTCCTCTAGGAACAGTTAACGCTGCCAAGGACTATATGAGGGAGGCCAATCAAATGTATCTGATGTGATTTGAAATGGCCTTGGACTCCCTGTATCTCCTAATAAGCTTGAGACTGTAAAATGATTTCATTTTCTGATTTGATCTAAATCGTTTCTGGACACACAGTGCTGCAATAAAACCTTGTGTGTTTCCTTTTAAATGCAGTGACCTCCAAAATAAACCCTACAATGACCGAAGGGCTCACTGTGTCACAGTCGAACATGTTGATAACTTCACAAAGGGGTCACATGAGGATTTCCCCCGTGCTAGTTAACAAACTCAAATGTTAATGTTGTTTACTGTTGCCTCCTGGAGAACTCTTTTTCATTTATACATGCTGGCGGTGCACTCCACAGATGCAGAGTGTTTGTCTGTGCTAGAGAAAAATGCCCAGAGTAATTTACATCAAAGCAGGAGATGCTGTTGATTTATGCATCACACATTACATATATCTTAAAAATCTCAAGTAAGAGAGTGTAAAGCAGATTTCACCACTATTCAGCACAATGCCTGATCTTTCTGGTCGTGAAAGTGCTTCAAAGAGCAATTTAGGTCACTGTTTCTTTTCCATTAGCTTTCAGACAGTGGACATTCATCTTCTGTAGAAACGAGAACAATCGCACCACCAGAGTATCACCACACACAGGAGGAATCATGTATTTACTATAGGACGAAGAAAGAGTTCAAAAATATTTTTACATTTGAAATTCCAACCTTGCTCTGCAACCATTAATGAATGCTAGTCAGTTAACATAGCAGACATTAGACTTTTTATTCAATATTGGACGAGGGCCAGACAGTGAGTGGTTTTCAGAGCAGTCTACAGATGTTTACAACTGATGCCCCGGCCACACGAGGACGAAAACGGCTAAACGCATAGGATTAACGCAAACGCAAAAAAGCTTCCGTCCACACGCAATAGTCATCCGGATAGTGTCTGTCCACACGAGACAGCTCCGTTTAGCTCCAACCGCTGGAGAAGCTGCAGTACATATGCAGGAGCCTGTACGTGGCGCTATAACTTCCTCCACAAAAGCAGCGAAGAAGCATGGTTGTCATGGTTGCCCTTCTGTTTATTCTCCGAGGTGGGGGCCGAGGGAACCGGGCAGAGTTTTTCGCCAGTCAACGTGTATTAAAGTTTAAATCTTCCGACAAAATTATAAAAGTGCCGGTCAAAGGTCTTCTTTGTTATTTATTGAGCTTTAAAACAAATGAATAACGAATCTATATAATATAATAATAAAATACACGGAGCCTCTCTTTTTCCTCCCTCTCTTTGGACAGCGACAGTGTCTGTCTCATGCAGCAGCTGATCCAGTAATGAGTGACCCGGCCGACAGTAAAAATAAACATATTTATAACTAGTTTAGGTAGTTTGAGAGGTGTCTCCGTCCTGTCAGATTAGACTTCACTCGCGTTTATGTCCATATCGAGAGAAAGATAAATAATCTGAATTCAGTGTGCAGTTTACTTTGACGCGGGGGTGAGCAGCAGAGGTGGGGAGAGGCGGGGCTATTGCCTCATCATTATCAGAAAATGATCGTATAGGGCGTACACACGGAGCCGTTGGACCCCCCAGAGCGTTGCGTATACCGTTCTATCCACCTTGGGACCCGTTATCGTTACCGCAGTAGTTTAGTGCCGTATTCGGTCGTCCTCGTGTGGCCGAACGGTCTATATGACACTAAACAGTAACGCAAACGACCGTTTTCGTCCTCGTGTGGGCATTAGATCAACATTTCATTTCTCTTTTAATTGCTGTGTTTGAAATGTGACCCTATTTTAATGACAGCAACATATTTCAGAATTACAATGTCATCTTCTCTTAAAGGAACAGTGTGACATGTTGGGGAATACACTTTCTTGCAGAGAGTAAGAGTTCAATAACTCTTATGTGTGTAAATCAAATATGATAATACAAGCAGCAGGCAGACAGTTAGCCTAGCTTAGCATAAAGACCAGTAAATGAAGGAAATAGATCTGCTAAAAAGTATTTTACCTCAAAAACCTTATTTGTTTCTAACACATTGACAGAAGATTTTACATTGTGGCAATAATGCTCAATAATAAACAGATAGTTTGGCATGAAAAAAGTATCACAAGATATATTTTCAAAACAGCAACAGCCTTTAAAATCTGTACCCCCTAAACCAGTGCTACTCAAAGTGTGGTCCGCAGACCACTGGTGGTCCGTGAGCGCCCCCTAGTGGTCCGTGAGTATATTGGTAACATTTCACATTTGAAATAAATACATTTATTTCAGTTTTCCGCACTCTCGCGGGAATATCTCCGCAGTGGAGCAAGGTTACGTTTCACTTTCGATTGCATGATATAGCCCAGCGCAACACCTTCATCACACATGTTGCCACTTGTTTGTACCATTATCAGGCGATTTGTAATCTGTTCTAGAAAAACGGTGTGTTTTTTTATATTTGTGGAGTCAGGTGGTCCGCGAGTGTTTTTTTATTGGTTAAGTGGTCCTTGGTATGAAAAAGTTTGAGAAACACTGCCCTAAACCCTATTAGTTACTAAACAGCTGCCTTGTATTCAGACCAATTTACATGCTCTACTACAGACTCGTTTAAAAAAGCTCCTTGAACCTCACCTGTTCCTCCTCGAGACCGAAGCGTGCCAGACTGCGAGGACGTGTGGACCCCTCCGAACACGGTCACCCCCTGCGAGGCGCCGGTGTGGAAGTTGTTGTAGTTGGGGATGGTGTTGACCCCGAAGCTGGGGTAGTGCTGCGGCGTGGGGTCGGACCCATAGCGGTACCCCGAGTTGTGCGAGATGCTGGTCTCCCGGTCATCGGTGAGTTTTGCTGCTTCTTTGTCCTTACATTGCACACAGCCCATTCTCTCCTTTCTGTGGGTGGAGAGAGAAAGAGAGGAAATTAGTACTGGGTGAAATAATAGCTCAAAAGCCGTCTCCATTGGGGAAATTATGATTCAATATTCCATTATTTCAGAGCTTCCTCTGAGGGTTACAGAAAGCCGTATGAAAAATCTTTCAATTAGGCTGAAATTAAACACGATAGTTTAAACTCCATTACTAATTATACTTAGGCACATAACGGGACAGAGATGCAGTGTATGAATAATGTAAACACTGTAAATATGTGTACAGATACTCTATGCTGAGAATATCCACACTATAAAATAATTTACCAGCTCTACTTATCATGGTTTAATTTTCCATCTTGTTGCACCACCACACTTTTAGGAAGAGTTTACAACCAGCCATTGCATTTACAAGTTGGCACGCACTTTATTTTTGTTTTCTCTAAAAGTAGCCACACAGCCAACTAAAGATTCAGTTAGGCTCTTAACAGTAAACCACTCGCAGACTTTACACTGAGTCCCATGTTTATTATCCCATGACAGGGGCTGGCCTCAGTAAAGCAAACCAGTTTCTGTAATGGGTAAGGCAATCTGCTTTGCCAATTTAAAAAAAAAGAGCCTTACCATCTTTATAAGACCTAGTTAAACTAATGCACATTTCAGCTCACCAAGCCCCCCTTTAAGCCCTGCAAGCTCACAGAGCCGGGGAGAGGAGGAGAGTGCAGACAGACTGTTGTCTTTTATCAGCGCTAGAGGCCAGCTGAGTTTTAATTGGAAACACACTTGTTTACAGTCGCTGTGCATGGGTGGAGGGGGTGCTGGGGGCAAACACCTGGGCGGCAGGAGACTGAGGAGGAGGGAAACAAAGCTTTTGACCTCAGCTAAAAGATTCAGATCCACATTAACAGAAGAGCTAGGTGGTGTCTCTCTTCTGTCAAGAGGGATTTATACAACAAGAAGTATAATCATCTTTTGAAAAAGGTTTTTACCAATGATAGGGACAAAATAGTAGGTTTTGGACAAGTGAAAATTCCAAATATGTTATACAACAATACCCAGCAGCAGCATCACACACAGAGTAAAGATGATTTTAGAGGAAACAGTTTCAGCTAGAAGAATCTCTTTGTATCTCATTATTGAAGATTAAGAGATGAATCAATTCATCAATTAAAAGAAAGAAAGACAAGACAATTCTTTTGAGCATTATTATGTTGTTTGGCACTTCAATTGTGTAAATTCCCTGGTTTTCATGTTTTCTTTGAGATTGAACTAAATGTGTTCCGTTTTGGACAACAAGGCATTTCAAGATGTAACTTTGGACAAATGTGAGCTGACTGCTGACATTTTGTGCACCAAACATTGACAGTGTTGCAAACCAATAAAATGTATAAACACTATCTTTCTTTTAGGAGACTATACTGCAGTTTGAAGCCCAAATGAGCTGGAGTAGGAGGCATGTCCTGAAGGACACCAGAGCTTAAGCTACAAAATATATGACTGGATTCCTTCGGACCTTTTTTACATTTACAAGCCAGAAACCCAAATGCCAACTTCAGAAAAAAGTGCAAACAGATGTGTCACTTGCTTCACAGAGCCAGCACTGCAACAGGCAAAGTTAAGTGTTGTTGAAGACTTACATCTCGCACGAGTATTTCCCTTTTTCAAGCAAGCAACTCATATTTAAGACAAGGGGAAAATAAAAAAGGGTGTGCTCACATTTGTCATGTCAAAAGGTCCATGATGCTTTGTTATCCTTAGTCTTGATGACCGCTGCCACAGCAATAAGAAATAGTGTTTCCTCCTGCTCACATGCACGAACAGTAATGCAAGTAAAAATCACAGAAATAACCACCATGCGTCCCAAATACAGAATTCTCCTCCTGTGCACAGAAAGACTCTTTAGTTTCTCCAGTCCTATATTTTCTCCATACTACTTAACTAACAGAAGAATGGAGCCACCGCAGAGAGGAGGAAAATCATTTGATTCATTACTGCCAATGAAACCCCATAAATACCCAGAAGAAGAAACCAGCCCAGCAGTAGCATTACAGCATGAGCCCAGAGACCAAAGCTGTGGGACCAAAGACTCATAAGGAGCTGATTCTCTCGTAATCCTTAAAATAACAAATAATCTTCTTTAACTTCTTCCATCTTCTGGTATTTACCGCACAACTCTCTACGGTGCAGCCGGTATATTAAAAGTATAGATCCACCTTAAAACAAATGTTAAGCCTACAATTTTCATTAAGAGGAAAGACTCTCGGAAAACAGTAGAAATGAAAAGGTGAAGCTTGTCATATCGTCAATGTGACAAGCTGTCAAACTATATATCAATAAGTCAAGGAGATATTGCAAAAACTAACCCACAGACATCTAGTGCTGATCAGCCGATGAAAACAGGGTTAGTAACTTATTAAAATCTGTGACAGCTTTGGTGGAGAATTGCACAAGCATGGACATATCAACTGGAGTGACTGCGACACCACGGGTCTGCTTTCTGGTGGATTTTCTCTTTAACTGGAGTGATTGAAATGAAAATAGCACCGCATCCACTCCTGGAGGGATCAGAGTAAATGAGGGGAGATCTCACGTCGCCGTGTTGCCTTCAGGGATTATAAAATTCCTCCTGCTCTTGAAGTAAAAAGACTGTAGCTTTAACATGTCTGTAACTATTCTGCTGCATAGAATATAGGCCATCTTGTACTGTTTATACATATGTTCCCTAGTATTTTGTTTTTGTGTAGTAAACTTTTGCACATGGACATCTGTGTGTACGTTGAGTTGAAGTTGCTCGATGAGAGCTTTAAAAAAATCTTTGGACATAACAAACGATATATATCAAGTTTAGCTTGAGAGCAACAGGCAGATGTATCACATTTTCAAAATAACATAAGAGTTTCAGAAGCATTCATCACTGACTTTCAGATCCAAAGGACGACCACTCTCTGTTATTCAATTACACGCATGAAAAGGCACTGTGGATCATATCAAAATGTCAAGACAAAGCTCTGCAACGTAGTGATTTTAGGTGCGTTTCAGGGACACTAAACACATACTAGACTGCTCCACGCCTGACCTGCGGCTCAACTTTCTCCCCCCCAAAAAAGCAGATGATGGCATCACTGCCGCGGGGTTTGTTCCTTTCCGTGGCACAGCTTGGGTATAGCATGACCACCTCACCCTGCAAGAACGCACATAACGCTGTTTTCAGACCCAAATGAACAGCTTGCCTCCGAGAAGACCACACTGCCATGATAAGGAAGCTCCAGTGGGGACGGGATCGTAGCTATGTGGTGTGTTGTAACAGTTATTGGCAAAAAGGCAGAGACGTGGAAGAGTGGGAGGACTTGACTTTAACACGCTATCAAATTTAAAGTCCTCCTCTTGATTGGCTCAAGATGTAGTAGTCTGAAATATGACTTTAATGTCCAGCCATATCTGTTTGAAAGTATCTCAAAACTGTCAAGACAAGATTCCTTCACATCAGGAAGTGACTTCTTTTTTTTTTAAATTAAGGTACAAATTGTTTTCTGAACAGAAATGAACTGAATAGGGCCAGTACAAATCAGTGCATCAGTCAAAGCTGATGGGATCAACTGGATTTACATTTGCTGACAGTTTTTTTTATGCTGTGTTAATCATCTGTAGTAAAAACAGAGGAGCTGGGAGCCATAATGAGATACTAGGCCATTAAGTAAGGCTGAGAGATCAATATGTGAAATTAAAAGGACAGACATGTCCGGGTCACACAGCGTGACTGATGAATGACACAGGAGATAGACAGACAGGCCGAAGAAACAGACATATGCGCTGGCTTGAAAAGACAATGCATGTCAGGACTGAAAATGTAATAACGGGCACTGGTGTTGATTTATTGTAGAGATTAGGTAGTCAACCCCTTAGTTGTCAACAGCCAAAAATCAGCAACATTTTCCAATGAATAATTTGAATGGTTCAACATCATTTTCCAACCTTTTTGGGTTGTTTCTTATACATGCTGTAAAAAACAAATGTGTCCTTTGGTGATCTGAAATCAAATCCACCCTTTTCAAGCTTGATTAATTAATCGTTTTGTCTTTAAAATATTGTTGTTTTTAAATGGCCATTCCTCATTTCAAAAAACGAATTGTTTTTATTTGAATACCAGCTCAAATCCCATAACATATCATAAAGAAAAACAGCTTATTCTCATATTTGTTAAGAAGCTAGAATAGCGAAAATGTCATCACTTTGCTTGAAAAACAACTGAAAAGATTAAAAACAATAGGTACGCTCTCAGCTCAAAAATTGAAAAACAACAGTTGGAAATTTGACTTACAAATTAAGCTCAACTGTTCCCTACATCTTAGAATGCCGTCATTATTTAACCTCATGAATTTGCAAATCTCTCCAGAATACAATCATTTTGCAATTCAGCCCAGCCTCTAACAAGACAGCTCTGTTTAATTTGAAACGTGGGGTCCCTTTACACTCATGACACAAAACAAGGTCAACCCTCCCACAGCCCTCCTACTGAAGCCACGCTCGCAACGACCTTATTCAACTCCTAAAAATCAACTTTCTGTTCATTCAACAAAGAATTGACGTAAAAGAAGTTAATTTTCTCTTGTGTGACATTTGAATGCGTATAAAACTCTCTCCTGTGTTTGCTGGACTCAGTACAACTCAGACAATCTCCTCCTTATGGCAGTCATTCTCTGAATAGTTACAACATTTTCTTGTAAGACAACTGAGTTCATTCAGTTTATCAACAACAAGACAATGGCCACAGTTCACCCTGCTACAAGATTATCAGCACAACAGCATGCAGTGTTGAGGCTTTCAAAGCATTCTTCTCATACTGAATGAACAGAGGTGGTTATAAAAACCCACAGCTGAGCTTCATACAGTACGTACGCGTGGGTTTAAGCCTTGACTGTGTTTTGGTGTCACAATGTTCACATTAAGTATGTTGAGTCATGTTGTTAAATCACTGAGCACATTGTAAAGGCCCATTCAGTCAGTGAGATTGGTGACTGGTTGATGAATATTTACCAAATGAGAAAAGGGCAAATTAGAATAACATGAACGTTTCTCTTTTTCCAGAAACAGGAGCAGATTCTTGCTGCTTCTGCCTGTCAGTCTGAACTGGGGGGTTTAAAACGTTTTTTTCCAGATCTGGTGCCAGTGAAGGGCAATGGTCGGTGTAAGAATACACTGGAAATATTGATGTGGTGGGTCTACAGAAATGGAGGTTAGAAGTTTTCTGAATAACACTTGCGTTTAAAAAAAGAGAACTGAGGACGAGCCAGAAGAATTCATACACATCACGCACGACAGTTGTGTAGTCATTCATGGACCAATGACAGGCTGGATACTGAAAGCTTCAGGCTGCAGATCCACACACAGCTAACTTATTGCACATGGATAGAACCGAGGCTTTAGCCCCCAGCTACACACTGTGTACACCAGCCATGGTGTTTGCCAACAAGATGGATGGATGCACCTCCAGACACATCAGATAACCCGATTAGGACAGCTTTAATTGTGCTGAAAATAGCTGATTCAATCAGTTTGTAAAAAACAGTGTTACTAGTATCTATTTTGGGAGTTTTTCGAATGAAACACTTATCTTATAGACTTTTTATTTACCTATCTCTTAATGGTTTATTTTCTTATAGATGCTATGCGCTTCCAACCAATTTTCATTCAATTGGTCCAGTTGTTTTCCCAAAATACTGCTGACAAACACACAAACCGAAGTAAATACGGGTAACAATGAATCTGCCAATAAGATTTTTTCGAGGGGTTGCATTTTCTGATTAATAGTGCAAAATATCACAAATCAAGAACACAGTCACTTTTGAGAAGCACATTTCTTAAATAATTCCTCTATTATCAAACAGGTGCCCAATTGATTTATGTTCATCATCTAATTGATAATTAAACTAACTGTTGCAGCTTCAACTGAAAATCAGCATTAGCTGGTGTGGCTGTTTGTGTGACATTTGTTGACCTATAGATAGACAGTCACACAACTACTTGATATGTTGTTAATGAGTACATGTTGCTTTAACCAAGTAATTAATTAACCCCTTACTGGGTCAAATGAAACGCCTTTGTGGAGACATACTTAATTTAAACCTAAAATCAGTCACAATTAGTGGCTTATACTCCAGTGTGCCTCATAAGTAGGCTAAACTGTATGGACAGAGAGGGCCTGAAGGGGAGTATATGGTCCATTAACCATAATATGCAACTCCTTTCATTCAAAATTCATACACATCACGCACGACAGTTGTGTAGTCATTCATGGACCAAATGACAGGCTGGATACTGAAAGCTTCAGGCTGCAGACCCACACACAGCTAACTTATTGCACATGGATAGAACCGAGGCTTTAGCCCCCAGCTACACACTGTGTACACCAGCCATGGTGTTTGCCAACAAGATGGATGGATGCACCTCCAGACACATCAGATAACCCGATTAGGACAGCTTTAATTGGGTATTAAACAGCGCGGCAATGCAATTGGCTTTAATCATAGCACAATTATTTTGGGGTGAATCAATAGGAGGCTGTCTGGAGGCCATTGTGGCGTTCATCGTGTGAATGGCCTCAGTGGTCAGCTATGCTCTGCAGCGCATCCATCCCTGCTGCAACACAGAGCTCCCTCTCCACAATCACAGCACTGCAAAACATCCACAATTACGAGACCACCACCTCTCTCTGTGATTTGACCCCCTCTAAAGGCAACGCTTCCCGTCAAATATATGCACGTTTATCTGCAGGACGACTAGAGGGAATACTGGCAGTATTGCAGCGACCCACAATGTGTTATTTATCTCCTCTGCTCTCTCTTTCACCGAGATGAATTCATCTCGCAGTCCACAGCGCAAAATAGGGGACTAGGCGGGTGCACCAATTGAAATTCTACACAGAAAGATAAAAAACAAAGGCGTGCTTACCGCAGAAAATCAGATTAATCCATCGGAGTTTCCAGAGGGACTTTCGTGCGGGAGTTCGCAGATATTGTTCTACTCTCTGTGAGTGTTTTTCCTTCGCATTGAGAGAGAATCGCGGTCCTCCCTGCCCGATTCAGGAGCTGCTCTCGCCGCCGTGCGTACAGATGATGACGAAGGCGAACAGTCAAGTTCACAACAATAAAATGCACCGCTGCTGGTTTGTCCTTTCAAAATAAAGCTGTTGTTCTAATGTCATTGTAATGTGAAAACAACAATACAGAGTGTCAAACAAACATGAATTCACTTATCTGATCCTGCATGAGCATCATTATGTCAAGAAAGACCGGTATATGATTTGTAAATGACTTAGTTCCGTGCTTTTATTTTGATCTGCAAATAGTGCTTTGTTTTCCGCTAGGGCTCTGGTTTTCCGGTTTATCTCTTGACGTCTTGACGTCGTGTGATTGCGTGCAGCTGATGCGGATCCACGCAGAAAAAGGGCTGTGATTGACAGCGCTCTCCTCCAATAACAAATTACAATGCATAGTGGGACGCCCCTTCGTTTTTCAGAAGACTAAATAACAAAGCATGATGAGCAAATTAGAGCCTTCTTCATACTCTCAGTGAAAGTATTTAAATGGGAATAAGAAACACACAGATCAGCATACAGATAATAAAACACTAATAAGTCTTACATTTTTTTAAATAGGAACCAAAACCCCTTTTCATAAATCTTTGGGTCAAGCCTTCGTGAATTAGTTGTATTCAAACTAAAATCCTTAACAGGTAATATTCCTCTTTGCCTGTAGGGAAGCTCATGAGATCAATATCATGTTGTTGTTTTTTGTTGGAACCTGCTTGAAATAAGAAAACAGCATCACCTGTATTTATATTTTATCAGCAATATTGAACCCCTCAGAGAGAGATTTAGGTGCAAATACAACATGTCTTGCAAAAAAAAATGGAATAAAAATCCTAATCCATATTATAATGTTTTGGATATACAAACTAAATGTAAATCTGTTCAAGAATGTGATTATGAAGCACACTGCTGACCTCTGACCCCCGATAACTTAAAGGTATGGTAGGTAAGTCACTCAGAAACACTTTTTGTTATATTCCATGGAATGCTCTTCACATCCCGATAGCAATGAATCAATTAAATGCTTTGACAATAAATATATACAAATATTTCATCTGTGGAAGCCGTGGCGCTGTAAAAAGCTAGTCCAATTATCTGCCTCGGCCCGTGGCAGATAATTGGAGTCTGAAGCTGAAGGAAGGGGCAGATTTCTTTCGGTTTTGTACTTTCAAATTCTAGCTTACTCGAGCTGGTTTCTCCATTCTTACCTACCTCTACCTTTAACATCCAGTTTTGAAGCGGTTTCAACACTGATCAGGCTTCAATAAACCAAACATGCACTTATTTAGCTGACTGAAAAAGCATGTGGCTCTTTTTGTAGTCTGTCAGAAAGTAGTGAAAAATGTCAGTTTCCATTGGTACAAAATCAACTGTCCAAAACTGAAGACAATACATTTATAGTGATATACAACATAAAAGCTTGATAAAATAAAGTAGTTTTTTTTCACTTTTACTTTCAAAAGTTAGGTCTTTTGTTGTTATTGAAATATATATATATAGACATGTTATTCATTGGGATAAACGATAAACCCCTTGAGATGCACCATCTCGTTTTCAAGGGGGTCCCGAAATAAATGAGGGACATGTTATGGAAACTTATTTTTTTTTGTGTTTTAGCTTTAGTGGTAGAGTTTACTCAACTTAAAAAAATCACTCTGTGGATTCTCTTTTTAAAGTTTTAGATTGTTATGTCATATCTTTCTATTGCTATTGACAAATAAACAGATGATTTATATATTTTTTGTTTCACTAGTGTAAAAAAGAAATGCATGTTGTTAACAAATGTACTTTAAAGGGACACAGTTTCTTTTCCTAACGTTATATAGGCGACAGTTGATTGGACTCAACTGAGTCTTATAATAAAAAAACTGTGTAGTGGGAGTTTTTGGCACCCGAAGAAACTAAAAGGCAGGAAAGTGAGAATTGTAATGAATACCTTTCGCATGTTTAAGATGTTGTGTGGATTTGTGCCTTTGTTTCATTTCACACACACTGAACACACACAGGCTGCTTTAAGATCCTGATGCTGTTCAGTATCTTCCTGACAGGTGAAGTCTTTATGTCTGAATGTCTGGCCTGCATGGTGCTTTGTGCCCTGCTGGCTTTGTCCCCTGGTTTACATATTCATGGCAGCTCAGCATAATAATTACAGCTTTGCATGTAATCAGAAGATCACAACAATGAGCGTGGCCTAGTTAGCTTGATGAGGGCGGGTGAAAGAAGTCACCCTAATCCTCAAACTGTTGTCTGCACTGTTTTGAACTCACTCTCACCCACTTCTCCAAAACACAGGAGTCATGGTCGCTAAAAGCCCTCGACGTGCAGTCTCTTCCTTGGAGCCATTTTGGACTGGTAACCATGGAGATGTGGGTCATGCAGTGATGGCAGAGAGGAGACTTGTGGCTGGTGGTGGAGTCAGAGGACTGCAGGCTGCTGGAGAAGAGGGCCATAAACTCTCATTATATCTGGGTCACTGGGATGCTCCAGCTGCAACCAGCAGACAAGACGCTATTATGCAAGAAGAGGGACGAGGGATGTTGTGGGCACAGGGGCTTATAGTTACAGGGCACGTCTGTCTATCGAGCGAGGCATATGTCAGGAGGGTGCGTAATGATATGACATGAGACCAGCTGAGCTGTGCTTTCTCAGAAACATGCTGTTGTTTTTGCACTCGCATGTCTTCAGTTGGGACAAACAACTTCTTCCATATTATTTGTTTCAGCACAAGTAATACATTTAACTCTACATGTATTTTTTTATCTGTTAAACATCAAATAATGTTTTATGATATATCATTGCATATTGTACCCTATATTAATGTACATATCTTTTTTTTTAAGGCAATTGCTCATGAAACCTGCTGTATAATGAAATACAAGAATGGCCAGAAATTGTACAGGGAAGACTAAATATTTCTTAATACATAAATTGAATGTCATATACATGTAAAGCATAACATTGGCCTTTTTATGTGTTTTATGTAACCATTATTGTTAATTATAGTATGGGATTATCCACTATTTATGAGATATCACCTCCTTGAAACCAGCCTGCAGTTGAATCTGTTGATAGTGTAAAGCTTCATGAAATCTCAGTCGTTATTTCAGTCATATACAATCAAGTTTCTGCACCAGAAAGTGAATATAAGAGCAAGTTGTTGGCCATGTTGTTGTGTCTCCTATTGTCCATGGCCCCCACTCCATGACCCCCCTCCACTCGTTGGATCCCGGACTTGTGATTGGTGTAGACGGGCTGGCTTTGTCGTCATAGCCCCAGTGCCCATTCATCAGTGGACTTGGGCGTTGTACTCCGCATCTCATTTGCGGCGGGGCCAATTTCTCCATTTACAAACTCCGCTCGAGAAAAAATTGAAAGAATTCCCGTTTCTTTTACATCTTTGCCACAATTCTTGCAGGTTCTCTCTCGTCCCTCTGCGGTCACTTCGGTTTCGGGCTGATCCACCGGTATCGGTTGTAGAAGGAGTTGCCGGCGCTTGACTTGAATTGTTGGGGAGGAAGCTTGCGGTCTTTGTTCATTCATTTGATCGGTTGGGTTCCTTTGTTGCACCAAAAGCATGGGAGCACAAATCTCCAAAACCGCTGGAAAAGAGGAAGCTGCGGTGGAAAAGCCAGCAGAAGGTGCAGCCGTTGCAGCAAAGACGAACGGACAGGTATATATTTTAATTATTTAAGTCTCAATTGCTCCGGGGGAATTTTGTCTGGTTTTAGCAATGTGTTGAGTCAATGGCGTGCTCCATGTTCCCTGTAGCGCATCCCCACGCTCACCGGCATTCAGGGAAAGTGGCCACATGTATCCATTTTCACCAGCGAAAGCATTGTTACAAAATCATGTGCTTTTTAACGCAACGTTGATTCAAATTGATGCATTTTCTTTTTTAGCTGCTTTAAATTCATACAGGCATATTATTTAATTATTTTTTATATATAGGCTATAGCCATATATCAGGCCGCACATCTAATTTGTTGAGTGTGTATTTCACCAGGTCGAAATTGACATTTTTTGATTTATCACAATAATTTTGACGGGGCTTTGGTTTCTAAAACATTGCGGCTGTTTTGGTATTCTTTTGGTTGAGATGTGTGCAGCGGGGGTTTGTGGGCGCTCTCACTGTGGCATGGCCATTTTAAAAAAAACGATACCACGCCTTTGTTGCCAGATTCAAGAAAGGAGCCACGTTTTTGTGCCAACACTAACCTGTAAATCAACCAATTGTTTGAAAAAAACACAGAGTTGAACGGTGGGAATATATCTCAATTAAAATAACACACAATGGTTTATTAAAAAAGTCATTAAAATAAGGCTTAAAGTCACACAATTCCTATATTGTATCCTGTGTCTCCACACTGAACACCACCTGGCGGGAGCCGGCGGTACTGCAGTCTAGCAGACTAGCCTACTGCTGAAAACCACAGATCTGTCGTCACTCTCCTAGTAACAGATGTTACTGCAGTTTTAGGGCTTTTTCCTATTGGTTAGTCCTTGCATTTGATTCAATTCCACAGCATGCCAGATTTTGCAGGTGGTATTCTTGCACACACATTCTCTTATGTAGGCCAGAATTGGCCTAAGATGCATGATTACAGATGAACAAACTCCTTTTTCCTTAAATAACATGGAAAGGTTCACAAATGACAGTTTCATTCTCTTTCCTTCCAGGAGAATGGCCACGCCAAGACCAATGGGGATGCCTCTCCAGCTACAGAGGAGGCCAACAAAGCTGATGTTCAGGCCAACGGCAGCACTCCCACTGAGGAGGCGCCAAAAGAAGAGATTGGCGAGAAAGTAGAAGTTGCAGAGGCCAGCGGCGAGAAGGAGCCTGCCGCCACAAACGGAGAGGCTTCTGCCAAGCCGGAGGAAGGCACTCCGTCCAGCGAGGATGGCAAGCAGAAGAAAAAGCGTTTCTCCTTCAAGAAACCCTCCTTCAAGCTCAGCGGCTTCTCATTCAAGAAGACCAAGAAAGAGTCTGAGGAGGCAACAGAGGAAGAAGCCGCAGCAGCAGAACCAGCCGAAGGAGAGAAGGCGGCATCTGAGGAGGCAGCCGCTGAGGAGGCCAAACCAGCCGAGGCTGCAGCTGAGGAGGGAGCCAAGGAGGCTGCAGCTGAGGAGCCGAAAGCTGAGGAGGTGAAGGCAGAAGAACCTGCAGCAGAGGAGAAACCAGCGGAGGCTTCACCCGCTGAGCCAGAGACGGCAGCCAGTCCAGAGGCCGCCGCTGAGTAATCCTACTGAGCCAGACACCGGAATGAAGGAGCCCGTCTGAAGGAATGCGAGGACTTGTCTAAAACCAGGGATTTTTTTTTGTTCATTTTTGTTGGTGTTTGTTTACTATTCTGCAACCATCTCATCCATAATGACTGCAAGGTCCTTGGCAGTGACGAACAGGAGGTGTACTGGAGAGTGTGCTGCTTCCTCACTGCTCATTGGTGCTTGCATGTGTGACGTTGGCCGTGTGTGAAAGTGCGAATGTGGGTGTGAATGTTTTTTTTCCTACATGACACCATGACTTTGTTGACACGTTGCTGAATTTGACATATTTTATCAAAGTATTTGGTGCTGGGCAATTGGATGTAGCAGCTAAAGCTGTGTCTGCAAGATTTGACACATTGTGATATTTAAAGGGAAAGTCCTAAACCAAGTCTTAAATGTTGTCTTTGCAGTGCACAGTTGTTTACAACTCTTAGAAATGCGACGCTCCTGTGGACACAACCATTCCTGAATTAAGTAGATATAGTTAACTGTCAAAACAATAGATGCTCATCACTTTCCATTAGATACCACCATTTCAGAACTCTGTAGTAATGCACGTTGTATAGACTTTGATATTACTGGTTTTATGACTGAGATGTACCTAAATGACTGAAGTTTTTAACAGATTACCCATTGTAAATGAAGTTTTTCTTGTTTTTCACCATTTGTAAGATTGAATAAAATTGGGAGATGTTTTAAGCAAAATTTGCGTCAAGCTGTAATGACTTCAACACCACTTAATTTCTACACTACAAAGCACACATAGGGGCTTGGGTGCAATTTTTATATGGCATAATTTATTTTGTATATAATGAGTCATCGCCATATTCAATATGGAATGCAACATTGCCTAAACTGATTATAGTTGTCAGCACTAATGAAGAATAAAGACATTTAGCGCCACTCTAAGCTCATTTATTTATCAGGGCTATAATCCGTTTATTGATTTGGTAACTCAGTAGGTTTCGTATTTCAGTTTTGTGTTGTGTGACTCACTGAGCACACTTCAATTATTTGTATTACAGCACCCTCGTGTGGAGCTTTATAGGAATATCAGGTGTAGTTTCAATCATATGGAGAATAGAGAACAAATTGCATCAAAATACTTGGCATAAAATGTCAAATTGTCAGTACATTTAAATTCCTCAACAGGCTATATTACATTAATGACATTGGCAATAAGTACAATACTGCAGTCTCTTGTAAGGATAACAGGCCTTCAAATTGTTCTATATTATACAATTTAACAAGATGAAATTGCCTTCAGAAGAATTCCAGAGATTTAATTGGAGCAATAATAATGACAAAAGAGCACGTGATTTATAACTTTAGAAATCCAAGAATGCGAGCATCGCAAAATAAACATGCTTTCTCTAAACTAATTCGCGAGGAGACAAATTAAGATGGTTTGCTGCCCTCCAGTATTTTTAGGAAATGACTGGCTTTCTTGGGAACAGCCACTGCATAATTATGTGATAAGACTTGAGGTAAGTTATGTAAACTGCTGGCTTTGCAATGTAAATGATAGTGTTGGAAACAAACATTTTGTATGGTGTCTACAATTGTTTGTATCTACAACTTTAGCACATACCTAAGTGATGACATTTCATTGACATGTTGAAATTGCCTCAAGCAAACACCATAAAAGATCAGAATCTTTTCAAGAGTAGAAACGGCAAACCCCAGGGTGTTTTTAGACACCCACATCTGTACCACACTCATTTTGAAACCATCTATTTCCTTTGCACCCAGTGTAACCCAGTGTACTGCAACTTTGGCTGCCACAAGAAGGGTGTGTTTTACACATAATATTTCTATTTCTGCATCCTGGTCTGTGTGTGTATTTTGGTCAGGTTGTTGAGGGATTTGCTACCCATTTTGGACCTCCCTGTGCCTCACAGTATCCCATCATGCCACACAACTCTGTCCTCAGGTTCGCCCTTCTTTTCTTAGATATTTCAAGAAAATGGGAAAACAAGAGTTTACATATAAGTTAATACAGCAGATGAGCATGTTACAAAATATATCAAAGTGAAATTATTCATTTGAGTACAACAGATATATTTGGAGTGTGGTTTGTGGAGTGGAGCAGACGCAGTGCTCCGTCTGTGCTCGTGTCGGTCCCACCTCAGTAACCACAGACCATCTCTGAATGGCAGTCCCCTCAGATGGCACTCCCAAGTGGTTTCCTTCAACCAGCTTACTCTCTTTTCTGTGCCTCGGGGCCCCTCACCTAACCACCGCCTCGCTCTCTCTATAGGGAAGATCAAACACCCGCTGCCCTGCCAGAGGACCATCCCTGTCCCTCATCCCACATGCAAAGTATTTTCAGCACACCCATATTCAGACTTGCACGGTAGAGTAGATTTTATAAACCTTGGCTGGCAAAAAGGCAACCAGTAGCCATTGTTAGGGGGAAATTGATACTTTATCATACTCATCCTTCTAGCTTCAGGACCAGACCAGTGGTGGGACGTTCTCGTTTAAGTGCATTTTTAGAGATGTCTTTATTATATGTTTCATACTTCTACTCCATTACATTTAAAATGGAAAACGTTTTCTAATCTTAATTTATTTTACAGATTAAATAACTGGTTACTTCGCAGTTTCCACATTCTAAACATAGGTCTTGCTACAGTTTAAACTGTTGTCTAAGCTATGATAAGACCTTTGACCTCGGCTACATGCACCTGCAATCAAGCTATTTCCTCTTCTGGAATCAAAAGTGCAACATGAAAGCATATAACATTATAAGTGCTAACATCAGTAATGATAATAATAAGAGTGTATTCTGCATTTATATTCAATCAATTAATCAATGTTTATTTATATAGCCCAATATCACAAATGTTACATTTGTCTCAGTGGTCTTCACAGTGTGTACAGAATATCAGTATAACAATACGACACCCTCTGTCCTTAGACCCTCACATCGTACAAGGAAAAACTTCCAGAGAAAATCCACAGTTTAAGGGAAAAATGGGAGAAACCTCAGGGGAGAGCAACAGAGGAGGGATCCCTCTCCCAGGACGGACAGACGTGCAATAGATGCCATGTGTAAATCGAAAAGATAATAAATGTACCACATAGGTAGACCAAATGTTTGGGAATGTATCTATAATAAGAACATGAATCCACGAGGATGTCAACAATCCTGTGGGAGCCATCAGGGAAGTAGTATGATGAGAGTCAGGCAGGACCACAGTGACAGGTTCAGCCACGACTCGAAGTCCAAGACTCTGATCAGGACTCAGGACTCAGGATCAGCCACGACTCAGGATCCCAGCGTAGATAGACACCAAAAAGAAATGTGGGGGAAGCTGGCTTATTCGGAACATGAGAGTACACAGGTACAGACAGAGAGAAGGAAGAAGTAAGGTGTCCCCCGACTGTCTAAGCCTAGAGCAGCGAAACTAGGGGCTGAATCTAATCAGCCCTAACTATAAGCTTTATCAAAAAGGAAGGTCTTAAGTGCACTCTTAAAAACTCTTATTGATGATACTTGCAGATTATAATATATTTACTGAAACATTGGTTAAAGTTGGTATGTTTGTATTTGTACTTACATAAAGGATCTAGATGCTACATCTGAGAGAGTTTAACAGTTCAGTATATCCTATACATTGCTGTGCTGAGTGTGTTGATATGTACAGTAGCTAATTTGCTAGCATCCATTATAAGTTTATTGGACTATTTCGTTTTCCTTTTATATCTTGGCAGTAATTATTTTAAGCAGAACTTGGAACAATTGAGTTTGGAAACCAGATAATTTGTATTCCTATAATTATAATATAATATTAACCCTAACCCAATCCAGGGCTCTACATGAAGGCTAATAGGCTCGATTTAATCTTAGTTTGCACTTTAGTACTAACATAAGCAATAGCCAGATGGAAAATTAAGCACACAAGCCATTGTGCCTTAAATTGGACACATTTTCTCTAGAGTAGAAAGCATCCATCCCTGCTAAAGTGTTCTTGATCGAGACACTGAACCCCTACTGTACCAGCCTAAAGGGCAATTACTTTTTGGTGGACTTTGACCCCAATGCATTAGGCAGAAGGTGAATTTTTCTTTGCAGATGAATGACCTGGTTCCCTTGAGCCTGGAATAATTTTTCTGACAGAATATTCAGTTTATAATGTATGAGATCCATTCAGGACATTTGGTATTATCTAATATGTAGCCCACTTCCAAATATGTTGTTTATAGAATGTTCTGAAAATAAACCAGTATTTGAAAAAGTGCTCCTGAGACAAAACATTGGTTTAGACAATTTTTATTTAGGTCATTATGCTTTACACGACATAATGCATGTTCAGGGATATAACGATGTTGCTGGTAGTTGTGTTTGTCTGACAGTATTCTGGTGACATATTTCCTTATAACGGTCAATTTGACCATTACCATTTCACAATATTCAAGTTACATACAAGGATAAGAGTTACATGTCAACATGTTACACAGAAAGTATTTGTTTACTTAAGATTTTTGGTCACACAAACAAAACTAGGAGGTACAAAAAAGGAAAAAGCAGACAAACAGTAAATTAGGAATCACCAGTATTAAAGGAAAATAGTGGAAAAATAAAAGTCAGGACACAACACATTTATAACACCTCCATTTCACATGCTGTCTCCATTACAAAAGCTCACTGGTAACTTTGTGGATTACTTCCCCCCATCACTGATCACCTGTTTTCATAAATTAGTTTTCCTTCTTCTAAGCACCTATTTTTTTGTAGTTTTCAAGTTGAAATGCAACTATTCCTCAAAGAAGGGTGAACTACCTGTCTGTTTGGTTGAGAAACATAAACAGGGAGTTTACTTTAGTTTGAGAAATAGATCGCAAATTAAGTTGGTTGGATTTTGGCAATTACTAAATCAACGTATCACGTTGAGGCAATGAGGAACCCAGAGAAAGAGCAGTGCACATTGTCGGCGGCAAAGACACCATTGGCCTCCTCATCGGGGATCTGGAGGAAGACTGTGTCCTGCTGATCAAGCAGGAGGACAGCACTACCGGACATCTGGTCCAGGAAGCCCTTGTTGTACTCATCATAAGAGAACATAACAGGCTGGCCGTTCTTGTACAGACCCACCAGAGCATGAGCTCCATTAACATGGATGTTGTAGGAGAAATAGTAAACTCCAGGAACTGTGCAAGTGAAAATGCCAGACTCAGGGTCATAGTGGTTCTCAGCATTGTACACAATCTGGTCAAACTTGATAGGGCTGCCAGAAGCAGGGTAGGGGGTGATCAGAGATGCAGTGAAAGCAGACATTGGGGACTTGACCATAATCTCACCCATACCCATTCCCATGCCTTTCTCATACATCATCTCACCAGGAGCACCAGGAGCACCAGCGGGACCAGCAGGGCCAGCCTCTCCATCAACACCATTATCACCGGGCATACCAGGGGGACCCTGAGGTCCAGGGACACCCTTAGCAGACAAACCTGCAGGGCCAGAAGGACCAGTCATACCTGGGTGTCCCTTAAGGCCAGAAGCACCAGAAGGACCCTGAGGACCAGCAGGTCCTTTGGCACCTGAAGCACCATCAGAACCAGAGGCACCTGACTCACCAGCACGACCGGGATGACCTTTGGGTCCAGCAGGGCCTGGAATACCAGAGGCACCTGGGGTACCTGGGCCACCTGTATGACCTTTGTCACCTGTAAGTCCAGAGGCTCCTCTGGGTCCAGGAGGACCAGCTGCGCCTGGATAACCCTGCTTGCCTGCAAAGCCCTGTGCTCCCTGATCTCCCTTGTTTCCCTTAATTCCCTGAACTCCAGTCGCACCTGTGTCACCTTTGGAGCCAACAGCGCCATGCTCACCTGTGAAACCAGTTGCACCCTGAGGTCCAACGGAACCAGTTGGTCCAGTGGCACCAGTAGCACCAGTATATCCTGTTGGACCTTTCTCACCCTTGGCACCTGTGGACCCGCTGACACCTGTAAATCCCCTCTCTCCCTTCTCTCCATTAGATCCTGGCTTTCCATATCCGGGGACTCCAGGGGCACCACTTGCCCCAGCAGGTCCCTGGTGGCCTTTAGGGCCACCTGCACCAGGCATACCTGGGGCACCGTTATCACCTGATTTACCTGGCATACCTACTCCTGTAGCACCAGTGTGTCCCTTGGATCCCTGTGGTCCCATGGGACCTGCGGCACCATCCCTACCTGAGCTACCTGACTTTCCTGGCTCACCTGCCATACCATTTCTTCCTGGCTTTCCAACACCGGCCTCACCTGGTTGTCCAGGTGCGCCCACAGCTCCTTCGGGCCCTGTCTCACCCTGAGCTCCTTGAACTCCCACCCCTCCATCACCCTTAGAACCTGGCAGGCCAGGTACACCTGGATGTCCTTTCAGACCAGACACTCCTCTGGGTCCCATTTGTCCAGGAAGACCTGAAGGTCCAGGCTTGCCAGTAGCAGAGAGGCCAGCAGGTCCAGGGCTTCCGGAGGATCCAGAGACTCCCCTTGGTCCTTGAGCGCCAGCGGCTCCAGTGTCTCCCTTTTCACCAGGAAGTCCGTGGCTGCCAGGTTTTCCAGATCCACCTGGGGAACCAGGTTTGCCAGCAATGGAGCGACCAGGAGCTCCAGGGGCTCCAGCAGGTCCTTCGGCTCCAGGCAGACCGACAGCACTCTCACCTGGGGGGCCAGCAGGTCCCTCAGGTCCCTCAGGGCCGGGCTCACCTGGGGCTCCAGGCTCACCTGCCACTGACACCACTGTGAATAATGAAACAGTCCATAATCAGTACCAACAGAAAGAAAAACAAAAAGTAGTCAAATAAAAAAAATGACTTACAGGTACAACTCTAAACAATACTTTAAGAGTACATTTCAAAACCTCTTATTTTAATGACTTTGTTCTGGAAATATATGCCTATAGTCTGTGCATCATTTGAACTATAATATCTTAGAAAACTGGGGGACATGACAAAAAGTACAGAAACATGGATATAGAGGCCAGCTCTCAGGTCTGAGTGTGTGTGAGTATGAAGTATAAATAGTATCTTGTTCCATATTCAGTATTATATTTAAAGAGGTTGTTTTTTCCACTAGAAAACCTTTAGGTTGTTGTTTTAGTTCATCTTGTAGTTTAGAGGTTTGACTATATGTCTCTGGTATGCTAGTGCAGTTTTATATGGTTTATTATATAATTTATAAACTTGCAAATCCTTCATAGTAAATGTAGATATCTGCCTCTGCTTTGTTCACAACATTTTATAATTTGTTTTAAATGATTAATGTTAATTGGTTATGTAACTATTAGCTTTAAGGGACAGATTGGGACTTGTTTGTCAAACAATAAGGTTTAAATGAGAGGGAACCTTTTTTATTTGCTGCCTTAATGTGGTAACATGTGTTTGAGTATCAAAGGCTCTCTCCCCGGCTAACTGTAGCTCAGTTTGGCAAAACCAAACAGATGTTTCTACTTCTGTGTGAGGAAGGCACACCCAAGCAAACCACACTGCTGGGTGACTGAACTGTAATTGCTAGTATCAAACTAAAAATAATTCACTAACAGCTACTTTGTCAAATAAAAATAGTATATTGATTCACGCAAAAGTAACATTTAATATTTTAGGTTTGTATTTTATAGCCAGCATTCAAGGCTTTAGAAAATCTTTAGAAAAGCAAAATAAGGTTTTGTTTGAAATTAGCTGAAGTGTGCATTGACTAGCATGAGTGTCTCAAAGCATATGAACATTCAACATCAACAGCTAAAATAACTAAAATGAGAAACATTGTTTTATCTCACAGGCTTAATGTATTGAAAAGTAGTCTCATGGATATATGCTCTGGAGGTAATTCATATATATTGCTGATTTTGTACCTGAGTTAACTAAGGCAGTCTCCAAAAAATAAGAAATTCTGTAATTTCACTCAAAAATGGTGATAGTGTGACTGCATTAAAACTACAGAAATCCTCAAAAAAACACACAGTTAGATGCATTTTATCTAATCATATGACTTCTTATGGCAGAACACCCCAAAGGTCTGCACTGAGTAAATAAGCCTTGTTATTCAAATCTTAGATCTGAATGTGCGCTGTGATTGGAGAGGCATGAGCACTGCTGCATCCAATCAGAGCGCAGAGCAGTTTCAGAGCAAGGTGGAGTTCACTTTTCAAAGCAAAGTCCAGCCGGCTATGGCCAGCATCTGTTTGGCTGTTTGTGCTGTTCCTATTTTCTACAACTAAGATGAACATTTACAAGCTGAAGATTACAGGTAAGTCTTGAAATGTTGCTTGAGTACATTTTGACTTTAGAGAAGAACATCACACTTTAGAAGCAACTTTTGGAGGGACAAACTATACTACATCAGGAGAAATGCTAGCATTGTGTATTGTCAAACACATATGCTATAGAAAGCAGGAGACTGTGTTTTTCTTACCTTGGCTCTTCACAGAGTAGGGCTGGTACTGAGGGGCGGCCTTCACCAATTTCTTCACCACATAGCGTTCTCCATGGGCAGCTGCAAAAGCCACCATGAGCAGGAAGATGCTTGCTACTCTTATGTCCATCTTGCAAAGTATGATCTGCATGGGGGGAAAAGGAAACATTTAGCACAGAACTCTCAAGGTACTAAGTGTTAGCAAACTTCCTATCTAGTTTTGAGTTATTTTACAGATCTTTACAACTTTCTTAGCTAGGTACACAGACTAAACATCTTTACAGAAACACTATGGACACCAGTAAGATAAGATAACTAAGAGTAACATGGTGCAAATGAGTTTGTGTTCTGAGCAGAGCATCCTTAAGGGCTCTTTAAAACCCAGATGATGCTCAAAGCCAGCCAGAATCTGCTTCCATGCCAAAGAGACATACTCAAGGCCTAATCAAAACCTAGAAGATGACAACACTTCTCCAGATACAGAGCAGTTTAGAGAAGAAGGGAAAACACACTTACCAGCATCCAATGGAGGTAAAATCAATGTATTCAGCACCAGAAGAACTGCTGGTACTGCTGTATATCCTTAGAGTAGGAGCACAACTGAGGATATGCTGCTCTCTAGTACAATGATGTCAGTATTTATACTATATCTACTCCTCGCATCATTACAAAAAAAAGGCCCCCACCGTGCAAGCACCTCCCTCCTCAGAGCTAGGCTGTAATTAGAAGACAGATCTGCCCAAAGCCGGCATGTCACATCAGGGTGCCTCCATGTCTTGAATATCCAGACACATGATTATCACTTATTTCAGTCTTCCTCTGAACTAGAAAGTAATCAAAGTACAAGAATCACATAAATAAAGAACACATAAAACAACAAAGCACACATTTTGAAGGTAGAATACACAAATCATCTTTACATCTTTATATACTTATTTACTGTTTCTACACATTTAATTTTGTTTTCAGGATTTATTTATATTTCTGAGGGCTTATAGGACATCCTGTTTGAATATGACAACCTCTTAAAATAGTCAAAATGCAAAAACAGCACCAGATTAGAGTGGCACCTGTGTGGCTTCACAAAGCTTGCATTGAGAATATACAGTAGCAGACTCATCTGCAAATATACATCTTGTCCAGCCGGCTGCCACAGAAGAGCCTTTACCTTTCCTGACTGTCTGGGCACCTCCAAGTCTGCCATGATAAGGTAAACAAGGGAAATGGTGCGGAAAGGTTGTCCATTAAAGATACTAAAGATTTAAGTCATCATAGATTGAAGAAAAATAATTATGTTTACTCCTGAAGTATTATTTGGGGCATTTACATATATCGTTTTTCCACTGGACTGGGATTTTAATACCCCCCCCCCCCCCCCACACACGCACACACACACACACAGACACAAAAAATCCAGCACCAGTCACTTTTACGCTGCATGGACATTTTTGCACTCTCATTTGCATTATGTACATCATCTTTTTTTATATATATATATCCTGCTTACTTGAAGTAAACGGTTATTTTGTGTTTTTTTTGCAATTATTGAGTGTTCTCGTATTTTAATGTGTTTTTTATACCTTGGGACTGTGGGAAACAGTATTTCGATCTTTCTGTGTGTACAAACATATTTTGAGATTGACAATAAAGTTGACTTTGACTGATATATCTATTTATGTACATATGCTGGGTATTATTTGGTCCGCTTGTCATTGTGGCGAATGGACAGAGTGACCTTGATTTCAGTCTCTATTTCAGGATGAACACTTTTCTTAAATTGTGTATTTTTGTAAGTGTTTCACCCTCAAAACAGCTAATAAAACTATATAAGGAGCAAATGGAAAAGACATTTGGTCTTGTTTCTGAGCAGTCTTGTGAATGCAGCCCAGTGTGCAACAGCCCTCATATGCAGTGTGGGTGTTTGGACACCAGAGGGCAGGTTTTACTGTAGCACGGCACCTCTCATTGGAGTGATACTGCTGCAGGGAAGGGGGCCATGGCCGTGTGGTCAATTCTTATTTTTGGACCCCTCATTTCGTATACATCATCAGAGGTTTCAGGTCTATTCCTACAATTACAGCTAGTTTCTGTCATGATGTTGTATTTCCTCAATCAGTGCTTCATCCCCCAGTATTATCCTCCCTCACCCTCCACCTTGCCTTGCTTACTTGAGATCCTCCAACTGTAATTTCTCAATTTCAGCCTGGCCACATAGGAAATGCATACACCCAAATAATCACATGTTCTCAAACACACAAGTAGCCATAAATGATGTGAAGGGGGGCCGACTCTGTGTCCCATCCCAGAATCTTCCTGAACACAAGACTATTTATGGAACCTTCCTGTGTTCTTATAGTGTATATACAGTGAGTATATATTGCTGACACCGTGTGTGTATTTGCAAAAATTGTGATAGCATGTTGCCTGATTGAGGCCTTCACAAAGTTTCTATTTGAGGCATTTGTACAACACGCGACTGACAGGCGTCTTTCACCAGGGCTATAATTAAATATTGTAGCGCATGGAACTTGTTTGAACCCCCTTTTTTTTCCTGTCAATTAGACCAAATTATCTGCAATTTTACAAAGTGCTACCTTCATAGGTTTATGGCACTTAATCATTTTTGGCAAGCATTGTTTAAGTTTGCTTTTCCTGTCAAATAAAACACAACATAATTTGTGATGTTCATTTCCAAATGTTTGAAATTCTGCAAAAAACCGAGACAGGAGGCAAAGCTCAAAGCAAAGGTGCAGACTGACTACCTGAGGCTCTGGGATGTTAAAGACAATTCACTTTTAATGTTCTTCACATGCAATTCAAGCACAAAGAGCATCACTTTTGTTTTCAATATCATAAATGAAAGCCATAATCTTTTTTTATTGCACATGGTTTTTCCTTTTTTGTAATTTTCTAAAGCTGAGGTTTCCTCCTAGCTAGATACTGCAACACAATGCTTTCTCTGTGCTACTAGTTTTGACATCTTTTAGCAAACTAAATTATTTAAAAAAATCTCTGGATGCTTATTCTTCAAGAGGAACCTCAGCTATGCCAGTTGTAGTCAAATGTAGATGAAATGACAGAGCAAGAGAGGGTGGAGTTAGGATTTTATACGTTTTTAATTTAAAGGGATAGTGGAAATGGAACCTCAAATAGTTTCGTTTTAACTTATATACAAGCATAATTACGTACCAAAACAATCACACTTGATTAAAAATATATAATAATTGCCTTACGCATGTTAGAAGCACTTTATTGCAGCTTCCCCGAAGTTTTTTAGAAACGAAATGTTCGACTCAGCCAAACCGGAAGTGACGAAAACTCAGGAAGACGATACGATAACAAACTATGGCGTCTATGCAGAATGAACGTGGAAGGGCAAATATACCAGACAAAGAAGAAGGATTGTACGAGGTATCCAGTGATGATAGCGAGTCAGAAACATCCTCTCGGCTTTCCTACGAAAATGTCGTTTTAGGAACTGAATCTGAATCCGGTTCAGTAAGCGACGATGGTGAGAATATTGAGCCAGACGATGGACCATTACGTCCTTATTTGTTCGAGCCCGAGCCCGAGGTGATGGTTCACGGCATGGGCAATGGCGAGGATGACCAGGACCAGGCGCCAGATGATGCACCCCTACGCACAAATAATCTTGACTGGTAGGTCCCTAAGCATAGCTCACGCATCTTAAGATCACCTGTAGCCTTTACAAATATTAATCATTGTTAACCAGTTAAGCCCGAAGATCCCCCCAGTGGACCCCTCCCACAGTTTTTTTCTCTCACATGTCTCAGGGCTTCTTAACATTGATGAAACTATTAATGTTTCATACCCTTTTAAAAGGTAAGAAACTCCGCTAACTGACAATAAGAACAATTGTTAGCTAGAAAAAACACAAGAGTAATACCAAGCCTTTGAATTAGCATTGAGCGAAACAATGCTAACTAATGCTAACGCTTTTTTACACACAACACACGGTAGAAATGCCCTTATTACTATCTTAACTGCACAAACAAGATATACGATTTAAAGCTGAGACTCCACACATGTAATGTCATCACTGTAAGACCTCGAATTGCTGGAGCTATCAGCCAGAAAAGAGAAAGTAAACAACATCCGGTTCCAAAAATATTACAATAATTACGTCTTACCTTTTTTGATTTGTGATCAAAAGTTGTGTTCAACGGAATAAAAACGCATCTCAAGGTTAATCCAATGTCGTTGTGTCACGTAGAATTGTTTACTGATAATCAATCATCATATTTATGGCAATATACTCGGTATAAAGTATTGCCGTCTTACAGTCTTATAGTATTACCTATAGTGAACATTTCTGAACAAATTTCACCCACTGACGACGAATGGCTGGGTTTCTTGGAAACGCATGAGTCGATACGCCATTCTCTGCATTTGCTGTCCCACTACAGCCATACAAAACACATCTATTCACCATAATAAAGGTCGGCTATTCACATGCAAATGCTATTGAATGTCCGCCATTGTTTGTGCCCGTCTTCCTCTGTTCTCGTCATCATCCGAAGATTCCCGACGATTCCCGAAGTATTTCGTTTCATTGAGAGGGCCTCTCTGAAGAACCAGCACCTTACCGTGGTAGAGAGGTTTGTGTGCCCTGATGAACCTGGGGGCTGTGTTGTCTGGAACCTTGTGTTCCTGGGGTCTCCCATGGCAAATTGGTCTCAGGCAAGGGGCCAGACTAAGATTGGTTCAAAAGACCTCATGAAAGAAAAACTAAGAAGTGAGGATACCCGGCCCGGAGGAAGCCCGGGGTCCCCTTCTGGAGCCAGGCCCAGAAGGAGGACTCGTCGGCGAGCGTCTGGTGGCCGGGCTTGCCACGGAGCCCGGCCGGGCCCAGCCCGAAAAGGCAACGTGGGCAACACCTCCGCTTCTCCGTCCCGCGGGCCCACCACCTACGGGAAACATCGATGGGGTCGGGTGCGCTGCCAGAAGGGTGGCAGTGAAAGCGGAGGGTCTCGACGGACCAGACCCGGGCGACAGAAGCTGGCTTTGGGGACGTGGAACGTCACCTCTCTGGGGGGGAAGGAGCCGGAGCTTGTGCGGGAGGTGGAGCGTTACCAGTTGGATCTGGTTGGGCTCACCTCTACGCACAGCGTCGGCTCTGGAACCTTACTTCTGGATAGGGGTTGGACTCTATTCTTCTCCGGAGTTGCTCAAGGTGTGAGGCGCCGGGCGGGTGTGGGGATACTCACAAATCCCCGGTTAGGTGCTTCGTTGTTGGAGTTTACCCCAGTGGACGAGAGGGTCGCCTCCCTACGCCTGCGGGTTATGGGGGGGAAAACTCTGACTGTTGTGTGTGCTTATGCACCCAACAGCAGTTCAGAGTATACGGCCTTCTTGGAGACCCTGGAAAGAGTCCTGTATGGGGCTCCTGAAGGGGACTTTTTAATCTTGCTGGGAGACTTCAACGCACATGTGGGTAATGATGGAGACACTTGGAGGGGCGTGATTGGGAGGAACGGCCCCCCTGATCTGAACCGGAGTGGTGGTTTGTTACTGGACTTCTGTGCTAGTCATGGATTGGCCATAACAAACACCATGTTCGAACATAAGGATGCTCATAAGTGTACGTGGTACCAGAGCACCCTAGGCAGAAGGTCCATGATCGATTTCGTTATCGTATCATCGGACCTGAGGCCGTATGTTTTGGACACTCGGGTAAAGAGAGGGGCGGAGTTGTCAACTGATCACCATCTGGTGGTGAGTTGGGTCGAGTGGCGGGGGAAGCCTCTGGATAGACCTGGTAAGCCCAAACGTGTAGTTCGGGTGAACTGGGAACGTCTGGAGGAGGCCCAAGTTCAGGAGGCCTTCAACTCACACCTCCGGCGGAGCTTTTCGGGCATTCCTGTGGAGGTTGGGGACATTGAACCAGAGTGGTCGGTGTTCAAAGCCTCTATTGCCGAAGCCGCGGCGGGGAGCTGTGGTCTCAAGGTCCTAGGTGCCTCAAGGGGCGGTAACCCTCGAACCTCCTGGTGGACACCGGTGGTCAGGGAAGCCGTCCGACTGAAGAAGGAGGCCTTCAGGGATTTGTTATCCCGGGGGACTCCCGAGGCAGTTGCAAGGTACCGACAGGCCCGAAGGGCAGCAGCCTCATCCGTGGCCGAGGCAAAGCAGCGGGTGTGGGAGAAGTTCGGAGAAGACATGGAGAAGGACTTTCGGGCGGCACCAAAGTTGTTCTGGAAAACTGTCCGACACCTCAGGAGGGGGAAGCAGGGAACCATCCAAGCTGTGTACAGTAAGGATGGGACGTTGTTGACCTCAACTGATGGAGTGTTAGGGCGTTGGAAGGAACACTTTGAGGAACTCCTAAACCCGACAACTCCGCCCTCTATGTTAGAGGCAGAGCTGGAGTATGACGGGGGATCAACACCAATCTCCCGGGGGGAGGTCACTGAGGTCGTCAAACAACTCCACAGTGGCAAAGCCCCGGGGGTGGATGAGATCCGCCCGGAAATGCTGAAGGCTCTGGGTGTTGAGGGACTGTCATGGTTGACACGTCTCATCAACGTTGCGTGGAAGTCGGAAACAGTACCGAAGGAGTGGCAGACCGGGGTGGTGGTCCCCCTTTTTAAAAAGGGGGATCAGAGGGTGTGTGCCAATTACAGAGGCATCACACTACTCAGCCTCCCCGTGAAAGTTTACTCTAAGGTACTCGAAAGGAGGGTCAGGCCGATTGTCGAACCTCAGATTGAGGAGGAACAATGCGGATTCCGTCCTGGTCGTGGAACGACGGATCAGCTTTTTACTCTCGCAAGGATCCTGGAGGGGGCCTGGGAATACGCTTATCCGGTCTACATGTGTTTTGTAGACTTGGAGAAGGCGTATGACCGAGTTCCCAGGGAGTTACTGTGGGAGGTGCTGCGGGAGTATGGGGTGAGGGGGTCTCTACTCAGGGCCATCCAATCTCTGTACTCCCAAAGCGAGAGCTGTGTCCGGGTCCTCGGCAGTAAGTCGGACCCATTTCCGGTGAGGGTTGGCCTCCGCCAGGGCTGCGCTTTGTCACCAATCCTGTTTGTAATATACATGGATCGGATTTCGAGGCGTAGTCATGGGGGAGGGGGTCTGCATGTTCGGTGGACTAAGGATTGCACCACTGCTTTTTGCAGATGATGTGGTTCTAATGGCTTCATCGGTCTGCGACCTTCAGCACTCACTGGATCGGTTCGCAACAGAGTGTGAAGCGGCTGGGATGAGGATCAGCACCTCCAAATCTGAGGCCATGGTTCTCAGCAGGAAACCGATGGACTGTCCACTTCAAGTAGGGAATGAGTCCTTACCCCAAGTGAAGGAGTTCAAGTATCTCGGGGTCTTGTTCCCGAGTGAGGAAACAATGGAGCGTGAGATGGGCCGGAGAATCGGAGCAGCGGGAGCGGTACTGCAGTCGCTTTACCGCACCGTTGTGACGAAAAGGGAGCTGAGCCAGAAGGCAAAGCTCTCTGTCTACCGGGCCATTTTCGTTCCTACCCTCACCTATGGTCATGAAGGATGGGTCATGACCGAAAGAACGAGATCGCGGATACAAGCGGCCGAGATGGGTTTTCTCCGCAGGGTGGCTGGTGTCTCCCTTAGGGATAAGGTGAGAAGTTCGGTCATCAGGGAGGGACTCGGAGTTGAGCCGCTCCTCCTTCGCGTCGAAAGGAGCCAGTTGAGGTGGTTCGGGCACCTAGTTAGGATGCCACCTGGGCGCCTCCCTAGGGAGGTGTTCCAGGCACGTCCAGCTGGGAAGAGACCAAGGGGTAGACCTAGGACCAGGTGGAGGGATTATATCTCTTCGCTGGCCTGGGAGCGCCTTGGGATCCCCCAGTCAGAGCTGGTTGATGTCGCCAGGGAAAAGAAAGTTTGGGGCTCTCTGCTGGAACTGCTACCCCCGCGACCCGACCACGGATAAGCGGAAGAAGATGGATGGATGGATGGATGGAGAGGGCGCAGTAAAATTGAAAATAAAATGAAACTACGCGCATGAAATTAAAAAAAATTGTTTATTATGCTTATTTTTAATACAAATACATAAGTTAAACCCAAAATTCGCGGATTTCCACTATCCCTTTAAGTTAATTTCAGTTTATTCAAACACTTAACCACTGCAGAAGAGCTTTTACATTTTTATTTCAGTGTTCTGAGGACAATCTGCATATGCGCCTGAGAAGAGGCAGAAACATTTGCTGAGCTTTGGAACCAGTATCTTACGGTGGCCCTGAAGTGCAAGACACCACAGCATTTCAGAAAACACTACAGCATTTCAGAAAACGCCACAGCATTTCAGAAAAACATCACGGCATTTCACATTGGACGGAAAGGGTATTCCTTTAGGGAGAACACTTCTTGTTTGTGATAAGAGCCAGCCAGAGAAGCACTGCTGTGATTGGTTGTTTTTGCTGCCAGTCAAGAAATGACGCTTCGTGATTGGTCAACACCCGACAGCGAAATATGCCCCAACACATCAGCCGTTAGCACTCACTCAGAGCTCACAGCCATAGCCGCGGGAAGTAGGGGTGCTGGGGGTGCTGCAGCACCCCCTGTTGGCGAGTGGTGTACATTTGAAAAACTGAGTGACCACCTAAGTAAAAATGATTAAACTACATAAAATAGTTATGATTTTACTTAAAATAAAATTAGCTGTATACAGTAGCATATAATAGTCATAGTATATATTTGTATATATCAGGTGGCTTGAATTTATTTTCCAAATAAATAAAATCCGATTCATCTAGGTCGTAGGTCGTGGGAGAGTGACGTAATTGACGCGACACACACACTGCAGAGTGACAACTTTCTAGAATGGCGCAACAAAGGATTTTGGATTTTGTTCTCCAACAAACAACGCAATAAAAAGAGTGGACCACCAGCTACTCCTCAGCCCACCACCTCCACAACTAGAGTAATATGACACAGAAGAGACTGACACATCTGACTTTAATGCATGTCCATAGTAACATTTTGGACAATGTGGATGTATCTGCTCTAATGAGGGTTTTCATTAGTGCCACCCCAGGCTACATTTGGAGTTTTGTGAAGCCCCAACACAAGGTAAGACGATATGTTTCCTTTAATGCTGCTGCCGCTGTGCAGTGTTTTGCCTTGTCAATCAGTTAAAATTGAATTCATAGTTTTATTAATATTGTAAATAATATTTTCTGACTATTTGTTATGTTATGTAGGTTTGTAAGACCCATAGTTAGCATGTGGGCATGTGCAGCTGTTGCTAAGGTCTATAATGGTTTATTAAAGTTAAGGCGAGACACCCCAGGTGAATAGGGTAATTTCTCCAGTTAATTACCTACAATAAGGCAATAATTTCTTATATTATAAGTTTTCTGAATATGCAAATGAGCCATTATCTCATTAAATTTGCGCATATTTTAACACATTTCAGGAACCGAAATCTGAACTTTGGATAAAGCCAGGTTCAAAATTATCGTTTCATTTTGTAGTCATATTAGCATCTAAGGCTTTTACTGAATGGATTTTGGATATCTCTTTTTATCACTCCATAAATCAGAAAATACTGTCAACAGCCCTAAAATATCAATTTTCGCCATGTTTCTAGGTATAACATCTTATATAATTCAGGCTAGGAATGATATATGAACAAACCCTTCTGTAAAAGCCTTCATAATATTGATAGGAATATAACTGGAAGGTTTGGTGTATGTAAGTGCAACTGAAGTGGACATTTCGAAAAAAAAACTCATTTTGAGAAAACGACCTTTAAAGATTGCAGTGAGGCGCTAGCTAAACCCTCCTGTTTTTTGGATGACAGCTTGCCCATCGACGCACTCCGTGAAGGTATTTCATGTTCGGGGTCATTTGTGTTTTGTATAACCTTGCTTCGTGCAAGTGACAATTGTTGTTGTCTTCTCTGTGAACGTTTTTTTCGCCGTTTTTTTGCCATTTTGAGATCTAAATTTCTAGCGGAAAGCTAACCAGGAAGTGTTTTAGCACATCACGTGACGCATCTGAACGAATCACGTTGTCAGAAGTTGACACCAGCCAATGAGATTTCGTTTCTTGGTTTAAGACCCTTTTGTACTTTCACGATTGGTTGCTGATACAAAGGAAATTACCATATTTGGATCCGATGAGATTGTGCAGGAGAGACGGAGCTTTCCAACGATGACATTGTGCAAACAGCGGTCGTGGTACTTTATGTTAGATTAGAATGCTAACTTTTGGTGAATTTAGGAGAAATATACAGACGCAAATAGACAAACTATAGTAAAATGAACATTTAAATGTGTATTTTGTACGTTTTCCTTCCAAAAGCCTGAAAGAAAACATGTTATGGAATCAAAATAGCACAACATCTCAAAATTGACCAGTGCATGAAAAACGATGTTTTTGCCTGCCGTGTCTCGCCTTTAACAAACAATGTATGCGGCTCGTATCGCTGACAGCTGGGCCCGGCCCGGCACCGCCTTTTTTTTTTTTAAGCGGCTACCTCCCCACTTTTGGCAGCACCCCCTGAGCAAAATGACTTCCCGCGGCTATGCTCACAGCTCCTCATATCTGTTCAGAAACTGGACACAAGTTAAACATGTACAAACCACAGACTGTCTATGTCTTGGCGAATACAGTCGCTGCTTTATTGTATGTCTGTATGACGTTGTTGTGAGTGTGGACCATAGGTGTGGACGGAGCAGCAACAGGTTAGTTTAGCCTGATGGGTCCGATTCCATTCAGAAAACACGCATTTTAAAAGCTTTTCACCTGCCGTCTTATCTGCAGACTTGTCAAAGCGTTAATTCAGGGTTTTTACTAACCGTTATCAGTATGTAGTTACTTCGGCATCACTTTGAAACGTGTATTACAATTAAATCACGGTCAAATATGTTCATTTTGTTGTAGTTGGTATCTCCCATAGGATTTACATGGAGATACGCCCCGCCCCCTCTCCAGCGCCTCTTGTTTGAATGACAGGAGCAAACAGCTGACAGCCGCGGTGAAACTCGAGCGATTAGAGCGATGCGAATATTGGGTGGTCTACCATAGTATTTACATGGAGATAAGCCCCTTACAAACCATGAATTAATAAAGCATTAATTCTGTGTTTACTCCTGTCATTCAAACAAGACGCTGGAGAGGGGGCGGGCCGTATCTCCATGTAAATCCTATCGGAACGATCAGGCTAAACTAACCTGTAGCTGCTCCGTCCACACTCACAACAACGTCATACAGACATAAATAAAGCAGCGACTGTATTCACCATGACATAGACAGTCTGTGTTTTGTATATGTTTAACTTTTGTCCAGTTTCTGAACAGATATGAGGAGCTGTGAGCTCTGAGTGTGTGCTAACAGCTAACGGCTGATGTATTGGGCCAATCACGAAGCGTCATTTCTTGACTGGCAGCAAAAACAACCAATCACATTAGTGCTTCTATGGCTGGCTCTGTCCAATCACAAACAAGAAGTGTTCTCCCTAAGGAATACCCTTTCCGTCCAATGTGAAATGCTGTGGTGTTTTCTGAAATGCTGTAGTGTTTTCTGAAATGCTGTCTTGCACTTCAGGGCCACCGTAGTATACTTTGGCTTGAGGAAGACTTGAATTAACATTGTAATTTGGATGTTTTCAACATTATTTTATTTGGTAAACACGCCACTGCACACATTTGCAAAAGACTCTGTGTCCTTGTTCTTATAGTGGCAAAATTGAAGGCTGTGAAAGTGCATGCAGAGCTCTCTCTCTCTCTCTGCGTAAATCATTACCGCACCCCAGCAGCTTGATGTGGTCGGCAGGCTTTATTGTAATAACCATTAGGAATTAGGTTAACAGCCTTCGAGCTTAAGGCGGTGACGTCACTGTGCTCTTATATTGTGGACTGTAAAACACGCTTACAGTTTCATGTCACTTCATATACTTGATCCCTTTTACAGCATTAAGAAAATGGCTTATCATGAACATGACACACCCAAAGTCACTGAAAGAACTCAACACTGCACAGTTGTTGTTTCAGGATCACAGATTTCAAATGTAGTTTTATGTGACTTTTTTTGATAAAGTGGAAAGTAACTAAGTACATTTACTTAAGTACTATATTTCAGTTCAACTTTGAGGAGTCTTTACATTTTATGTTACTTTATACATACCAATAAATTAAGAGGCAAATATTGTACTTTTTAATAAATGTATCAAACCTCAAGTCATTTCCAAGCCTAACCCTGAGACAATACAGCTGTTAGATGCCATAGATCAGGGGTAGGCAAGTAAGTTTGGCCTTGGGCCAATTTTTTGCTGAGCCGCAAGATGGCGGGCCAGAACATAATCAAAGCCTAATTCAAGGAATTGATTTTGGTAAGAGGGCGCAGCGCCCCTGTTCCCCGGTTCAGAAACAACTCTGATATCGCCCCTGTAACCCTCCATCAACACTCTGATGCGCAGTCAGATCCGCTGATTGGTTCACTGATGATATAGGCGCCCAATCCAGAGCCTCTGGCTAGACCCGCCCAAAGGGAGGCTCGTCCTCTCTAGCCCCATTTCAGTCCCAAAGCCAGGGCTATTATCTGTATTTTAACAGACTTATCTTTTAAATTGAGGTGTAGCCTATTTATTGTTCTCTTCAAAGTTTATTTTTCTCTATGAAATTTTAGGGAGGATGGTCCTCCCTTTCCTCAATGGACGAGACTCCACTGAGTAAAGTAGAGTTATTAACTAGGTAGCAGTGTTATTTAACATACTTTTATTCTGATATTGTCAATTTCTTTGGGTTTTTGGCATTTATTTGAGTGTTTGCCCACATTTGAGAGGCTTGAGGGGCAACAGAGGACGCATGGACAACTGGAATCCTTGTTCCTTTTCTTTATTTCAACTTTTCAAGGACACATTAGGATTCTTTCAGGTTGAAAACCTTTAAAAAATACCAAAGGACAAAATAAATCAATTACAGCAGTTTTGCTTTGCAATTTAATATATTATAACCTAAATTAATCAGTAACCAAGTATTTTACTCAAACTCAATGTATTTAATAGTTAAATAAGTACTTTAATTGACCTGGTTCCCCACAACCACACATTTGCCATATGTGACCCGCTCTATCGAAATCAGTCGAAAGTCGCAACGGCTCATTTCATAATAAACGTGGATTTGCGTAAAAAAACTAGTTTTTCGGGGTTCGGGTGTTTTGTTTGATTTTAAATAAACAAAGTCTTGGATTTCAGAATATGACGTTTTTATTTCCAAAATCACACGATAAATACATGTTTGAAGCTTGTAAAGGGAAGATGACAGTTCTCACTCGCCACTCTGCTCTTCCACAGCGCCGACCCGGTCCGTGTACTTTTTGTCAGTTTGATTTTTCGTTTAAACCAAAAGCCAAAAAACGGAAATACCAGCCTTTTTCCGTTTTTTCGTTTTTGATTTAAAACGAAAAAACGGAAAACCAAAGCCGTTTTGTTGTTGTAGTCCAAACGATAGCTGGGGATTCTGGGTAGTGTAGTGTCTTCTGCCATCCTTTACTCCGAAAACATATTTGTTTCTCCGAATCGAAGGGGAAAAATACAAAAGCATTGCACACAATTTAAACCAATCAATGTTGTGTAATTAACAAGGATAATCTGGTGTTTTTTAGTCGATGAGTAGTGCAGATATCACTGTAAAATCAATCGACAGTAAGGGGAATACTTACTTCCGGGTGTACAATTCTCCGTTATCCAATGAGAATGGACGCTCACATTGCCTTTTAAGGGCAGCCGACACAAACGAATGCCGTGCTTCCATGAGTGTCCATAGAAGCATATGGACATCCTGGAAAGCTGAAATGGACGCTAAGGCCCCCCCCCCTTGCGTTGAAAATGGACGCTAAGGCCCCCCCCCTTGCGTTGGAAAAAGCCGACAGGGGACTTGACATAACGTCAACATAGGCCGACCTGGGAGTGAGGATGTGTTGAACATACAGGAGCCCCGGCACAGCAGAGCCATGTACTGCTGAGGACGTGGGCAAAGCAACATTTATTTTCTCCACCAAAAAAGCTATATCAGTTTAAGTGTACATTATTTAATGCTAAAAATAGTGATTTTTTTTCAGGTGGGCCTTCATTTTTGGGTGGATAAAATAGGTTTTGCTGCTGTGTTTTTAGAAAAATGTGATTATTTGTGGCCTATTACAGCTTTGTGCAATTACCAAGACACAAACTGGTACTTTTGGCACAATTATTAAACTCAAGTTGCCTTTCATCTATTGAACAGATATGGGTTAGCCCTACTAACCCTGCACCCAGAATGCACATGTTAAAATGATATCACTTAGAAACCTGAGCTTGAACACTTTGTTGTGCACAACAATGGAGGCCACTTTTGGAGAGAGAGTTAGAGGAAGAGGTAAATGCAATATACTGTATTTTGTCTTCAGTACCATACAGTAACTATATGTTCATGTCATCTTCACTCTCAGTAAAGTCATTGTGTCTGATACTGTTATGAGTATTGAGAATAAACCTATTTGTGTGTTTCCACATTGCATGTGTTCATTCATAGTCCATATTTACAGCGTGCTACAAATGAAAATGCCTAAAACTTTGACTTGAATGTCTTGTTTATTAATCAACTAATGGACAGTGTTTCAATTCAGTTCATGTAAGCCTACACACACATTCCTCTTTTGAGCGTCGAGTGATTATGGCCTGCATGTCTTTCTGTTCTAACTCAGCTGTCAGCTTCTTAGCAGTTTAGACAAACATCAAATTCATAATGTAGAGACTAGTTGGACAAAATAATGCTTAACAACTGTTCCATTACTGTGTGAACTGTTTTAGGGGTCGACTGTATGATATATTGTTCTCCCGCTTGCTGCTGGGTGCAGGTGAAAGTAGGGCGACAGTTCTGTTCACATCGCTGACATTTGTCACAGGTAAATCTTGCAGGTATGCAACAAACATGACGTTGTCACACAGCGACAAGCTGGACACTGGATTTGCCAACACAGTACAAACCGGAAGTCAAGGAATACAATTATGCACATAGCTTGCATACTTGTATTCTCTATAAACGCATATCTGCATGTGAATGCAGAAATAAACGTATCCTCGTCAGCATGAGGGCCAAGGGTCGTAAGACTTATGGTTATTTTACAGCATTGCCATTATAGCCTCGTGTCTTTTATTTTGAAATATGTTCTTTAACTTCCGGTCAAGCGGACTGCTTTTCTTCATTCTTCAATACAAAACGGAACATTGAATGAAGTTGTTATCAAAAACCAAAATCAGACCGTTTTTATCTTGTTATCCGTTTTTGATTCAGACAACATAAACAGGAAAACGGCTTTGGTTTCACATTTTTTCGTTTTTGATTTAAAACGAAAAAAGGCTGGTATTTTCCTTTTTTCTCATTTTTTGTTCAAACGAAAAATCAAACTAACAAAACGTACACTTACCTTTTTTTAATTAGGTTTTCTCGTTATCGGTCTTTTTATTCAGACAACAACAACGGAAAAAACGGCTTTGGTTTCCCGTTTTTTCGTTTTAAATAAAAAACGGAAAAAGGCTGGTATTTCCGTTTTTTGGCTTTTGTTTAAAACGAAAAATCAAACTGACAAAAAGTACACGGACCCGCTTCCCCTCCCTCCGATATGTCGGGACAGAATTTATTTTACCGGACAAAATTTGAAACTCACCGGTCATGTTTCAATAATAATAATAAGAATGGTGTAACAGTTTCCGTTAGCAGGTAATCACCGGACTATGACCGGATATGCTGATGTTTAAAACTCAGTTAATGGGGCTCATTTTTATATTGCTTCAGTTTATAATCGTTACAGATCGAAAAGTTCGGATTCATTTTTCAATAAATGATTCCACAAACAACAAAAAACATCATTATTACATTCAAACAAACTACTTGTAGTAGATGAAGACGTACATTATTCAAAAGTTTACATTAACTTTGAATAATAACACGGGAGAAACGGATGCTCTCTTTTCCCCTCTCTCTCCCTCCCTCTCTCTCCTGACAGCCCGTCAGTTTCTCATGCAGCTCGCTAAACAGTGGGCGGGGCTTCAGGTGATCATGCAGAGCTGCGTGTCTCAGTCAGACTCAGCAGCTGATCTGATCTCTCTCTCGGGTCCGGTTTTACTTCACTCGCGTTTATGACCATATCGATCAGATCCAGCTCTCCTGATCGACCTTTATAGAGAGCACCGATCAAACTATTAAGAGTGAATATCGGCCGATAATGACCGGCGGCCGATCGATCGGCGGCTAACGGAAACCCTGATGTGCGATGTTGTAAAAAAAAAATAATCTCAAAATAATATTTTATTTTTGATTCTCAAAATTACGGGCCAAATATTATTGCTGGCGGGCCAACAATGGCCCGCGGGCCGCCTGTTGCCGACCCATGCCATAGATGTTAGAACACTTGAGATATAGTCGAACACATTATTTTCTCAAAATGACTAGTACATTTGACTTTTGGACTACATGCTACAAATATCCATTTTATAGTATCACTTAGAAAAATATTTCCAACTAAAGGTTTCTAGAATGGTATGATGTTCCCATAGAGATAAACAAATAATTATATATATATATATATACATTTTATACAGCAAAAACTGTTGATACAGAATACTTAAAAATTGCAATAGATATCATATCGGCTCCCAAGTGTTGTAATTAGGGCCGGGACTCGATTAAAAAAATTAATCTAATTAATTAGAGGCTTTGTAATTAATTAATCGAAATTAATCGCATTTTTAATCACATATAAATATTTGACCTGAGAACAGTGAGAAGCAATTTTTTTCACATGGATTTTAGTATACCATTAGGCGCATTCACACCGCAGTACTTTTCCCACAAAGGTTCATGAGAACTTAGTTCATGAGAACTCTTTGAACCTGGGGGTGGATTAGGCAAATGAAGCCGCTGACGTCACTTCTTCTTCTTCTGCTCTGGGTTTACTGGCAGGCCGCAAACCACTTCACGGCGTATACTGCCGCCCAAAGTCCCCGGCCGGAAGTCCCCGGAGTTGGGGACTGGCTTCAGTAGAAGCTGTTGGGAGTCCCAGCAGCTTCTACTGAAGCCTTCCGAGTAAATCGCCAGAACGCCGACACCTCCTCATCTCCACCGCTCCCATGTTTTATTTTGTGTTGCCATAAGTTAGTCTCTCTGCGTTTCTGCGCTGGGCTAATGCTAATAATGCTAATGCGAGGATATGGCGACAATGGCGGCTTCACAAAACTTTTTGGGAGTTTTACGGGGCGTGGTTTGCAATCCGCCCAGCCAATCAGACATATAGCTCTCTTCTCACAAGAGAGCCGTACGAAAGTCCCTGCTAGAGAGCAGGGACTTTCGTGGGGTGAACTAATTTTAGTACCGGCTCTTTTTGGTGTGAACGCGATAAAAGAGGCTAACGTCCACGCTAGCTGCTATATGTTTTTGCATTGAGGTGATACTTGAGGCTTGATGTGCTGCGGTGATATGCGAATTCCTTTTTGCATAATTTGCACACAACCGTGCTCTTATCGACGCTTCCATCCGTCCGTTTTTCAAAACAACATTTCCCACTGTTGTTCACTGTGGTTTGTTGTTGTCTGAAGTCATGAACGTTAGTTGGTACTCCAGTATAATCGGTACGCCTGAAACTCATCCAGTGAGAAACGTTCCGCGGTGCAAAACTAAGTGCGATTAAAATGCGTTAATTTTTTTAACGCGTTAATTTTTGTGTAATTAATTAATCTTAATTAACGCGTTAAAGTCCCGGCCCTAGTTGTAATAGTATCAAATTGAGAGATAAGGAGATCATCATAGCCCTGCCAGCAGTACATAAAGTAAAACTTGCACCACCTTCACCTGCTCCAATTAGGATGCATCATAACTGCAATAATGTAATGTTTTATTCTGAAATGGGTATTCGGCATAATGCATACTTGGTACTTTTAGTATATTTCCATGCTAATACATGTACTTTTGATTAGGAAACTGTGGTATTGCTTGTAAAATAGAAACCACTGGTGCCTGTTTAGAAGGATACCAACAGGTTTTGTTTTATCATCCTCTACAGAAATAGATTGAATCCTAAAAATAAGCTTCAGAAGTTCTGATAGGGCAGATTTTCTTTGACCTCTGCAGAGGACAGGATCTGGCATTGTGAGGTCCTGCTTGTTGTAAAGGCCTCGTCCGCAGCTAATAAAAGTCAGTGCATTTAACTAAATTCATCAGGGAAGACTGCTGGGCGCTCTTACTGGCAATGTTTGTGATGTTTGCGCTTGTACTTTGCAATGATAACAGTGTTTAAAAGGAACATTCTCGTATTTTGTCTGTTTTTGTTCGCTCCACTGCCTATGAATTGCTGTTTCTGGTTTCTTCGCCATGCCGACCGAGGCTCAACCCACACCCAAGAGGAGAACATAATTGGCGGTTGATGTAAGGGAACCTGGCCGAGCACGTGAGTTAAGCAACGGCTAAAGATACCCCATCACGACTGGGATACAAATGTAATGTTTCAATAAACTCCACGGACCACTAAGAGCTACTTTAAACTTTATGAATGGCAGACTTGACGGGGGCCCTTGTGCGTGATTGGTGGGGAAATTACAAGGTCCTGAAAACAAACATGCACCCAAAAAGAGCCGGAAGTGTAAAAGTAACTGAGAAATGGCAGTGGTGGTTACCATAGGGATGAGGGATGATCTCTCGGATGTCACGTTTGAAACCCTAGAGATGTAGGAAAGTAGGGGGGATGGATGAGAGAGCGACGGTTGTATGTAGGTGTAAATATGAAGCACAATTACCATGCATGTATTCATAAGGTTTAACAAACAACTACTTAAATGTTGAAAAATCTTACTTTTCGTATTGTGTTAACACTTGAAATATACCTATTATAAAATTGCTGAGTTGGATATCTTGGTCCCACTCACTTCTGACAGCAGGAACTTGTTTCAACACTTACGTGCGTGTGGATTTATTTCGACTGTGAGATCTGATTGTTTCTGTTTGAATGGTTCACGTTTATTTCTGAAAAGGTCTGACTCAGCTGCTGGTTTGAAGCAACATTTTTAGTCTTTCTTTAGCTTAGAAAATGAGTTGCAGCATCCAAAAAATAATTTTGCTAGACTTACTCAGCCAGACAGATTATGAGGTCACAGTGCTGCAAAACAGTACTTGTGGACACAATGTTATTCATGACATGATAACTTTCCACCGTTCTCTGGAATGATCTCTTCAAAGGAGAACACAAAACCCCCCTCAAACAGAAGACACACAGCTTATTGTGGGATCATTTTAAGATATCAAAGTTAAATAAAACCACCTTAATGGGATTTTCAACGCTTAAGTGTAGGTGGCGGAGTCCTGTATTTAAGGATAATGACTAATCCGCTACATCGAGCCTGCGTAAATTCCAGGTTTCACTGTCTGTATCAAGCAGCGTCAGCCATTTCACAACACATGCTAAGAAAACCTGTCGGTGTGTATGTGATGTCTTTGTGAAAGATGGGAGGATGGAAACGCCCAGCTCTCTGAGTGCAGAGTAAACTGCATCAGGCAGAGCTGGATTTATATTTGACTTGTCAGTTCATAATTACATTTGACTTTGCATGTTGTGCGGGGGGAAATGGCGCTTTCTATGCCTAGACACAGGGTGACATCCGAGAAACAATGTTTGTATAACACAAATGTCACCTCACCTTCTGGAGCAGATAGTTAGCGCTGCACCATAATGACTTGCGGAGAGACAAAACAAGTGTTGTTTCTCTACACTGTATTTTGTTCCAGCTGTGTCTGCCTCAAAATAAGTGTTGGAGCTAAACTGTTAGTTAGTGCCCACCAGAGGTGGGACCAAGTCATTGTTTTGCAAGTCTGAGTCAAGTCTCAAGTCTTTGCGCTCAAGTCCAAGTCTCAAGTCAGGATGGGCAAGTCAAGTCAAGTCCAAGTCCTAAACTTTGACAAAACGAGTCATAAACAAGTCATTATGTGTTTTTCACCAAATGTAAGGACATTGATCAACAGAATAATACTTAATAATCAAACAGCTCTTTATTAGTCACATTAATAATTTAATAATCCATTTTCTCTCTGCTGGTAAAGTAACGTGTGTTTTTCTAATTTAAGAGGGATCAGTAAGGTAAGGCTACCGTGACGGTTTGATTCAGAAGGAGTTTAATGGATAAGATCCCTGATGTTGAGGTTACCAGAATGTTTATTTCCACTGTGTACAACATGTTGTAAGGGGCCCACAATCTATCTCTATGCAAGGGATGATGTGCAGCGAGGCGGTCTCTATGGGGAAAAGAACACCTGCATCTAGATCCCTCTGCAGGTGGTACTTTAACTATGTTTTGATGCTAATACTTTTGTACTTTTACTTGTAACATTTTGAATGCAGGACTTTTTATTGTACAGGGTTCCTGCAGGTTTCGCCAACTCAAATGTAAGACTTTTTAACACCTTTTTAAGACCACTTTGAATAGAATTTAAGACCTATTTCACGGCAATAAAGTATGAAGGAAAATGTATATAAAGAAGAAATACGTCCCATAATCACTTACAAAGTAAATGTATTCATGTTCAACATAAGAACAGGGACTGAACATAACAGCGTAACAGTACAGATCTGAGTTAGCGTGTTAGACAAAAAGTGTGTATGTGTGTGCGTCTGTGTGTGCTTGAGTGTGTGTGTGTGTGTGTGTGTGTTAGGGCTGTGCAATTAATCATATTTTAATCGCAATTACGATTTTGGCCTGCCACAATTACGAAAACAACATAATCGAAAAAAAAGATTATTTTGCTTTGCTAGGTTGTGACAGTGCACTACAACATATTTGATCTAATTAATTTTTTAGTAATGTATCATTTATTTAATTAATTTTTGTATTGGTTTTTCAGTTGAATTATACGTTCAGGGTAATCAACAGTTAAAAAGATACTGTTCAAATTATTATTTGTTTTAAAGTTCAATAAATGGATGTTTTTAAAGTCAATGAATAATGAATAATCGTATTTAATAATCATGATATTAATTATTGACCAACATAATCTTGATTATTGCCATAATCGAGCAGCCCTAGTGTGTGTGTGTGTGTGTGTGTGTGTGTGTGTGTGTGTGTGTGTGTGTGTGTGTGTGGTGTGTGTGTGTGTGTGTGTGTGTGTGTGTGTGTGTGTGTGTGTGTGTGTGTGTGTGTGTGTGTGTGTGTGTGTGTGTGTGTGTGTGTGTGTGTGTGTGTGTGTCTCTGCGGCTTTCACACCAGCGCTTTTCTCTTTCTAGCTCCGAGATAGAGCTTTTCTGGTTCAGCTCCGGTTTCCCTTTTCTGCTCCCGCTCTGTTCACACCGCTCAGCACCCGGGCTGGTGCTGCCGCTGCTGCGTCATGACGTCACCGTTTACATCGCTGATTTGCTCCCCAACGGCGTTACGGCACTCACAACAACGGGGAACTGCGTCGGGTCGATGATCGTGTTGCTTTTAATCACACGAAGCCAGAATAAATTGAATAACGACTTCTCCAACCTTATACTTTGCTCCAGAGTGCCGTGGTTCATTGTTTATTAATGTGTTTCTGCAGCATTTACCGACCGCTGCAGTGCTGGCTGCTCTTCTACGGGAGTTTATTCTCCTCCGTTAGCTCCCGGTTAGCTCACATTGCAGCGGCCGCTCTAAAGTATTCACTGTCCGACTCACACAAGCAGCTGATACATATCCCCAGTTCCCCTTAGCCTAAGTGAATGTGTGTCAGTCTAAATTGACGCTGTTTGGTATCACAACACTGTTATGAAAGTTTCTCTGGTATAAAATGGGGTATGTTAGCATAGCAACCGAAGCTAAACTGACTACATGCTATTGCTATCCTATTGTGGCATAAACTGTTTTCTACAGGCACATTTTACCGGCGTATTTTTATTATGATTCTACTTGTGATAGTCGGACACGACAACCTGTGCAGCCCATGTATTGATTCCATCCGATAGCTGCTATAATACAAAACAAAACGTCTGCCTCTCTCCACAATGATCAATAACAATGAACGGATGGTCAAAGTAAGGTACAAATAAACAGAATCACACGAAGCCTGGTTAGTGTTGCCTGACTTTATAAAGTGTGTTTATAAGCACTACTGCTTGTAGGCAGGCATGACAGTCGACCCATGTTCAGGGGAGGAGGGTTTAGTTTCCTGCACGCCTCGACGTAAGAGAGAGGTAAGCGACGCCACCTCTTAGCTCCGAAGCTCTTGCTTCTAGACCGACAATTTTTTGGAGCTGGAAGTGAACCGGATTCCGGAGCTAAGAGCCGGCGCCGCTGCAGTGTGAACAGGAAAAACCGGCGCTTTTCAGGCTCCAGCTCCGAGCCGGAGCTGAAAAAGCGCTGGTGTGAAAGGGGCAAGAGAGAGTGACAAGAGCTATATTCAGAGCTCTGCTGCCTTGGCTACAATATTTCATCGTTGCTGTTGTATGATTGGTGTTTAGCTACGGTATTTAGCGTCTACAGCACCTCCGCTTTTAGGGTTGACGTAGACCCAAACTTTGCCCGGAGGTCCCCCGGTGTTGTTGCGGAAGCTGCTGCATTAGCTGCTGCTGCACTAGCTAACGCTACATTAGCAAAACAAACACTAATTTATTTTGCAAAAGATGCAGCGGGCTTCAAACACGTTCCCTCCACTGGTTTCAACCAAGCACTAAATTAGATGTTTTCCAACCAAATACGGTTAAACTTACACTTCCCCATATTTATTTGTAAGTAGATTCGAAGATAGGCTACATGAGCTGAAGCTTGGTTGCTCGGTTACTAGCTGGGTGTTCTCCAATAAGGGGCCGGGGGAAACAAAGTAGTGATTACTGATTCCATGTTGATTTAATTCAATACAAATTGTTGGGGGGAACTGAAAGGCTATTACCGTACTGGTTACTTTGCAGCCCGGACATTTCCCCCAAAACACATTTAGACGCTCTCGCAACACAGAAGTACCTTTCAAATCCGATAATTTTTAAGACCTTCTGAATCATATTTAAGACCTTTTTAAGGCCTTAAATTCTGATCATCAAATTTAAGACTTTTTAAGACTTGTTAAGACCCCGCGGGAACCCTGATTGTAACTTTTTTTAATTGTCTGAACTTCTCCCACCTCTGACAATAAATCCTGAGTGGTTACTGCTCTGAAGGTTATTTTCATTTTACAAATCCTGCACTCAGCTTTGCTTTCTCCAATATCATTGAAAAGCAGCCAGATGCTGCTTCTTTTTTCGGTTTTCGCTCATTTCTTGACTTTTTCCGACGCGCTTGCATTTAAATCCGGCTCCCCGCCTCCCCGTCGCTCTGTGCAGCTGGCCTGTACCACTACACATGCTGTGCCCCCCACCCTTCTTTCACATAATGGTATGATCCTAGTGTGTCCTCGCATATGATTGGCCGCATGGTGGCCCAGCTAAATAAAGACCCGCCCCTGCCTGCAAGGATTCTCAGCAAGAGTAGGAGCGGCTGAAGATTCTGCTTTCCCCGACGGGAGTCTGCTCTTCTAGCGTCAGCTCGCGATCGGCGTGTTGGAGACCTCTGAATTAAAGTAGCGAGTCGCCTCAAGTCAGAAGGCTCAAGTCCAAGTCAAGTCCCGAGTCATTGGTGTTCAAGTCCAAGTCGAGTCGCAAGTCTTTTGTGATGTTGTCAAGTCGAGTCTCAAGTCATAACATGTGTGACTCGAGTCTGACTCAAGTCCAAGTTATGTGACTCGAGTCCACACCTCTGTTGCCCACAGAATTCACATATCTCTGTTCATGCTGTTTGTGTATACAGACATGACCACAGGAAGTTAGCTGCAGTTTAACGTACAGTATGTCCCTAACAATGTAGGGGTCCAGCCTCGACCAGGTGTGGTTTGGAAGTTTGTTGTGCTGGCTGATGGACACTGCGTGGGCTGATGCTCTGTCCGGAGCCAGGAACAGTGGACCTTACTGAGTCTAAATGGGAATCATTCCACATTATGTAACATACACAAACAATGTCATCCTGTCTACTCTCTACTAACAACATCAGCTATACCTGCTGATCCGTTGAAGGGTTGCAGGGTCTGCAGCTGACATTATCAATGAATAAAACGTAATTTATATCATATTGTTTTTAAATTTAAAATTCTTCTGTGGGTCGTTTTTTTTATCAGCTAGCAGCAGGGAACTTACGAAGCCCTGTTGGGTTCTCCTTTGCTTTATGAAACAACTTCAGCTCAGTGTTTAGCTGTCGGGCCCACAGGTTTACTGTTTTGGTTTACTCTCCTTGCTCTCATTTAGTTGTTTTTGGCCTTAGCTGTCAGCTGTTTACAGCAAAGAAAGCTCTAAAAACCCACTGAACCTTCCCTGTTACAGAGACTTGAGAAACATGTTAACCAATTGGTCAAACTGCATTTGGAACATAAATCAAACTAATAACAAGTCACACAATAACCTCTACACAAATCAAGATGCAGCACCTTATTGCCATACAACCTTTATTTTTGTCCCAACTTTGCCATAAGCCAGGTTCACGACGAGAGGAAATAACAGCATAACAACGAGATATAAAAACAGGTAGAATACATGATACATTAACCCATCCATCCATCCATCTTCTCCCGCTTATCCGTGGTCGGGTCGCGGGGGTAGCAGTTCCAGCAGAGAGCCCCAAACTTTCTTTTCCCTGGCCACATCAACCAGCTCTGACTGGGGGATCCCAAGGCGCTCCCAGGCCAGCGAAGAGATATAATCCCTCCACCTGGTCCTAGGTCTACCCCTTGGTCTCTTCCCAGCTGGACGTGCCTGGAACACCTCCCTAGGGAGGCGCCCAGGTGGCATCCTAACGAGGTGCCCGAACCACCTCAACTGGCTCCTTTCGACACGAAGGAGGAGCGGTTCAACTCCGAGTCCCTCCCGCATGACCGAACTTCTCACCTTATCCCTAAGGGAGACACCTGCCACCCTGCGGAGAAAACCCATCTCGGCCGCTTGTATCCGCGTTACATCCGATACATTAACCCCTCCCCATTAAACATCTATGGATGTATGATAAGATATCGTCCAGATACAAGTATTCTAAAAACGGCAGACATGCAGTTGGTTTGCCAATTAAAATCAGGTGTGACAAAGAATGATACAAAGTCTACATGTGTTTGGCCCTTTATCACAAGACATTTAGAAAAAAACACAGACGAGTGGTTCGAAGCAGATGTTTTGGAGTTTGTTATTGGTAATCCACCGACACAAGAAAATCCCAGAATAAAATGTGATGAAAACGCACAAAGTGAAGTTTCAGTCCATCTGGTTATATTGTTGGTAGATGTCATGTTGTGTTGTTTAAGAGGTTCAGAGAACCAAACTTCATTTTTAGCAGGATATTTTGAAGCAATCACCAAAAGGTGGATTCTGAATGCAAAACACTTGCGTTGTGAGGTTTTAAAGAGCCTCACGTGGTGGACCTGGATAAGTGTCGATGCAGCATGTGTCCTGGGTATTTTTTGCCTTCAGTGTATCTTTTGAACACCCACCATAGAGGAAAACAATGGAGAATTTAACATGTCTAACCACAGGTCATCTGAGTCTGTCCCTGACATTTAGACAAAACAAATCTGAAGTCAAAGTGTCAAAGCTCTCAGGCTAAATCTGGCTGTGTCGCGTTTAGTGGACGTTTACTCAGAAATGTAGCAGGACCGCACTGAATGAACTTTTGTGTTCACAGTTCTGCAGAAGCTGTGAAATTACAAGTGATATACATCTCTTTCACAAAGCAAAGTCATGACTGAGCACATCTTTAAAGGAGCTATTAGACCTGCGTTTATATGAAATGAGCTGTAAACTCCCTCATTTTTAGAAGCAAACTCCAGGATGTGGTACAGAAAATGTGCACATTCGTGATCCTCTAGCTTTTTACATTTACATTCAGTCATAAGGCGGAGGCGTCTAATGGGCTGAATCCTGTCTGGGTTTTGTTAAATGATGTATGCCACTCAGCTGCATTACATAGATGAAAGCTATGGAAATGTGATTATATAAAGTCAGTAAGAGTATTTTCTTGGGGGGTCTGGAAGTTGTCTTTCTGTGTTTTAAAATGCATAGATTCAAATTCTGGAGTTGATCAACATTTAATGACAAAGATAATAAATGCTCCGAGGTGGTCTGCAGGGCCAATGTTGCACAGCAGAACAAGGAGTTTGTTATTTTGATGATCCAACAGTTTCTCTGCAGAGAGCCTGTTTCACTGTCTGCAGCGTCCAGTGGTCTCAAACACAGAAAAAGTGTGAGTCACTGTGCTCTGTCATTTGGGAACACTGCAGATGTCTTAAGTGACCACGGCTGTAGACCTGTTCACCAGACTGATCCCCATGTAAAACTTTCCCTTCTCCTTAACACAATAATTATAATATCACTTCCCAGAGCTCTCTCTGTATAGGTTTAACTGCAATGACAGCATACTGGAAGATCTTTTTTTTTGGACAGGCCTGATGACTATTTTGGGTTTCTGACCCTCTTTCCTGACAAAGAGCTTCTGTTAATCTCTATAATTCCTGTATTAAAATCTCCTTTTTCCTGGATAATGCTGCTACTGTAAATACCATTTTCCCAACGGTATAGGATATACTTTCAAAGTCAATCTAAAGCATGTAAGTATACGTCTCCCTCAGAGCTGGAGGTGGCCAGCCGAGTCTGAATGGCACAAGGTGAACTGCCACTTCTTACGAATAGTAAATATAAGACTTTGAAGAGTCTCCAATGCTATTTTTCTCTGCTATTTACAGTTCTGTATTTCAAACAAAATCTCCAAAAGTGGAAGTCTGAGGTCCTGTGGTAGAAGACGAGAGCCTTACAGTCCTAATACTGGTGCTGCTGTGTTTACGATGGTCTGGTCAGATTGCAATAGCTCGTGGTTGAATAAAACTGTGGTTGTAGCCTCTGCTTGAAACCCTGTCTCGTGCCAGACAGACAGGTGGACTGAGGCTGTGTCTGGAAACTCCTGCAGGAGCTTTAAAATGGCAGCAGCTTTCTCAAGTGGCTGTCTCCTAAAGGGACAGAACATTTGATCAAACATGTTTCCCAAGATGGAAACAGACCTCAGTCACAGACGGTGCTGCTGTGTGCATCTCATTCAGTCGGCCAACCAGCCATTTCCAGGAGGCCGTAACCACTTTGGTAGCCTGAGTGAATAACATTTAATTTTTTATGCAAAGCCATCTGTTTCTATTTCCACTAATTATTAGTTTTACAACATACCAGATATACCCGTTATTTTGTTTTATGGAAGCCAAAAGAAGCACCAGAGCAACAAAAAAATGTGTTTTTGCTTTTATTTAAATTAAATAAACCTTGTGAATACAGTTAGTAGATTACAGGACACTGTGAGGTCACTCATGTCAGTGTCCCTGAGTCTGATTAACGTGGATACAACAATAGCAATGCATCTTGCTTCAAGGTGCCAAAGTGACATCACCACACACAAAAAAACCTAGAATGGCAATTGCGTTTCCATATGTATAAAAAGGATGCGTGCATCTGCACCTTGATTTGGATCCCATTCAACTTTTATTGGGTTCCTCAGTGCCCATACTACCATTCTTTGGTAAGCCTGCTCACAATGTTCACATGACACTCAAATGTGTTCCATTATAAAACAAAAGACTAAGCCTGTGTCATCTTGTGTTAGGCCTATTTGAGAAAAGTGATCCTTTGAGCTAAATGCTAAACAACACGTACTAACAATTACTATGCTAACATGCTAAGCAGGAAAAATGTATCATGTTCACCATTTTTCTTTTTTTTCTTAGACTCTCAGTTATTCAGTAACAAGATCCTGAGTCCCATTATCATGCGGTTCATCCACCTATATCACCTCATGTTGCAGCATTACAATGCTTGGCCCCATGGTGCAGGGATCTGTACACACAATTACTAGAGGCTGAAAACATCCCATTTCTTACATGACCTGCTTACTCACCACACATGTTGCCAAAGACCATGTTTGAGATGATCTCTACTGGCGTGCACCTCAGCACCCTTCCAGTTCCTGACAAAATCTCTCTGCACTGCCATTGAAGAGGGTCGGGCAAATACTCCACAGGAAATATCAACAACTTGTTCAACTCTTTGTAATTGAGATGTTTTGCACAGTATGAGTCATTTCTGTAGACCTAGATATATTAAATGCAATAAATGTTTTTATTTTCAAGATTGCCGATTTTAGAGTGGCCAGCTGTGCAATAATCATGCTGTTTGATTCAGCATCTTGATATACCACACCCTGATTATCTTGGCAAAGAAGAAGTGCTCACTAACACAAATGTAACAAATGTGTGACCTAAATCTGAGAGAAATAAGACTTTTGTCTGAAAGAAAAAGTCTTACATCTTTAGTTTCAACAAGAACTCAAACAATTGCGCATATATTTTTGTATGAAGTGTTGATTATAGCAGTTATAATTATCCCTAAAATAATCATAGGACACATTTGAGTAACACATTTTATTAATCTTAGTATAACTTTTCTGCTACAATTAGGGCCCAAGATGACATAATAAGACAAAAACTAAACATGATTTTTAGTTGACCCAAGCTTAAGGTCAGGGTTAATGAGGGATTTCAAACCGATACAATTGTGGTCAGGTTTGACGTTGTATTTCTAATGAGTGTTATCCTCTACTTTTGTTAAGTTTGTGTTAATTACATGCATTTACTAACAGATGCGAAATAAGAGATTTAAAAGCTAAATGAGATTAGTTTCATGTTTTCACTCTTATTTTTAAAGGTCTTCACTTTCACTTTATGCACACAGCATGAAGCCCCTTTGTTGATTGCAGAGTTTGATCCCATCCATACCGCACAGACAAGTGGTTTGCTTCATTGAAATTAAGCTAATTATATTCCACGCCTGTACACTTGCAGCAACTGTAAGCTATACTTTCACCAGCCATTATCTCTGCAAGGTTTTGTGACTGAAACACCCTCTAAATTAAAGGTCGGAAAAGTGCCAAAACCTGACATTATGAGCTGGGGAGCTGTTTTTGGGAGTAAAAAGCTGCCTCGTTTTTTCCGTCTGTCAGTCTGCCCCAGTTTGACATCAACTGAGAGCTCATCATAAGCTTCAGCTTGTGGAAATCAGTCTGTGCAGAGAGCAGGAGAGCTGAGGTGAGCTCCTCCAGACAATTTAAGCTTTCAGCTCTGTGATGAAATGCAGCAATAAACTGTAAATGTCAGCAATCACCGGGGGGAAAAGAAAAAAAGACTTGTACTGTATGTGCAGTCAAACAGAAGTGCACACACACACACACACACACACACACACACACACACACACACACACACACACACACACACACACACTTTGTTGAACAAGTTCTCAAAACAGACAGCTGGAATGTATTTTCAGCCTTTTCAAACCACAAACATTTTGATTAATGTGCTTAATGAAAAAGTATCTGTTTGTATTTAAGTTGGTCAGAAATTATCTGTGGCAAATGCCATGTACATAGCCCCCATCATGTACTATTTATGGTGATTAACAGTGTATTCAAAAAGTATTAAGACTTTTTTTGGAAACTCCAAATATGCTTGTGTATTTCGCTAGGGAGAGTTGTTTGTCTCCCTTATCGCACATCTCTGGGGCGAGTCACCTCTCCCATCAAGTCCTGATTTGACCAGGCCAAAAAAAGTTTAGACATTACAGAAAACAAATCACTGAAGGGAGCCCACTGTGCTCTTGGGAACCTCTTTTAAAGTCCACCCCAGATATATGCCTCTACACAATCCTGTCTCTGAGCTCTACAGGCAGTTTCCTCAATCTCATGGTTTGCTTTTTGCACTGATATGCATTTTCAGCTGTTAGTCCTTTTTGTATACAGATGTATGCCATTCCAAGTCATGCTTAACCAATTTAAATTAAGAATAATAATGCGAGTCACCTGAGGTAATAGCAAAGCAAAAAAAAAGTCCTGTTTTTTTAGTTGATGAGGGACAAAAAGTGGTCGGAACTGGTCTGAATACTTTCTAAATGCAGTTTATACTGCCTAATACATTATGCAAAGATATGAGCAACAAAATGTAAAAGTCTCCCATAATAGGGAGTTTGAGATGACATATATTAGACAGATATTAGACGGATACAAGTATATACAGCATACAAGTTTACTAATGTATTTGTCACAAAAATATTTTGCATAAAGATTAGAAATTCATATTAAAAGCAGTTTATGCGTTAGGACTTGAACACAGCATGCATATGTACTTCCCCCAGTGTTTATGGGCATACTAGCTCCGGTTTACTCACACGTATAATAATGGCTGTTGCCATGGTTCTGTTGCTTTATTAAGCAACATCTTAAGCATACACAGTGCTATGTTATAGCTAGGAGTTGGTTTTGGTGTTTAGACAATGGATAGAGCTTTTTTTAGGCCTCTGTGATTCACTGTGCTGTCACCACTGTGATGACTGCTCTTTGATTCTCTGCTGTGGACCCACAGGGTTTGAACATGTGCTGAAAGCTGACTAAACACATCTTTCAGCACATCACTAAACATAGAAATATCTGGTGTCTCAGTGGCAGGCAGGAACAAACAGAGAGAAGCATTGAGATCCTTTACTTAAGTTAAAAAAGCGGCATAAAATAAATACTAATTTACAATATTTTTAAAGTATTCATTTCAAAGTGTACTCAGAATATAAAGTAAGTCACTTGTTATGCAGTAAAATGACCTAAAACTGATACTGTTTATTATTATCAATGACATTATTAAATTGTTAGTATTGATGAATCAGTGTGAAGAGTTTTTACTGTTTTGCTGGTTCAGGAGCTTGTAAGGTTTAGTTAATTGGTTCCCATCTTACAACAGTTCTTAGAAAGTCAGCAGCAGAAGCGGAGGTGTTTTTTTCCCACTCTTTCTCACTCCTTGTCAAAACTTGGCACCCACATTTCCCACAATGCAACTCAACCACAGACAATCTGCAAAACACATCCAAACACTGAGATGTAGGTGTGTTATAAAAACCTATGAACCGGGCTGAGCTTGAAGCCAATTTCCGTAGTAGCCAAAGCGTGGAATTACAACTTCCAGTTCAACTTCCATTACTTTTTCCCTTACCATCTACCATACTATTTCTCTATACACTGTAAAAGAGACATCTGTCAAACTGCAGATCATTTTTGGACTAAAATCAACTCTAATACAAACACTCATAGTCCTCATTTAAACCATAAGGTTTTAAAAGCTGTAAGATGCGTTAGAAACCCAATCTAGAGATTTGTCTTTTATGTTAGCGAGCGGATCAGCTGTGTTGCAGGATAAAAGAAAACTGTTTTGTGTTTGCTTTATAGGCACAATGGACGCATTTCTGTTTCTTTACTTGCATCATTTTTTAAAGTGAAGCAAGTTTCTCCTAATGTGAGTGTTTTGGGCCATTGTAGAGTGTTTGCACGGGTCGGCTACTGTAGTACTTAGTTCTCTTTATACATCCCTGGTGTGTGTTTATCTAATAGTTTCAAACAGCTGACATCAGGAACAGGCTACAGAGGTCAGATAGCTTCTTTCTTACTCCATATACCCAGATTATTTTCAATATAAAACTTGTCGTTCCCCAATGAGACTGACTCAAGTGACATTACTTCTATCTATCAAACTTTGCATAGCTTTTTGAGACTCCACAATATGTTTTAAAACAGTTCTTAGACCTCTGAGGGCTAAACAACCTTTTTTCACATCTGCATTACAAGTCCCTCAAACCAGTCAACACCCACAACTAGAACCAAATTAACAGCTAAAATGAGGAGTAATGAAGGAAAATATGACTTAAATTCATTTAATTCAAGAACAAATATTTGCTTTTCTCGTGTGCTTTTTGGATAGAGAACACACTGTGCTCTTTGGGGATTGTTCCATTCATTTTTTTTTAGATGCAAAGTGATGCTCGGGGCACTCCTGAAATACCATAAAATATGGGTATGTGTTGGTGAATGAAACCACAAAGTGCAGAGATGTCGTGCAGCTTCACGTAAGCGGAGTATCGTTCCATTCTTCTGTGCCCTGTGGTAGTTTGGGTTCATGAAAGACCAGAAGAAAGCCCGGAAATATCATTAATTCAATGCTACCAGATAATCGATCTGTAGAAATAGAATTGTAATTCTATGCTAAAACACGATGAACCTCTAATTTGTCTGAGTTCTGATTGGAGCTTAGATTGCTATATATAAGTTTATGATAGCTCTGGGCCTTTTTCTGCACAAAAATACAGATCACTTAAGATTTCTGCTGAAGTGGCTTCAGTTTTCAAGATTAAATTAGGACTTTTTGGGTTTAGCATTTGAAGTCATGCCCGCACAGGCCTTTATTCTGTAGGTTATAGTAAATTCAGTCCTAGATAGCAGAGGAAGGGCGCTTTTCGACTCCTGTGGTTGATATCAGGGGGCGTTGGGACATTTTTAACTCCCTGGCCTATCTGCTGTGGTGAAGGGTGTGTTCATCTGTGGCGAGGATTGGCGCTAAATGTCTAATTATGAATGATCCCACATTCTCCACTTTCCCAGGGTACAGTAACAGTAACTTAATGTGACACATGCTCTGTAATCAGTGATGTCAAACATCACGAGGCACCGTCTCACAGATGGAACTATCGGGGACCCTGCGGTGCAGAATACTCGTCCCCCCTGTTATCAAAGCTTTAATTTTGTCCGTTTCACATGAGACAGGCCATGAAGCAGTTTTTCTGTGGTACTGACTAAATACCCTCTTTGAATACCATCGACAGGATGCTCTGAAATACGATGTTAACACGAATACATCTTAATTAGGCCAAGTGAAAGTAAGATTCATTGACTTTGATACAATCTTATTGGTTTTCTGGCTTTTTGTGCTGCTAAAAAATGTTCACCATATGGATAATGTTTATTTGTATGATTGGGTGTGGGACAACGAAGCAATTACACTGCCAGATTGCAGTTTCCGCCCCAACTTTTAGATTTTGCAGCAGGTCTGTTTGATTCTGTTCCCAGAAATTCAAATGGTCCATAGATGAAAGGTGCTGGACCTGGAAACGAGACACAAGCTGCCTGGTTAAAAAAAAAAAACAGGTGGAGGACCAGAACTAAACCCCTTTGGGCCGAGTACTTAGCTCTCCACCTGAAAATCACTCATTAAAACAGGCGTAAACAAACAAGGCTGCCAAAAAGCCTTCAACTTTCCCAAAATGAACTCTCATTCTTCATCCAAAGTTGAATCATTAGTCATACACCGCACAGATCATTAAGCTTATGCCACTTAAGGTGTTTAGGAATATAATTTTATGGGTGACCTCAGGTTGGAAAATAAAAAGTACATTTTAATCACATAAGGGACCATACTTAGATCATTCATCATCATTATACATATTACAAGGGATTGCTAAATTCAAATATGAAAGAAAAAAAGATTTATTCTCTACAATAAACAGATAAGAAATCTTAATAAAAATAAAGTAAAAATACTTTTCTGACCACCCTTATAACTTTTGTACAGTCTCTAAACACATTACTCATGTCTGTTCTAATATAATTTACCTAGGGAAACGTTATCTGTAAATCCTATTTTCGCTGTGCTAATATTTATTCTAAAAGTGACAGTTATGCACACAATTAAAACATATCATATCTTCCTCAAAAAGCCTTCAACTTTCCCAAAATGAACTCTCATTCTTCATCCAAAGTTGAATCATTAGTCATACACAGCACAGCTTATGTCACTTAAGGTGTTTAGGAATATCTTTTTATGGCTGACCTCAGGTTGGAAAGCAAAACGTACATTTTAATCACCGAGAGACCATACATCATTCATCATCATTATACATATTACAAGGGATTGCTAAATTCAAATATGATTATACAATAAACTGACAAGAAATCTTAAGGAAAAATAAAACCTATTTCTGACCACCCCTACCCTTTATAACTTAAACACATTACTCATGTCTGTTATAATATAATTAGCCTATTAAGGAATCAAACCTGTAAATCCTATGTTTGCTCTACTGATATTTATTCTAAAAGTGACAGTTATCTCAATCTCAATCTTTATTTATTTATATAGCACATTTAAAACAACCTCAGTTGACCAAAGTGCTGTACAGGGAATACATACAATATAAAATACAATGGGAGTAAAATAATAAAACAATAATTCAAAACATGATAAAAAAGCACAACAAAGAAACATATAAAAACACATACAAATGTAAACATGTTATGTTCAACTAGTATTAAAAGCCAGTTATGCACACAATTAAAACATATCATATCTTACTCAAAATACCCAGTCAGAAAAAACAGTTTTGAGCCCTGAAAGAGATGAAGAGTGAACAATATTTTGCCTGTAGACATGGTGACACCCCTCTATAGCACACAGTCTGATGTATATAACCCACGCCCCTCGCTTCAGGGCAGGGTGGGTGTCTGTGGTCTCCCTCTCTGCCTCTGTGTCTCCAGTGGGCCACCCTACACATTTCTCCCTGGGGCACCCTTCCAAACCCCAAGGTAGCAAACCATGAAAATGAGAGCGTTGCTCTGAGTTAAAAAAAGACATGTTTTGATCATCCTCCTCAGCTATATTTAGTCCCATACTTCTTCTTCTATATCTATAGAATTATATTTGCTGGTGACAGTGGGAATTAAAGTTCAATCGTTTAGGTTTTCTGCTACGTTACCATTATTGCTACCAAATTAAGATTCCCTTTGTCTCATGGCAACCACTAAGGGACTGAAAAATGCGTCATCAGGGACATGATACAGTAATTTGTGGCTTCGACTATAAATATGATACAAAGAGAAGCATTGTGAATTCATCTTTCTTGTATGCTTTATTTTGTGATACCTTCTGAAACTGTCATAATCTTGAGGCAATATCGTCTTTTTTAGTGTGGAAAATATATCTTCATGTATTTTTATGAGAAATAATTGACTTGAAGATATTAAATATAAAAGAAAAACACATTTAAACCTTTGCATTTCGGTGACGTTTACTTTTCTTCCATTTTTAGGATCCCACAGACCTCACTCTCATATACAGTGGGACAAAAAAGTATTTAGTCAGCCACCAAGTTCTCCCACTTAAAAAGATGAGAGAGGCCTGTAATTTTCATCCTAGGTACACTTCAACTATGAGAGACAGAATGGGGAAAACAAATCCAGAAAATCACATTGTCTGATTTTTAAAGAATTTATTTGCAAATTATGGTGGAAAATAAGTATTAATAACAAAAGTTCATCTCAATACTTTGTTATATACCCTTTGTTGGCAATGACAGAGGTCAAACGTTTTCTGTAAGTCTTCACAAGGTTTTCACACACTGTTGCTGGTATTTTGGCCCATTCCTCCATGCAGATCTCCTCTAGAGTAGTGATGTTTTGGGGCTGTCGCTGGGCAACACAGACTTTCAACTCCCTCCAAAGATTTTCTATGGGGTTGAGATCTGGAGACTGGCTAGGCCACTCCAGGACCTTGAAATGCTTCTTACGAAGCCACTCCTTCGTTGCCCGGGCGGTGTGTTTGGGATCATTGTCATGCTGAAAGACCCAGCCACGTTTCATCTTCAATGCCCTTGCTGATGGAAGGAGGTTGTCACTCAAAATCTCACGATACATGGCCCCATTCATTCTTTCCTTTACACAGATCAGTCGTCCTGGTCCCTTTGCAGAAAAACAGCCCCGAAGCATGATATTTCCACCCCCATGTTTTACAGTAGGTATGGTATCTTTGGATGCAACTCAGCATTATTTCTCCTCCAAACACGTCTAGTTGAGTTTTTACCAAAAAGTTCTATTTTGGTTTAATCTGACCATATGACATTCTCCCAATCCTCTTCTGGATCATCTAAATGCTCTCTAGCAAACTTCAGACGGGCCTGGACATGTACTGGCTTAAGCAGGGGGACACGTCTGGCACTGCAGGATTTGAGTCCCTGGCGGCGTAGTGTGTTACTGATGGTAGCCTTTGTTACTTTGGTCCCAGCTCTCTGCAGGTCATTGACTCGGTCCCCCCGTGTGGTTCTGGGATTTTTTCTCACCGTTCTTGTGATCATTTTGACCCCACGGGGTGAGATCTTGCGTAGAGCCCCAGAATGAGGGAGATTATCAGTGGTCTTGTATGTCTTCCATTTTCTAATAATTGCTCCCACAGTTGATTTCTTCACACCAAGCTGCTTACCTATTGCAGATTCAGTCTTCCCAGCCTGGTGCAGGTCTACAATTGTGTTTCTGGTGTCCTTTGACAGCTCTTTGGTCTTGGCCATAGTGGAGTTTGGAGTGTGACTGTTTGAGGTTGTGGACAGGTGTCTTTTATACTGATAACGAGTTCAAACAAGTGCCATTAATACAGTTAACGAGTGGAGGACAGAGGAGGCTCTTAAAGAAGAAGTTACAGGTCTGTGAGAGCCATAAATCTTGTTTGTTTGTAGGTGACCAAATACTTATTTTACCGAGGAATTTACCAATTAATTCATTAAAAATCCTACAATGTGATTTCCTGGATTCTTTCCCCCCATTCTGTCTCTCATAGTTGAAGTGTACCTAGGATGAAAATTACAGGCCTCTCATCCTTTTAAGTGGGAGAACTTGCACAATTGGTGGCTGACTAAATACTTTGTTGCCCCACTGTACTTGCCACATCAAACATTTGTCCTTTTCAATATCTCATTATTTTTCTTCTGATCTTATTTGAACCTAATGTGAAGAAAATTATAAAGGTTTCACATCTGATAGGATATAGTTTTGCATTTGATAGGATATATGTGGGGTAAAGATGTTAAAATATATATTATCTTGTTTGCTAAAACTTAATTATCTTTCTTCACTGTGACATTAAGGTCAATTAGACCCTCCTTTTCCCTTTTTAGACGTCGTATGAGTACACTATTATAAAACTCCAATTAGAGAATCAAAAAATATTAATTCAGGGCTAGAAAATTACTACCAGAACAAATCACAGATATAATGTAGGTTATACAAATCTATTTGGATTTAGCCAGGTTTTACAACTGCAGTCCTTTAAAGACTTCCGGTTACAGGTCATCAGATACAAATCCTATTTATAAGTATCTTTCATAAATGTGGCAAAAGTCACAAACTACCAAGCTGAAAAAACAATATTAAACATGTTTGTTTGAGGGTTTTTTGTGAGTTGTTAGAGAAGTATCCATTTTCCATAGGCCAAATGGACGAAGAAAAAACCCTCTGCATCTCATAAATGTCTTTCCCCCCAGTCCATATAAAACACAACTATGTTAACATGTAAACAATAACATCCTACAGTCCAGACAGACGACATTTTGTCTTAATTTTAGAAGAGCACAAGAAGAAAATGTTCTTATTTTCCTTCTGTGGTGAAATGTGTATTTATAATGGGAGACCAATGTCTGGATACCCCACCATCTTTTCCTCCATAACTGTTCATTTTTGCAGCCAATCCATTTCCCCTCATGTGCAAAATGTCCACCTGGACCTCAGAGCAGCCTGCACTGCAGTGACCCGGCCCACTCAGGCACTGAACCCAGAATCAGTTTAAAGGTTTTCTAATCTTAATTTAGATTTAAGACTTGTACTTGTGCCCTTGTATTTTTACCTTTTGGTGGCTTTTGGCTGTAATATCAAAGATGAGACAAACGTTTGTTTTAAGCCACAGCATAACCACACGTGTTCCCAACAACATTAATGCCCCCTAAGGTTGACCATGAGAGGGAAAGAGAGGACATGATCCTTTTGGGTCCTCTCAGTGGTCACTGGTCATCGGGCACGGCCCAAAGAGCAGCCAGTCACAGAGCAGCAGCCCCTCACAGTCACACCGTGAGTGAGAAACTGCTTCACATCTCTAACCAGATCAGAAAGAAGTTGGTGTGTTCCTCTGCACTGATACTTTTCACTTTATCCAGCAGTGCTTACAATGGGATTTAAAGTAAATGCACAGATGATTGAAATTACAAGGCGGCGATATGGAAGGGAGGACATGGCAATTCTTCACGCAGCCACATAAAAGAGGAAAGGCTAGGTTTGTGGTTTTCTTGGATTTTCTGGGATCAGAGTTTATTTATATGAGTCAGAGGTTACACTTATACACTCCAAGTGAGAATTTTCAAGTCAAAGTTTAATTCAAGTGTATCCTTTTAAGCCTTAGTTAAACGCTCAGAGAGTTTCAACACACCCTATGCAACATTAAATGAGCACAAATCTCAGATACTCAGTCAGAACAATAAAAAAAGTCCCACAAAAACCTCATTAGGAGAGGAAAACTGAAGAAAACTTGGCAAAAGCATCACTCAGAGATAATCCCTTCCAACATACTCATAATTCACTATTATCTGCACTGTAATTAGTCACACGCACATGGCCAAAAACATGCACCAAAAACTTGCAATCAGTCAAGCTAAATGCACAAGTTACTGTTGCAGCTCCTTTAGGCGTCTCCCCTTACTCCTGTCCCAAAATGCTGAGCTATGGTTAGCCTTAATGACTAAATTACAACAAAAATAGACAAATACATCTTAAATGGCATACAACTTAATAATATGTGTTTAAGTTTATATAAAAGATTTCCATACTGCACTTGTGGACACACTGGAGTTAGTGTGTTATTATTTGAACATAGGGATGATGTTGGTAAAAATTGATTTAATGTTCCATACACAGCACAGACCTGTCATTAGGGTCGCCTGTAAAATGAAGGGAAAAGACCCAAAACTCTACACTTCCTTAACCTATTTGCTTTTCATTTTTAAGCCTATAATTGTGATTTTATTTGTTTGCTCATAAATGTATATCAATGCAGAGAACAGAATAAAAACACGTGCTGCCTCTTTTATGTTGACCTTCTATTTCCAGCTTTATGCAGACAAATATACACAGTCAGTGGAAACTGTGATGGCGGGGAATGCATACAGCCTTAGAGGATGGTCCAATTCCCTCTGGGCATCAGGTTGACCACGGGTGGTTTCCATGTTAAACACCACTGTCTGATCAGTGAATATATGTCCCTGAGTGTCCTCCACTTCAGAGCTATTGCTGTCTACAATGTCTCTAGGAAATGGCTCAGACATGCCGCCCTAAAAAAGTGCATTGCTTGCTCTTTTGCGTTCTGAAACCAGTTATTTACACAATGTATTTTCTTTTTTCTAATCATGGAAAGTGTCTGGTCCAACATCCATGAATTGAATCCTTGTACACAAAGTTTGTGACACAGTGTAATCTACAAAAATAATCAGGTAGGAAGCAGACACTTATCCAACTTGAAATGAATGTGATTCTCCAGAGAGCAGAAATGCACTTAATTGCACACGCAGACAATAAATTGCTGTATCTGAGTTCTTAAGATGATGTGAAGTCAGTGCAGTTTGTATGCATCAGGTCACCATGGAGGTTACAGACAAACTGTGGCTCTGCGAGCTCTCTCTGACAAACCTTACACTTTTGCCCCTTGTCTAGTCTGAATGTTGTTTTTGAGGCCTGCATCTGCATGGAAGCGAGATAAAAAGCAACAGGGTTAGGAAAAAAGGCAACAAGAATAAACACAATTATGGAGCAAAAAATATGTGAAATAGTCATTAACTTACCCATATGACCTTGTGCCGCATGAGCTCTGCTTGGCCCAAAGCCTTTTGCACCCTCGACATCCGCCTCTGGTGGAAGGTCTCTCTGAGGGATCTCACTAAGAACTGAGAGACCAGTTGAACAGACCAGGAGTCAGGCAGCAGCTGGATGATCTGCTCTGCTGGAAAGACCAGAGGGTTGTGGTTCAGCAGATCCACGGCAGCGCTAGTGAGGTCTTCTGAGCTCAGGTAGATTTGGAGCAGGGTGAGCAGCAGGGTCTGTCTGAGCTGGGGGTCCCGGCCCTGGGCGGCCCGGCAGCAGAAGGCCTCTGCAGCCTGGAAGTCTCCTTCCTGGTGAACAAGCACCTTCAGAGCCTGGGAGTGTTCACCAGCCCTACCCAGGAGAATGGCTTCCTCCATGTGCAAGTTTGCTGACTTAACTCTCTCTGCAACGAGAATAATGCAATATAATTTAGTAGCAATTCATTATCTTATGAGATAACATTTCCATTATGAGTTTATTTACTCATACGGCACCCTTCACACCATATACAGTGGAGACGTCATAGAATTTGGATTCCCAGAGCAGCTGCTGCAACTTCCCTCTGGTCTTCCTCAAATCTGCTTCCTCTTCCTCCTGTAGCATCTCAGTAACATATGCCAGGGCCAGACGGTTGTGATGTCTACTCTCCTGGGGGCAGATTACACCAATTATGTCTCAGTGTATTTAATAAAGGAGTGATATTAGATAATCTGGCTGCTGCTGTACATACCTCACTGTTTAAATCGTAGATTAAAAACTCAAGGTACAAAAGCATCGCCAGCGGGTTTTTCTCCAAGAGAGCAAGGACGTCTTGTGTCTCAAATCGGTCATCTGGTGGACGCTTGATGAAGATCTGCACCCCTATCTTTTTCAGATAAAGAAAGGCTGTTATAAGACATTTCATTAGCAGTCATTGTTGTATAAGTAAATCAATGTGGTTAATGGATGGTATTTTGCTGTGTGTTTAAAGCTGTAACACATAGTTTTATTGCATAGCAACTCTGCCCTCTGCTGTTAAGTTGAAAGCATGACAAAGGCACCTCCTGGTTTTTTTGAAGAGTCCAGTCTGAAAATGTCCACACAACATCTTTGTCCTGCAGTTGACTGAGAGTCCGAACTATGTGTCCGTATACATCTGAGCAAGAGGGGTCTTTGTGGAAGCCATCTGCAATTTTCACCCAAGTCTGGAAGCAAAAAACAGGCAAAACATGTTAATTAATGCCAATAAATTGTCAATAAATTGAATACGTTTATGGGGAAACAATACCTTAATTGCATTAATTAGATTTCCATGGCTTTGATAGAGGGAACCTAATGCAAATAATCTGTATATAAAAAGAGATCAAACAGCAAATGGTCCATAAATTAGACACAATGTCTGTATGCCTGTTTTATTCAAAAATAATTGGTAATTTAACAAAAAAAACACATCCATACTATCACATCATCTACTCAACAAATGATCATGTTTTACCTGTTGTGCTGCTCCAATACAGGAACACACTGGTCCAGCCTGCACTCATTGGCTAATGCCACAAGCTGCTGCAGATTTTCAGAGTCTCCCAGTTCTACGTACAGCCTCAGGAGGGCGCAGTCCACCTCCTTACTGCACCTCAGGCCGAGCTCAGTCCCCTTTACTGCTCTGAGAAAATCTCCCAGGAAGGCTAGGTAATGATGAAATGTGCTCCTGTCTCCCTGCCAGAGCACCTGGAGATCTCTGCCCTTGTTCGGCTGATCGAGCTGGGATTGAAAGTCTTCGCTGAGACACGACTGCATGTCGGGGTAGAGGTGGATGATTTCTCTGGGGTCAAGCTCACCTGTACTGTTCAAGAAGGTAATGAGTATTGCTTTTTGTTGGATCTCATTTTGTAGAAAAGAGCCAGTATTCACAAAATCCACTTATTACTGCACAGTGTGTTCTGATTTATTGAGCGTGCATGCTTTGAATTTCGAGTGTCGTGTAAGGGTTTTTATTCTCACATGAATAGATCTTTGGCCTCGGAAAAACCCTCCTGGTAAAAATGAACAAACCCAGCCAGGCAAGTGATGGCCTTCAGCAGCTCCTGCCAGGAAAAAAAGAATGGTAACATAAAACTAGGCACATAATTGGCATGACATATTTAAATATTGCCGTAATCATTGAGGAGAAAAACTGTCTTTAAATAATGAGGGCAATCTGTTGCAATTAGTAAATGAAAAAATCACAAAACCAGGCCAATGATAAGGACTGACTCATCACTTTTTAAATTCCAACATCCTCCCCTCTAACCTGTTACCTGGCACACACTGCACTAAATCTTCAACACCATCAGGTGCATTCATCCAGCTGGGATACACCTACAGTATCAGCAGGCAACAATGTAGTCTCTCTACCCCTTTGGATCCTAGTGTAATCTGTTCTTCAGTGATGTGTAGGAAATTGTAGCAGCACTGAAAGTATGCAGAAAAAGTCGAGATATCATTTAAATTGTTTCTTAGGCAAGTGTTTTGGAGTAAAATAGATATTCCTCTAATAGAAACAACCTATATATTATATGTTTGGACATTATAAAAGGTGACTAAGCTCTTAAAGTTAGCTTTTAGCAACATTTGGTAATCCAAGCCTTTTTAATCTAGTAGGCCTACAGCACACTCACAATTTAAATGTTCATCCAGACTGAAATACTTCTTGCAATGCTGGATCGACTGCCATTTAATTCAGACATTCATGTTCCCAAGAGGAAAAATCCAACCAGTTCCAAGTTTTTACTTATCCTTGGAGATATTTCAACATCTTGAACATGGATCGGCACACAATTTACACAGTAGTGTATAGAGACAGTTATGGTTCCCTGACCAGTTATGCTTGTGAATTTGGTGATCCCATGTCATTTTTTAACTATACATTTGACGTTTGTAGTTTTGGGAAAAATATTTCAACTGGATTGATCAAACATTCCCTTTGTTTCTCTGTGTTTGCGGGCTTTTGTGTTCCATGTGCTCCTCTGTTTTCTCTGTGTGTTATTGTGTTCCTTGCCGAACTCTCCAGGCTCCCTGATTGCAAAGCTGATTCTCTCATCACCTCTCCAGTAACTCAACCCCTCCTTTTCACACATTCAGTGCCAGATTGTTGTTTATGTTATTGTGGTAGCTAATCCCAGGCTCATTTTCCAATTGAATATTCTCAGTTAGTTCCCTCATGTATAACACTTGAATACATGTAGTTTGGTCTCCTGTGCTTTAGGATACCAGCCTTCCTTTCTGCTTAATCCTGATACTGCCCTTCGCAACCTAAGTTCACCAACGGCCAAGCCATCTCCTTTTTGGTTTAAGTAATCTCATCTCCTCTTAAAGGTCCCCTATTATACTGTTTGTCATCAATATATTATAGGTCTCAGATATATACAAAACATGTCTGTGAAGTGTTTGGCTCGAAATACCAAACAGATCGTGTATTGTAGCATCCCATAAACCCCTCTGTTTCAGCCCTGTTTCAAAAGTGCAGATTATCTGTCTGTTACTTTAGATGAAAATAAGGAGCCACTCCCCACGCCCCTCTGAGAGATATTTGGTTAAAAAATAACACAATGGTGCTCTAGGAGGAGATTCAGGTGATAAAGTGGGGGGGGGGGGGGTTACCTTGGTTGGTGATTGGCTAATGGTTACACAAGCCAAACAAATCGTTATGACATCATAAAGTGGCCAAAATCTGATCAGCTCATTTTCAGACCGGTTTTTATAGAAATGGATCAGGACAAAAATAGAGGGAATCTTTTTTCCTGACACTTTCAGAATCTCTTTACACAGAGGGGACACATGTTTATGTATAAAAGACATGAACAAGTGGATTTTGCATAATAGGTGACCTTTAAGTGCATTACACTAAATCTAATAAACACCTGCTTTTGTATGCTCTTGGGTCCTATAGAGAGCTAAACCAATACAAAATAAAGGACAGAAGAAAGGAGAAACACTATAAATATGTCTTTGTCATTTCATTGAAGTTCACCTTGTATGAGTCAAGTGGACAATACCCTTGAACTCCATCCAGCAGCAGTAAGGCCTCCTCGATCCTTTCATGCCTAACAAGTGCCTGGATCTGCTCTTCGATTGGCACCAGGCGCAGGCTGAAAATGTCTCTCTCTGTGAACACTAGAACACCATCTGAGGGGAGATTTGTTTTGGGGTTTCAGAGACACTCAGCGAGTAGGAAAAGTAGGTGCAAGGATGATTGACTGATTCAGTGCAAACTGAGACAGACACGGCGACATCTTCAAAAACAAAGCCACAATTTGACAGCTTCTCAGTTTGCAATATGCCAGGATTGGGTGTTGAAATGATGTTGTCTGGTTTACCTGTAGTGGAAAGTAGTCCCTTTGCTCCAGTGAGACTCACAGTCTGTTTTTGCTGTTGGTCCACCATGCTGTAGACCGACAGTACTTGGGGCTGTAGGGTCAGGATGTAGGGGAAACACACTCCGGCTGCCAACACCTCCTGAGGCCACTGCAGGGGGGGGCGCTGGCATGTCCCCGTCTTCATCACAAACATGCCTGAGGGATTACGGAGTAATGAGAACTTGGCAGAATAAATATCCCCTGGCTAGATGGAAATATGGGAGAGTGATATGAGATGATTAACTGTATTGCTGTCCAGGAAAGGGAGCATTTAATGTCAGAGAGAGCCTGCAGAACAACATGTACCACAAACATTTGGCTTACCCAAAGATTCAGGCCCGTTCAGGAGGAATTCCCCTCGTCCCACTGAGGTAACAAAGACACACTGCCTGCTGTGATTGTGAGGAAAAAGCTCCTGGCTGCTCCCAGTCCGGATATCACAGAGAAGGTACCTGTCGCTGGTAGCTACACACACACTGGTGCCATCCACTGCCAAGGCCCTAGGGTCGTAGAGCAGTGGGACTTCCTTTACGACGTCCCACCTGTCCACTCCCACCACGTGGATCCGGATCAGCTTCCTGCGGCTGGAGGAAGTCACCATCTCCACACATTGTGCCTGGGCTGACGGCATCGAGTCGCATACCTCAAACAAAGACACATGCTGGATCTTCTTCAGGCCAGGAACGGGCTCTAAGGAGAACATGTTGAGGGCAGTAATGCTCCGGTCCCACAGGACCAGCAGATGGTTGTAAAGTGGGACTACCCTCAGTTGGGTTACTTGGTTGCTTGAGCCCAGTTTTCTTGCCCTACCTTCTCTAGTTTTGCTCTGGCCAGATCCCAGGTCTGTGCTCCTTGAAAGGATGAGATGCTGGACTGTTGCATCTTTGGTCCCTATATACACATGTGGGTCACAGCACGCAATGCACTGGATGCTGGATTTGTCCTTTTCTTTTGGAGCTGATTGCTTTTCAAAAACGTGTGTTTGTTTAAATGCTCTAAAAGCCATTGCAAATATTTAAGTGTGATTGACTCTTGTGAGGTAAAATAAAAAATGTATGTGCCTATATTAAAGATTTAGATCTTCTGTCAAATATATAAAATAAGACGTCCCTACCTCTCTGCTGTTCCCCCTTCCTCTTTGATTCCTCCACAAGTGTGTGAAGTGTAAAGTAGTCTCACCTCCCCATGTGACTAAATCCTGACAGGAAATCTGTCAGCATTTTTACGCCGCTCATCCTGCCCTGTGAGGACACTTACGCAACTCTTTCAACGGCTTCACCAAGAAAACCAACTTTTACAAGTGTCTAAACTATGCTGAGGAAGACACATATTTTGAGGTGTCCACATTTACGGTCACATGTATTTTTGTCTTGTGCATGGAACAAAGTGGTGTCTTTGGTTAGTAGATAATGTACAAGCAGAAGAGAAAGTGATCAGCTGATCATACCATATATGGTCGATCTCGGTTTGTTGACAACATGAATGAGCTGGGTGTGATGAGGTCAAGAGGCAACAAAAACACACTTGAGGTTTGTTTTCAGCAATGATTGTCTGAATAGTGATGGTTGTAAAAAGACGTGGTTTCAAACCTACCATCACAGCTATATTTGTAACGTTGAACTTTGTGCCCATCCTTAACCTAGAGACTCCTCTGGATGGTGTCTTTGAAGCATAATAAGAAATATTAGAATGAGAACCTGCAGGCCTATGATATCCACAGGAAGGTCTTTATTGGAACAACCAAGAAGCATAAATCATGCATAATGTTATGTTTCTGCAGTGTGAATACATTGATCCAGGTAAACATATCACAGTAAGTAAACAGCAGAAAAATGTGTAATCAAAATCAGACCTGTGGAAAAGCAAAGCATATTTTGGGGGTGCTACTAACAATTATTTTTCATCATGAATCAAACTTGTGATTATGTTGTTGATCGTTGGATAAATCAGCAAATTATTATTTTGTACATTCAATGTAAGATAATAATAATAATTAAAATGAGCCTCAAAGTCCAAAGGGACATCTTCAAAACCTTTTTTTTTTTTTTTTTTAAATCCGATCCACATACCAAAATCCAAAGATATTCAGTTTACTGTCATACGAGACAAAAAAAGCATAAAATCCTAACTCCTAAGAATCTATAACAAACACATGTTTGAGATTTCTTTGAGAGTTTTAATTTTAACAAACAAAGAGAACATTCTTCAACCGTGGGGCAATGGCAGCCTAACATTAAAGATATATGTCTATCCTTATGGAGACAGCCAAGTTTTGGTGTGTGGGCAACGTGAGAGAACTAATGGTAATTTATGACCCAAATAAGCACTTGACATTTAGAGTTTGTTTATAGACCAGGCATGCAAAGGAGAACAGGAGCTCTTGTTGGTTTAAGGATAAAGCTGTGACCTTTTCATGGAAAGGTCACTTCTCCCTGCCGCAGTCAGTGCACAAGATGTTGTCTCGCTGGGTGAGGAAGCCGCGGCCCACCAGCGACACGGAGCACTCAACGCAGGAGAAACACTCGCTGTGCCACTGGCGCTCCTCGAAAGAGATATACTTGGCTCCTGCCAGACCTGCACACATCAAGCAAAGATACATGAATGGTATGATGTGCAGGTTAATGCAAGATCTTCATCTTAGTAACCTGACAAGTCCTACACAAATGCATGTAAAGGCTGTGATTATGAGTAAGGAAAACTGCATGTCAGAGTGCATGAAAACATGAGCACAGCAATGACTCACTGGTGATGGGCTTGGTGCAGCCCACACACTTCTTTGCATAGAGGTTGCTGAAGCATTCGAGGCAGTAGGGGTAGTTCTCCCTGGAGGTGAAGCGCTGACCGGGCAGCTGCTTCTTGCAGCTGATGCACAGGAAACACTCACGGTGCCAGGGTTTGTCTTGGTAGGTCACTCCACCTGTTGTTATTGCCTGGAGGTAACACAAATCCATGGGTGAGAGTGACACTATGCACCTTTTTTACACTGCTCCTAGTACTAGGATGGGTTAAATGCAGAGGTCAAATGTCACTGTGTGCATGTATGTGAGACCATTAAAGAGGGTTTCATCCTCCAAATACTCTATATATATCGATGTGAGTGTTAGATTAAAAACAGTCAGGGGGATTGACTGCAGCGGTCAATTACAATTAGATGTAACCTTACCTTCTTACAAGCACAGCACTGGTAGGCAAACTGCTTCTCGAAGCAGGGCACACAGAAGTAGCCGTTATCTTTTGGGATGAAGGACTTGGTTCCTATTGGCTGCTGGCAGCGGTGGCACATGAAGCAGGTTTCATGCCAGCTGTTCCCCTTGTATTCCATTTTACGGGCTCCTGGCACAGGGGAGCAGAGCAGCTTAGTCAGCATATGGTACCTCTATGACACAAGCACAGTGTGCCCAAAATAGCCCTGCGTCATGGGTAGGAAGTGGACAATCTTAATTATCTTGGATACAATTGTTGGTGAGGAAAAAATTGCATGACTGTAGGGTTTTAACTGTTTATATCTAGATATTAATTAGTTGTAGGCAATTCATTTCTGCACTTATTTCCACACATATACAAGCCAACATTTGTTAGAAAGTCCTTAAAGCACTCAGTCATTTTTGAAATGTCAACATCTGAATCTCCATTACAACTGGGCAAACTCCATCGACTGAGGAAGATTGTGTGATAAACTGTTTCCACGGTCAATAATAAACTTTCAATCCCAACTTTTAGATATTTTTCCTTTGTTAAAAGACTAGACTGAGTGTTTTCTCCTGTATTCCTGTGCTGCCTTTTGCGCCTTTACCCATTTACGCACAAGCTCTGAATCAGCCACGTTAGTTTTCCAGCCATTCAGCTACCTGCCTGCTCTCCTGCCTAATTACCTAATTTCCCTCACCTGAACTTCACTCTTTAAATCAATATCGGTCTCTTACTAACCTTAATTCACTCACACGTGTACACGTACACGATAAATTGTCCAAATGATGTTTAAATTAACTGAGATAGCTACAATAACCACTGAGTACTGACAAAAGGTTTAGCAAACTAATCAGCACACAGTGTAGTCAATCATGCTGTAATTAAAGGAATAGCTTGACATTTAGAGACTTATGCTTCTATGCTTTTTTGCCCCCTTCAGAACTAAGGTGCTTGTATAACAAAATGACAACATAATTTATCATCATCAACCCTATTGATCGCCATCATTATACCTGGCATGACGGTTTTCTTGCAGCTGGTGCACTTGGAAGAATAATCGTTGGCGTAGCATTCAGTGCAGAGCAACAAATCATCCTTAGCCGCAAAGGCCTTTTCCACCAGAGAGCGGCTGCACTTCGCACATTTGAAACACTTCTCATGCCAGTGGCGATCCTTGTAGGACATGTCCTGTTGTTGATATTTAACACATTATTTATTTTACTTGTGGAAACTCTGTAAGATAGGATATTCATTAGGACGTTCTTGTAGAAATAATGAGTTTGTGTTTTTTCAAGGGTCAAAATGTGATTTAAACACATTAAAATATTAATCACACTTAGATGATATTGTAAATAAATAGCATACGTTATTATTTTAGACATTACTTATTATCAAAAGCCATCCCCCTCCTTACCTTGCAGTCACAGCCAATAGCCAAAGAGCAACCCTCACAGCAGTTAGCAAACAGGTTCTCATAGCACTTAGTGCAGTACTGCGTGTCCTCTTTCATTATGTACTTCTTCCCCAGCAGGGAGGCCTTGCAGTAATGGCAGTCGAAACGCTCCATGATGGACATTGTTGTTTGGTTTTCTTAGCTGTAGGTCAAATAGAGCAGGAGGAAGAAAAATTGGACAATGAAGAAATGTATGAAAGATTGAAAGTGCCCCCCTCTCATCAAGCAAGTAAAGAGGCCAAGCAATTGTTCGCTTCTTTCAAAAGAATCTGAGCAGTGCTGTGTTAAATTAGTCTCTACCTCGGCTGATATGTGGCGAGGTTGGACTGCAGAGAGCGAACAGTCCAGGCACAGCAATGGGGCAGGGAGGAAAAGGGGTGAGGCAGGATTAGGGGTATCCACGAAGGGGGGGATCTTCTATAAATACTAATCCTCTTATTAGCGGTAATCTCTGGGGAGAATGGACATGCTACACTACATCATTCTGCACCTTTTAAGGGAGCTGATGGTGCACAGAGCGCTACGCCTGATTCAATCATTGTTGTTCATTCAGGGAATGTGTAAAAAACAATGTGTAATGCAGGTTTAGGACTAAAAGATGACACTCTACAATTAAATTAACATCAGTGCCCAACTGTTTTATCAATGTCCCATAAATAAACACAATATTTTTCCTTTTCACACACTAATATCACTTTGTATATTAATGCCAATGTTCGGCAATTTGGATGCTGACGTGTTGGACGCACTTATGGCCTTCGTCAGTGGCAGCTACAGAACAAGCAGTTGCAGATGGCTTATGATATGTGCCAGGTACTGAACTATTGCTATTGAGAGAGCATTGGCAGCCCTTCAAGAGGGAAGCTGCAGGCTGTGGATGTCCAATTCATCTGTAGCAAAAATAATGGAGGAGGAACAGACATTGAAGTTTGATGGTGACCATCCTGCCGAAAACAATGGACTTGTCATTTCATTAAAAATACATATTTAGTGTGTTGTTCTGTATCAAAAGATGATACACACAATACAAATCACAAGGTTACAAATATTCAGTTTGTTGCTTGTAGCTGGCTTTGGTTGCATGGTGTTCAACAGTGAGTGTCGAGAGCAAACGAGGAAGAACTAATTGGCCGAAATGCAATCTCAGAACCCAACCAGCTATCACTTGAAGACAGAAATGTTGCTTTTTATCTGTCTGGCTTCTTTGGAACAATCTGATTATAGACTTTTTCTTTCAACTCCAACTTTTCTCAATTTGCTAATTTAACTCAAAACAATGACCAGCAGATGGAAGAGGAAATCTGGACCGGATATCCGCTGGCTGCACCGGAGAACCAGCAATATTGGTGATTGCCCCTAGAGGCTAAATCATTAACAGACCAATAACTAGTCAATATAGCACAGGCAGAAAACTGGGTCAACTTTAAAAGTACTGATTGATCACATTTAAAGTACTGATTGATCAAATGTACTATTAGTACAAAGATAAACCCATTGTGAAGAATACACATGATAAGAATTGTCATCTAAGTGAGTCAATTATAACAGTTTGCCACAATACCAAACCCTGAAACATTGGGAAAATAACAATAATCCAAACATTAACACAAACACTTGGTCAAAACAAACCCTTATCTTTTTTGGTATTGTGATTATGTCATATTGGATCAATGTTGTTGAAGGTGTTAAAAAACAATGCCTGAAACTGTCCTTTTTTAACCTGAAACAAATCCCAGTTCTCCAGCATCTATGACTGACAGCTGCCTAATTAAATTTGAATCTATGATCATGTGCTCATATCAGTTTTCCAAAAGGATCAGGGGGCGGACAACTTCATAAAAATAGCCTGAGAAGACCACCAGTCCATCCCACGGCCTAATCCCTCGCACACACACACACACACACACACACACACACACACACACACACACACACACACACCACACACCACACACACACACACACACACACACACACACACACACACACACACACACACACACAGGAAGGTCAGCGACAGGGATGAGGCTGAAGGAATGCTACTCTGTCTAGATGAAGTCTGTCTTTTCTCTTTCACTAACACTCCTTGTAAAGATATGTATATATACAGTTAAACCCTTGTGAATAAATAAAATGCAATCCACTTTTGGACGGATGTTGGAACATGGGCCTGCGTTGTATGTAGGTAGCAACTACAAACCATTTAGGAATAATGTAAGACTGTGGTATTTTTGAACTGCGAGCTGCGTGTTATGTAAGGCTTTCAGCACAAAATAAACCATATCATGTCACACATTTCGCTGTAGGAAATTTTTCTGATTTGATATCATGCCATCCTTCAGGTTTTAACTTGTTTTTAGGTGGATCTGCCGGATTACACAGTCATCTGCTGCTCTGGATTAAGTTACTCCTGTATTGTACCCTTGCTCCCTGCTGGTGTCCAGATGAGCAGAGCAAATCACAAAAGCATGCCGACCTTAAATAAACCCAGAGCTAACTGTAGCAAATATAGTCATTGCCTCTCAAAAAGCTTCTAATCTTAGCTGCATTGGTGGCTGCTGCACAGTGTGTCTGTCGTCATGTGACGTCGTCAAGCCAGGGGTGGAGGTGACCTACATTCATCAGCAAACAAAAAAGTCTTCTCTCTTCAAGTGTATTAACATAAAATGACAGTCTTGACAAATCATTTGTAGCTCAACAGTGTTATTCACTGGATGTTCAGAGCAGAGATTCAGGCATAGTATACTGTATTTATACTATCAGTGATAACCTACATTTGTGCATGCCTGATTTTCGTTTTATTACAAACCTGATAGATAACAGGTGGAGGTCTTTGTCTCCCGGATTATTACTTTCTACAACAGACTGTGCCCACTCCACAGAGTAAAAAGCTTGCTGATCTTGCGTATTCCTTTTTGCCCGCTTAATCCTCTGAAGTCAACTTCTGAGCAGCTGCCAACAGATTTCGTACGCGGCCTGTCCAGCCCCAATAAATAGGCCTTTATATGACCTGGACTCAGGTGTCCTCTTATCTTAATGTATTCAGTCTTTACAATAATGTGGCACTGACTGTCCCCCCCCTCCACCTCCAAGTCAAATTATCTCAGAGAAGAAGAGAGGCATTTACTTTGGTGGCTCCTTTGAGGTGGCGACTTGTTGGACACTGACACAGATCAACGCGACACAGTTGCATCTCTCTGAAGCACAAAAGCCTCGCCGCTCCAGAGTTGACCGGCGGTTGGCATGGTGATGACAGCGTAAGTGGCATCCATTAGGTTGAGATGAGGGGCGGCTCTGGTAATGAGAGAACTCACACAAACCTGCCCCTTTGAGCAGGCCTCAGTACTCTCCTGCATCGTGGAGAGCTTGCTTTCAACGCAGCGCTTTGGACTGAACAGGATAGCCACATAGGGGGTTGGAGATACAATCTACTAAATCCACAATCCCTCCAAACCTTACACCCCTACAGGGAGGCCCTATGAACGTCTGGGTACGGCCACCCTCTCCTACCCAGTTTCGGCAAAATGAGTCATGTACGAGTGGGTGACAAGACCTGTCACATCGCCAGACATTTGATCTGCAATACTAAAGAAGAGAGGAAGTGTTCTACTCCTAATGCACAACCCATTAAAATGTTCTCCTCTTCGATTCCTCGCCTCCTCCCAGCCCACAGATTCTGTGGTATTTGGATTAAACATGTAGAGACGAAGCGCCTGATTACCTTGGAAGCCAGAGAACAAAGCATACCACAATATTTCACCTACATAAGAAATGTAAATCTAGATTGTTGGTCCATTATTCACAGCCTGCAACACAGAAATAGCATCATGAATTTAAAAAAGAGAAATTCTACCATGCTTGCTCCTCGAAAAATCCCAATCTTTAATTAACCTCAGAGAGCTTCAGAGACAAAAAGCCCAAAAATATTTCAATTGTACTCCTGCTTTCAAGGACACGTTTCCACTAATAATAACTTCAACCCAAGTAACTTCTGCTGAAACCTCCTAGGAATAGTGCAGCACAAATAAATAGGTTTACCGCACATTTTCCAGATTTAGCCAAACATTAGCATGGCAGGAATATAATCAAAAATAAAATAAAATCATGTATTTCCTCAAATGTTGAATTCTTTGTGTGTTTAATTAAAATAACACATACAAACAAACACAACAAAAAACTAAACTAACGGTGGTTTAAAAGGATTCCTGGACGGCTGAAATTATCATTATCAAAAAAATGTATTCCGGGACCCAGGTGTAAATAATTTGCTATGAGTGGTCAAATTAGTAAATGCTTGGCTGGCCCTGATTAATGTTTTGTCCAATATTCACTCTCTTCTAACTCTGTTTTTGGTCTCCTCATATAGAGCTGTGCTGGTATAAGCAGTCACTAATTTAGTCTGAATCTGCGGAGGTATTTTGTACAGTATGTTTTTAGGAACATTTCCCTGAAAACAGCTGAGGTAGCTTCCGAAAACAATGCTGTGAGAGCGGTTAAAGTTAACCAAAACAGTAAAGTTGCAGGCGGAAAAAACAAAACGATTAGCTGAAAGAGGTTATGGCCTGTTGCTTTGTTGATCTGAGGGCAACTGCAATGTCAGGATATAATTCACTGTTGGTTTGTCAAGACACACCTTTGACATCAGGATGTCAGTGACACTGTCTTGAGTTCTGAAAAACTGCAGGGACAATCCCCTTCTGCCATCTGAACTTTCACATTAATCCCCAAATGACATGGACGGATTATTTGGGCCACTGATCCCACCAACACACATATTTACAATACACTTTGTCCCGCAGCGTTGAGCAGAAGCAGTTGACAAACATGTGTCATCTCTGTGTGGTGGAAGAGACGACTGGAAATACCAGAGAGCTAGTGAGGATATGGGGTAACTAACAACAGCCAGAGGATCGAGGCGTAACCAACACAACACTCTCCTCTCTCTCATCAATCACTTATCAAGGCTTGTGGATAGCTATTTATACTTTTGCCTGCATTACATTTGGGAACAGTGTGGCCAACATAAATTATATTTGATAGAAATGTTAAAATAGTACATTAGATGGAATTGCACCTACAAAATATAACATATATGTTGAATTAGATCCATACTGTTCTCAAATTTTAAGGAAGTAGAATCATTATTCTCATCTTACTCGTGACCGGAAGGCAAAATAATAAGTGTATTTCCAAAAATGTCAAACTAATACATAAAGGGTAGCAAAAGAACAACAGCATCCTTCACATTTTTTGGGGTATGAGCGCTTTCTGGACTACAAATGAGTTTGTATGATGTCCTTTTAGGATGAGGATTGATGTAGTTTCAGATTTTGTGTTTTTTTAGAATCAGTTTGTGATGGAAAAATGGTTTCAGCTTAAGATTCTTTCTAAAATGTACAAACAAATCCTTCATCAGATGTCTCAAAGGAATTCTGTATGCTCCACTCATGTTTGCTCATTTGTCCTTACTTTTATTTTTCTTTGACACTATCAGACATCTACAGTTAAAACACAACATTTGGCAAAATACAATGATTTGGCGAAAAACTTGTACTGATTGACTCACTGATTCCCTCAGTGAACTGGCAGAAAATGAGCATTTCTGCAGAAATCGCCATGTTCAACCACACACAAACATTTCGTATACAGTGTTTTTTTCAGGACTCCGGCAAAATCAGTGCCAGGTTGGTCAGTATTCAGATATTTCTGATTCACTCTGTTGCTGTGACACACTCACAGACTGAGACGGGGGACAGAGAAGCCTCAGCTCCTCCATGTTTGATTTTGTGCAAAAAATATTGAAAGAGAGAGGATGAAAGAGACGGACAACACAAAGAAAAAAAATATTCTGTTCTTAAAGTCACCGACACATTTGACAAGAAACCATTGACTGTACAATATGAAACCCAGAGTGGCAGTTTCATAGTTAATCTGTGGGACAGTCGAAGTCTAGGATGACAGTTTCCGAACTCACAATAGCTCCATCTAAAGACAGCCACCAGCACAGTGAGTCACACCACTCCACATGAATAAAAGTGCTATATCTGTGCTGCATTTTGGCACAAATTATTCAATTAGGTCATGCCAACAGGATTACGCCTAATCAAAGAAAAAAAACCTTCTGTGTAAAATGGCCTCCCTTGATGGAGACCTCACAACCAAAACCATTGTCTCCATCGCTGGTTATTCTTTTCAAGTGTCTCTCTCCTTTCACCTTCATTCACAGCCTCTCAAAGCAAGCGAAGTCACATTCACTGCCTGCCACCATTTGTATGTTATAAAGAGATTTAAACATTAAAAACACATTGTTTCACTTCATTAATTCAAAGTCTGTTTGAGCTCCCTCGGTGTATGGTTGATCCAGATGATGATTCAGTTCACAACAGGGTTTAGAAATACAGGTTTCTCTATGGCATTTAGAACCAGGCCTTTTCCATAAGAAAAATAATTGAATTCATCCTTATTTACATGAATGGTCCCTTTGACAGTAAATAAATGAAAATAACCTGAAAAATGTTTGAGTACTTTGACCATGAAGACAACGGCTCATCTTGCATAAAATGTTGACTTGGTTTTGCACAGTTGTTTCTGTAACAACGTAACTATCATGTCAATAGCTGCTGAGTGCTGTTGAGATGCATTGTTCAGTGGATTGGCTGTTCTTACAACATTTCAAAGGAATGGGATATCTACAGATGTTGATGCTTTTTGTTGTGTGATCTTGAGTGGTGTAGGCTGTCTGGCAAGCCACAAAACTGTAAACAGGAGTGTAAACAAAAAGAAATCCAGAAAACATCTTCCCATGCAACTCTCACTTCCCACACAACTCTGAAATGTGGAGATTCAAAGACAGTTATAAGGATAAACTCGCAGTTATCTTTTTCACATCTTTCACATTGTTGCAAATGTGGGCAGATCTCATCTGATCTGTTATGATCTTGATTATCACCCACTTCACCAGGTAACATCTGCTTGAAATTGTTGAAAGTATCAGTGTTAATATTTGATGTCACATTGGCGGATGACAGTACAGTACACACAGCTAAATTGCTTGAGTAATATGCTAATGTTGTGCTCTTTCTCATCAATGTATTCGGTTAAAAATGAAAGGTCTAATTTGAATGCAACATAATGAGGTGTATAGAAGTTTCATAATACAGTATTGGCCCTGTATTGTACTATCATTATCACTGTGACACCATCACATGTGATAATGAACAATTCACAACAGGATTAAAATAGTAACCTCTCTCTCACAGAGCAGAGTCACGTCTGCTGTCGGAGAACAGGTAATGATCACCATATCTCGTCTACAACCACATAACACAATGTCCTTCTGTCTTACTGTACATTTTGTAATGAAAGGTAACAGTTGGCTTAGCAGTACAAACGAAAACTATGTAGGGGGAAATGACAGCTACATCATTCCAAAAATACACAATATGTACATGACACAATTGAACTACTTTCACATTTGAGTTCGGTAAACACTGCATAGGTGACAGTATCACAAGCACAGATGAGATTGTTTTTTTTCTTCATATAATGCCTCACTTAAATAAATATTACATACATATTTGTACTTTTTACGTCTGCAGCCAACACTATTCAAATGCCCCACTTCATGATAAGTGATATTTAAAGAAAAAAAAACAATAACCTTGCACCATGAAAGCCATCCGTCATACAGGAGCATCCATACAATCGAGCATTCATGCTAATAAACTACTAAAACGTAAAAGAAATAGCAGCAAATGTCATCATGTTAAGCAAAACATGGGTTGAAATAACAATAAAACATGTAGTGCAGATGTAATTCATCAAAAATAAATAACACAAAAGGCAAAGTACGGTGTAGCAAAATTGGCTTGCAAATAATAATAAAAACACAAGATGGATGTCTCACTGGGCCACTGAACCAATAGAAAAACATCATTTGGGAGCTCTTGACAGAACAGTAATGAACCTTCTAGTTAACTGAAGGACACAAATCTTAAAGCACTGCCTTTAACATAAAAAAGAACTGCATAGCCCTTCAAAGCACTATTCTCCCCAGTACCACTTGTCAAGGTTATTGAATGCTTTGTACTCCTTGTGCCTACGCAGGTAATCACAAGCCAGGCATGTGTGCTCTGCCCAGAAATAGGACTTCTTTACTTTAAAGTGTCGCCTCCACTCAAAGTACCTGAGGTACATTTCCTCGTTCTTGTCCAAGAGCAGCAGATAATCGGCCAGCTCCTTGGGCGAGGTGAAGTCGTCCACGTGGATGAAGGCGTCTCCCCTGGATAAAGTTCTCGTAGTTCTGCCGGGGAGGGCCGAGAACCACTGGCACTGACCCAACAGAGAGCGGGTTATACAGTTTTTCAGTAATGTAGTCCTTGTGGATGGAGTTTTCAAAAGCCAGGTAGAACTTGCAGCTGGCGATGGTGGGAAAGTAGTCCTGGTCAGCGATGTACTCCCCAAAGGCTTGTCCGTACGCATGAACCTCAATGTGTTTGTACAGCTCATTGTAGTATTTAACACGCACATGGTCCTGGTTCCAGTTGCTCACAATCCAGCAGATCAGTTTGTTTTTGCTGGGTGGGACAAAGTCCTCCTCGCCCTCCGCTGCTACAATGGACCCATAAGGCACTTCAATGTCAGCATCCTGACGGTAATTGAGAGTCAGATTGAACATGTTCTCGATCCCAGGGAGCTGGGAGGAGTGCGATGGCGACTCCAAGTTCATCCATACCCACTTCTGGAAGGATGGTCGCTGGACAGGCGGCAGGTTGGACAGGTCGGTACAAATGTCTCTGTGATGGATGATGACCCCATCCGACTTGTTGTAGAAGTTTCTGTCCGCGGTGATGAAACAGCCCTCGATGTTAAATAGGGAGCTGCACACGCCCAGGTCATAGGTTTGTCCAAAAGGCCAGAGCCAGATCAGCACGGTGGTCACGTTTTTATCACTCTTGGTGGAGAAGAGGCTCTTTTCCCGGTCTGTGGATACTGTTGACTCGACAGGACCTGATAACCAGCTGGTGGATGGTTTAAAATACATCAAAAACAGAGTCACAAAGCATCCCAGTATGAACGTGCCGAGCAGAAGGGGTCGTAGGATTCTGTGGAAAGGTGCAGATGGCATACTCTGTCCTGGAAAGGGCACACAAGAGAACAAAAATAAAGTCAGGATCAACAGGAAACGACATCCAGACTAATCACCTAATCATGCACAGGTATTGTCCATTAGCACTATGTGTTAACGATGTCTATTATACTGGGTCATCGAATCTAAACATCATTTGTGCCCCAATTAAAAACGGTTTGCTTGAGGGCATTAGCATGTGAACACAGTGTTCATATTCTTGCTGTTATCTATGAGTATGCACCCTGCCGTGGGTAAGGCACCCACTGCTTTGGATCAATACTCATGAAGAAAATTGTGTTGCATTCTCAGATTTATTATTATACAAACCTGGTGGATTTAACTGAATGCTGAAATCCAAGCAAGAGTAGAAGTTGTGGGAATCGGAGGGAGCAGTTCCTACATTGGGACGACGGTGGGATCAATCTTCTTTGTGATTCCGTGCTCATAGACAAAAAAAAGTGCAGGTCACAGCTCAACTATGCTCCTTTCTCTTACGCAGATTAACAATGATTCTTAATGATCTAATGAGGTGCGTTTGATCTTGAATGCACAGGTCTTCTTAATGACGCCTCCTTTACGTGAGCAGGGAGAGAAAATTGAGAGAACCAATTAGAGCTGGAGAGTCTGAACATCAGCAAAGAAAACAAGTGAGGTTCTGTGCATGAACATGGAGAGATATGCTTGATTACACAAACTATTATTTTAAATAAGATGGAAAATAAAAGGAAAACAGTACGGTTATTGTCAAATTGCCAATTAATCATGAATGTTATTTCACATTTGATTGTAAAGCATGGGTGTAAGCTTCAAGCTGTTATTAATTGTTGGTATATTCTATGTATTGTAAGAGAATGCTGCCATCTTAAGGCTGAGGAGAGTAGAAAGCCCCCCGACTCTCCAGCTCTCCGGGGCTAAACACACCTGCATCTGGCATAAAGAAGCCATACACAGAAATAGACATCAAGAGGTGACTTTTTTCACACACTTCAACAAATAAAACAATGAGACAAGCTCCAACACTTGATTTTCCTCCTGACATAATATGGAATGAATATGTTGACTGTAAGACAGCACCTTTTCATATCTCCCATATGTGAGTAAGGTAAACAGATCAGCACTCAAATGCCACATGAAGCAGATCCAGATGAGTGTATTCCTGTTAAAAGCTTCGGTATCAATACAATTTCATGTAAGCCAATCCTCTTAGAGAGATGTAACATGTTTTCTGGGAGCAGCAGGGATAAGCTCTTTGCTTTATAGTGGATGCAGCGCATGCATATACCTTCATGTGGTTGTGGTGGTATCATATACTTTAAACACAGGGTAGATTTAGAGAGGCTCAAGTGTACAGTAGTGCAGTACAGATCTAAATCATGGCTATTAAATATGCAGTGTGTGGTCAACTTTATAGTGTCTCCATGGTGATGGTGCTGAGGTCAGAGAAATTGATATGAGAGGGTAATGGCTCTCACACAGTCCTTATTTTCCCATCTCCAACAAATGAGAGCAGAGTGAGACACGTGCAGCTCAAACATTCATTTACATTTTAAATAACATAACTGGGGTTTTGTCAAATGCATTGTGATGTATTTGGGACACAGAAAGAGCACCGCATGGGTGAGTAGCCTAGTCTGCAGCGAGGAGCCGTTAGACATGACTGGAGAGAGGCAGAAAAAAACGCAACCACAGATTTAGGTAGCATCATTCATAGGGATGCTTCAAATCCCTGGTGTAGTGTCAGTATCAGGTAGACTAAAGGGCAAAAGAAGAGCCCTCATTTCCTAGAACATGACATTTCCCCCCTTATTTTCCCTTCGATGTATGTGTGTTCTGCCGGGAAGGCCACAGGAGTGATTGTAAAGGGACACTCCATCCCAGCCAGGTGAGAATTAATTTCCAGCCACCGAGCACTGAAGGTCATTTTAAAAACGTGAGATGCTACAGTCGAGGCACTCTTTGTAAAATGGTTGTCTTTGGGCATAACACTGCATCTGAGTTGATGAGAATATGGAGAAATTCACTGGGATATTTCATGTGTTTCCTGACAGACAGTGCGCACCGAAAACGCGCAGAATATAAATAAAAGCGTGGAGGAGGATGCTGAAAAATGTACATTAGGCTATGTGCGATGCAAAACACAGTGTGCAGTGTACGATTACAGATCACAGTGGAGAGAAACCTTTATATTCCACTAAAGTATGAAACAGTGCATTGAGAATGTAAAAAACGCTATGTAAAAATAACACCACAGGAAAACACCGGTCAGTGAGCTCATTTCTAATTAGCATGGTGATGATTCTCCGTCAAAACCAGGTACCGCTGCTGTCATGGGGGGGAAACAGCCATGCATTTTCACTTACCATCTCGACAGGCGTGAGTCAAAATAGACCGTTCTTCTCATTTCCCCCAGAGGTCCGTACCCTTTTCAAAGACACCTTGCAACATACGGGAGATGCGGATGCGTTTGGAATAAAAAATCTCGCCCGTCCGCTGTGTTTGCAGGAATAGATCCGGATGAGCACTCATCCATCGTCTTGATCCAGAAAAATATAACTACTGTAGCAATGTGCGCTGAATCTTCCCCGCTGCTGCACACCGACGCAAATAATGATGGCTGCAAAAATAATAATAATTGGCTGCTACCCCGTCAGCCTGCACACAAAATGCATAGCTCCGTGTGTGAGGACGCCATGTATGCTCTGGGATGTGATGTGGAATAATTCCCTGCTGGCTGCCCATGCGCTACCTTGCTCTGTTTACCGTCAATGCAGCTGCAGGCTGTGGCGGATCTCCAGTGTGTTTGTGTGCGTGTGTCAGGCCCGGCTCCAGGATGAAATGACTGAGGGGGCTGTTAAAAAATCCGAGGGGGCGACAAATACTGACAATGTAATGAATTGACACACCAAGCTTTTTTCCTTCTCACTGCTCTACAATCTCTTTGCTTCTTTGTTTGTATTCCGGATTTACCCCTCTCATTCTGTTCTTTTCCTCTGATCTTTAACGATAGTAGCCTACATTATTAGATGCAGGGTCGGCCCTAGACATTATGATGTGATGCCCCCCATTATGATTTGGTGCCCCCCCCCATCCCCCTCCAAGCAATACACAATAGAATATATAAAGAATAAATGAAAAATCTCTACAAAAGACCAATACACTACAAAAACTGAAACGTATTGACATGTTGGTTATATACATAAAGAAGGTTTCAAATGTATTTAGTATTGTATGAACATATTTTAATTGGGGGGTGGACGTCACATCGTCTAGGGGGGTCCGGGGGCATGCCCCCTCCAGAAATATTTTTTGTAACATTTTAAAGTAAAATGCTTCAATCTGGTGCACTTTGAGCAGAATTACTAGACACCTGATCTAGGGGGTACAACTCTAAAACACCCATATGGAAAATATCGGTTTATATTTGAATAATCAAATAAGTATGTGAACATAACCAATAACCTACCATAGCCAATAACAAATAAATGTAACTTATTTTATTTTTGTTGTTGATTCATATCTTATTTTACCAGTTAACATTTATTTATTTATACATCTTTTTTTAATCTCTCCAGTTTCAAACGATATTTTTGGTTTACTGTCCTATAGTATACATTAAAATGATTTAAAAACTGTTTTTATTTATCCTAATAATTATAAAGGTGTGCCTTGGAAATATTTGTTTACATAAATTGTGATCAAAAAGTTTGAGACCCACTGAGATAACTTAGACTAAAGTGAACTATCTAAACCCTCAGAGTCTTTTACGTCACTGAGCTGTAGTTATCAGCCTCTCAGTCTGACATGAGAGCTCTCCCTCCACATTATTGTAGAAAAAGCTTCTTTTATCCATTAGCGCAACAGAAGCTAAAAACAAGCAGTAATAACCAGTGCATGAAGTAAAGTAAAAATAATTCATTAGAAGTACAATCCTCATATATCATATTATTGTATAAAACCTAAAAAGACCTCCTTACAGAGATGTTCTTAGTAATTGGCTGTGGGTGTCCTAGCCTCCTGCTTTATGAAGAATAGGACGTGTATTGTAAACCTGAATATATACACTATATTTAAAGTAATTCAGCCACTTCAGGGGACCAAGGGACTCACATCAGTTAGCATCAGAAGTAAAAAGGCAAAAGTGTTTAAAACTACCATTTATCAAAGTATTTTACTTAGAAAAGCTGCAGTGTGACCCACATACTTTAAGAGTCGTGTTTACAGAGTCAATGTTACCCAACACTGTCATGTCTAGGAAACTAATAGTGAAAGTTTATTCTTTATGTTAGTTTTGTCATGTCCCTTTGCCCTGTGCTTTATGTTTATTCCCTTAATTAATCATCCCTCTCATTTCAGGCCTCCACGCTCCCCGCCCCCTTCTGTCTCCTGCGTCCTTGATTGTTTCCCCCGCCCTGATTGTTTCCACCTGTGTCCCCTTTACCTGTGTATATATTGTGGTAGCTTCCTCCTGTTCATTGTCAGTTCGTTGTCTTACTATGACCCACGTTCCTGATTACCTCACGGACTTCCCACGGATCTACCTCATTGATCACTTGCTAGTTTTCCTCGAAAGAGTATATTTGTTTTCCTTGTTTTGATTACTGTGCTAAATTCCAGTAAAGTCTTTATTTTTTGAGAACACTATCTGAGTCGTGCAATTGAGTTCATGCCTCAGAGTCTCTCCTTGACAGTAGGAACTGACCATTAAAATGAACTCAGCCGACTCAGACCAGCTAAAGAACGCCATCCGCTCTCAGGGCCAACGTCTTGGGCAACAAGAAGAGCAGATGGCCGCCATACAGCACGGAGTGCAGCACCTATCCAACAGCCACGGGGAACTACAATCATCGGTGACAACCCAGGTGAATCTGCTGGCAGCTGAGGTCCAGCGTGCGCTCACTCACCTGCAGGCTGCTTCTCCTCCCACGACTCCCCCGGTTCCGGCGGCGACCGGTTCCGATCCCAACCGGTCTACTGAGCCGCACAGTACTTCCATGCGTCTGGCTCCACCCGAAAAATACTCCGGAGACTCGGAGGGCTGCCGGACGTTCATTGTGCAGTGTGAGTTACACTATCACCACCAACCGGCTGCTTTTCCCACGGACAATTCCAAAGTGGCTTTCATGATCTCCCATCTCTCCGGCCGAGCAGCAGCGTGGGCTACGGCAGAGTGGTCCCGAGGCTCTCCCATCTGCGGGTCTCTGGAAAATTTCATAGACACTATGAGAAAGATCTTCAATCAAACCACGCCGGGCAGGGAAGCAGCTCGGGCTCTGATTAAGCTGAAACAACATCAGCTGAGTGTGGCTGACTACGCCATCGAGTTCCGGACTATGGCAGCCGATAGCGGCTGGAACTCCGCTGCATTGTTTGACGCTTTCGTCAGCGGTCTCTCGGATTCCCTACAAGACCAGCTGGCGCCTCTCGATCTGCCCGCTGACTTGGACTCTGTCATATCCATGGCAATACGGATAGACAATCGTTTGACGGAGAGGAGAAGGAATAAATCCAAGGATGCGGTTGATCCGCCTCCCCAGAGGAGACGCTCGCCGCTGGATACTACTTCTTCTTGGAGGCCCCGTCACCCCTCACCTGCGTTCCGGACAACAGCGCCCCCTGGCTCCGTGGAGGAGCCAATGCAGTTGGGCCGCGCCAAGCTTTCGATGGCAGAACGTCAGCGTCGATTAAAGGAGGGTCTGTGCTTCTACTGCGGGCAGCGCGGACATCCACAAGCGGCTTGTCCGGTAAAAGAGGAGGCTCACCAATAAAGAGGAGTACGTTGGTGAGCCGGATCTCTTCCTCTGACTTTCCTCCTCGCACCCTGACCCGCATCCAGGTAAAAATCAGAGACAATGTGGTTACTCATGGTGCACTCATTGACTCAGGGGCAGACGAAAGTCTGATGGATTCGGGTTTAGTTAAAAAATTGGACATAAAAACTAAACCTCTACCCCAGCCTCTTGAAGCGAGTGCTCTCGATGGGCGGCTGTTGTTTAAAGTGACTCACCAAACAGAGCCTTTAGAAATAAGATGTGGTGATAACCATCACGAGACAATGTCATTTCACTTGTTTAATTCAGTCCAACATCCACTCATTTTGGGGTTTCCCTGGTTGAAACTTCATAACCCTCACATTGATTGGCAATCTGGGAGGGTGGAGGGGTGGGGAAAGAATTGCAGAGATCACTGTGTTAAGCAGGTAGCGGAGATTGACAGAAGAGGTAACACTGGGAGGGTTAGGCAGGGAACTATCCCAGAAATATATTTTCCTGATGTTCTTTCAGTCCCTTCCTGCTACCACGATTTAAGTGAAGTATTCAGTAAATCCAAGGCTCTGACTCTTCCGCCTCACCGCCCCTATGACTGTGCTATCGACCTGATTGCGGGGTCTACAATTCCTAAGGGTCGACTATATGCTATTTCAGGACCTGAGAAAGAGGCCATGAAGGACTATATTGATGCCTCCCTCAAAACAGGCCTTATTCGCCCTTCCTCATCACCAGCAGGAGCGGGGTTTTTTTTTTGTTGGGAAAAAGGATGGGTCTCTTAGGCCCTGTATTGACTACTCGCATCTCAATGACATTACGGTTAAAAACCGGTACCCCCTTCCTCTCATCTCGTCAGCCTTCGAGCAGCTTCAGGGAGCCAAGGTTTTCACCAAGTTAGACCTGCGTAACGCTTATCATTTAGTCAGGATCAGGGAGGGTGATGAATGGAAGACGGGTTTCAACACCCCTTCAGGCCACTATGAATACCGTGTAATGCCATTTGGATTATCAAACGCTCCTGCTGTGTTCCAGGCTATGATCAACGACATGTTGAGGGAGTTTCTGAACCGTTTCGTTTTTGTATATCTGGACGACATTCTGATCTACTCCCCTGACCTTGACACCCATAAACAACATGTCCGCCAGGTTCTACAAGAGCTGCTCAAGAATAGGTTGTTTGTTAAAGCAGAAAAATGCGAATTCCATGCAGAGACAGTCACTTTCTTGGGCTTCATCATTTCGCCAGGTCAGGTTAGGATGGACCCAGAGAAGGTTAGCGCAGTAGCTTGTTGGCCTACCCCTGACTCTCGTAAGAAAGTGCAGCAGTTTTTAGGCTTTGCAAATTTTTACAGACGTTTTGTGCGGAGGTTCAGTGCTATTGCAGCCCCTCTTCATGTCCTCACGTCCCCTCAAGTGCCTTTTTTGTGGTCTCCTCAGGCTGAGGAGGCTTTTTCTCGGCTTAAAGGAATGTTCACCTCTGCTCCCATACTCACCTTGCCGGACACCACTCGTCAGTTTGTGGTAGAAGTGGATGCCTCCAACGAAGGGGTGGGAGCGGTCCTCTCCCAGCGACTACAGAAGGACAACAAACTTCACCCCTGTGCTTTCCTGTCCAGGAAGCTCTCCCCAGCAGAGAGAAATTACGACGTGGGAAACCGTGAGTTGCTGGCCGTGAAGCTGGCACTGGAAGAGTGGAGGCATTGGTTGGAGGGAGCCGAGCATCCTTTCGTGGTTTGGACCGATCACAAAAACTTGGAATATATAAGAAAGGCCAAAAGACTGAACTCCCGCCAGGCTAGGTGGACCTTGTTTTTCAACCGTTTTGACTTTGTTCTTTCCTTCAGGCCGGGGTCTCAGAATGTCAAGCCTGACGCTCTGTCCCGTCTGTTTGACCCTGTGCCTGCAGTCAAGGAGCCGGAACCCATCATCCCATTAAACCGGGTGGTAGGAGCGCTGACTTGGTCAGTAGAGAAGGAGGTAATACGAGCCAATGCTGGAGCTCCTGCACCAAGGGGTTGCCCGCCTAACCGGTTTTTCGTTCAGGAGGCCGAGCGACCACAGGTGATCCACTGGGCTCACACTTCGCTGCTCACCTGTCACCCTGGAGTCAAGAGAACTATGTTCATCATAAAACAACGTTTCTGGTGGACATCCATGGAGAAGAAGGTGAAGGAGTATGTGGAGGCGTGCCCTGTCTGCGCTCGAAACAAGACCTCTTCCAGGGCGCGAATAGGACTATTACAACCACTCCCTATTCCCAACAGACCCTGGTCAGAGATCTCCATGGACTTCGTCACTGGCCTGCCCCTCTCTAGAGGTAAAACCACAGTTCTTACGGTAGTGGACCGTTTTTCTAAAATGACACATTTCATTGCTTTGCCCAAGATGCCCTCAGCGAAGGAAACGGCTGAGGTCATGATGCATAATGTGTTTCGGCTTCATGGTTTCCCAAAGGATATTGTCTCCGACCGGGGCCCCCAGTTTGTGTCACGCTTCTGGAAGGAGTTCTGCCGCCTCATCGGTGCCACGGTCAGTCTCTCGTCAGGATACCATCCGGAGTCTAACGGCCAGACAGAGCGCCTAAATCAAGAACTGGAGACCTGTTTGCGCTGCTTGGTGTCCCAGAATCCATCCTCCTGGAGCGAGCACCTCACCTGGGTTGAGTATGCGCACAACATCCTCCCTACTTCTGCCACGGGCCTGTCCCCATTTCACTGTGTTTATGGCTATCAGCCGCCACTGTTCCCAGCCACGGAGAGGGAGGTCACGGTCCCGTCTGCCCACGCGCTGGTCAGGCGTTGTCGGCGCGTGTGGGCTGCGGCTAGGAAGATCCTCTGCAGGAATTCACAACTGGTGAAAAGAGCAGCAGACCGAAAACGCCGACCAGCTCCTGTATACCAGCCAGGCCAAAAAGTCTGGCTTTCTACACGAGACCTTCCCCTCCACGTACTCTCCCATAAATTGGCTCCCCGGTTTGTGGGTCCTTTTCCCGTCACCAAGGTCATCAACCCGGTTTCAGTGAGACTACGGCTTCCCAGGTCCATGAAGGTACATCCCACCTTCCATGTAGGGAAACTAAAACCCTTGAAGGAGAGCGCTATGGTTCCCACCGCCAAACCCCCCCCCCGCCCCCCCGGATGATTGATGGAGGTCCGGTTTACACCGTCAAGAAGATATTGGCTAGTCGGAAAAGGGGTAGAGGGCGACAGCTACTGGTTGACTGGAAGGGTTATGGTCCTGAGGAGCGGATATGGATTCCTTCCCGCTTCGTCATAGACAAAAGCCTCATTGAGGATTTTGACCGCCTCAACTCAGAGGAGCCTGGGCCGTCAGGAGCCGTCCCTAGAAGGGGGGGTACTGTCATGTCTAGGAAACTAATAGTGAAAGTTTATTCTTTATGTTAGTTTTGTCATGTCCCTTTGCCTTGTGCTTTATGTTTATTCCCTTAATTAATCATCCCTCTCATTTCAGGCCTCCACGCTCCCCGCCCCCTTCTGTCTCCTGCGTCCTTGATTGTTTTCCCGGCCCTGATTGTTTCCACCTGTGTCCCCTTTACCTGTGTATATATTGTGGTAGCTTCCTCCTGTTCATTGTCAGTTCGTTGTCTTACTATGACCCACGTTCCTGATTACCTCATGGACTTCCCACGGATCTACCTCATTGATCACTTGCTAGTTTTCCTCGAAAGAGTATATTTGTTTTCCTTGTTTTGATTACTGTGCTAAATTCCAGTAAAGTCTTTATTTTTTGAGAACACTATCTGAGTCGTGCAATTGAGTTCATGCCTCAGAGTCTCTCCTTGACAAACACAAGATCAAAGGTTCCTGTTGAGCTACACCTCCCTTTTTTGTCCCATCTGCCAAATATTCAAAAATAACCCAATAACCTACATAGATTTATTGTTTTTTTTTATTGATTTTATTTTATTTATTGTTTTTTTGTGAAACTTTAGAAGATCCAATACTGGACGAATACGTAGATTATATTTCCCACTCATGGACTTAGGCATCCATAGCCGTGGGAACATGTTTCAAATGGGGGGTACTGTGGGGATGACACCAGGGCTGGTTCTGACCAATTTGCTGCCCCATAGGCAATATTTTAGCTGGCAATGAAAAACCTCTACAAAAGACCAATACACTACAATAGAGAAATGTATTGACATATAAAAACCCTTGATTTATAACTTAACATCTCTGTCTCCTATTGATCTGAGTATATTATAAAGAATAGCCAGTTAATTGAAGCATTATAGCGCAGGCCTTTGTCAGATGGTATATTACGCTGTTTTTTTTCTGTTTCGAATAGTTCTCTCTTTTTTCACCATACGTGTTGCATCCCTGAATATAAGTAGGCCTATAATGTTAAACAGAACATGCTGTGATGTCGCTCTGTTCAGAGTGACACCAGTCTTTCCAAACAACTCCATCTCTGTTGGTCTCTGCACGCTTACATTAACCTGCAGTGTCAGATTTTTTTTTTAAAAACAGGGAGAGCAGATTCTCCAAACTGTTCTATTTAAAGGCTGCTGAGACATGAGGATGCCAGGCTAAAACTTGGCAATATTGATGTGTTATAAATTAGAAACGGGGCAATGTCGATAGAGCGTTAAATCCACATTGTGGATCGTCTTATCAGTTATCATTATTAAATATGATTGGATAAAAGTAGAGCTGATTGCCCAAACCTAACTTCTGTATATAATGGTACACACCCCAAACACAACATGTAAACATTACTTTGAGCAAAGCTACACGACTAGTAATACCTTTACACCACACCAATTAATTACACAATTTTGTATGTAAGGATTACACTACCACTATATAACACTAGTACAACAATATTATCAATAAATAAACCCATATCCAAACTGATTTCTGCACTACAGACATCATTAGGATAGGCAACAACAAAGTACTGTTGTTAAATAGTTAAATATTTGTCTTTTTTTCTGTGTCAGTCCTGACCCCAAAAGACGCCATAAGCCGCTACAAGCGTGTTCTTGAGGCGGTAAACAAGGGGAATAACAAAACGGCGGCTTACAGAGCGGTAGGAGTGGACCGCAAAACCATTGCAGACACTGCAGGAATTGCAGAACTGCATGCCGTGAACCCGGGCATCTACCAAGATATCCGGGGAACACTGAAGAAGGGGGTAACCCTTCTCCGTTTCTCGGAGATGTGCAAAGCTGCCATAAAGGACCAACATTTAGAGGGGAAGGTCCAGGACTTGAAGACCAATGGAGGACTATTATCCATTAATCCAAAGGGGAAGTGAGGAAGGAATGGATGTTTTTTTGGTTTGCACTTGTTTTTAGTTTTTTTTTATAAAAAGTATTTTCTATTTCCATTTTTTTTTTTTTTTGTATGTTCATCGTTGTTGTTTGAATACAAATTTAAAACTTCAGTAGCTGTAGATCCGTCATTGTCATCAACAGTGTTTGTTTGTTTGTTAAACTGCTTAACTAATGGTAAGATAATGGTAAAGTAATCATTAGGTAATGGGTAACTACTGTTTTTGATGCATTACTTTACTTGAGGGGACACACAATGCTTAACGAATGGTTAAGTAGGCATTAGGTAATGGGTAACTACTGTTTTTCATGCATTACTTTACTTGAGGGGACACACACTGCTTAACGAATGGTAAGGTAAGCATTACTTAATGGGTAACTACTGTTTTAGTAATGGTAAGGTAATCATTAGGTAATGGGTAACTACTGTTTTTGTTTGCGTTCCTTGAGTTTACCGTACCCAAACGGCCTAAGTAATGGTAAGGTAAATCGGATCTACCCCCACCAGTTGATCCAGGGTGGGACCCAAGCCAGCCGAAGATGGCAGGTTTAAAAGTGCCCTGCTGCAGCGGACCATTGCTTCAATCAAAGTCTCCCAGGAACTCCTCATTAAGTAACCATTAACGAATGATTCATTAATACAGTACCCCAGTCTGTTTACCAGTAACTAACTAACCATCCATCGCAGTCACTGAGGAACTACTCATTAAGTAACCATTAACGAATGATTAGTTAATACAGTACCCCCCCCAGTCTGTTTACCAGTAACTAACCATAAGTTCACTGAGGAACTACTCATTAACTAACCATTAACGAATGATTCATTAATACAGTACCCCCCAGTCTGTTTACCAGTAACTAACCATCAGTTCCTCAATCGCAGTCACTGAGGAACTACTCATTAACTAACCATTAACTATCTAGTAGTTCCTCAGTAACTAAGCAGTAACTAAGCACATTTTGTGTACCTTATTGTAAAGTGTTACCGAATTACTAGAGACTAGATCTAGGGGGTACAACTCTAAAACACCCATATGAAAAAGATTGGTTTACATTTTAATAATCAAATAAGTATGTGAACATAGCCAATAACCCATAGCCAATAACAAATTAATGTAACGTATTTTATTTTTGTTGTTCATTCATATCTTATTTTACCAGTTAACATTTATTTATTCATGCAATTTAATTTTAAATATCTCCAGTTTTAAATGATATTTTTGGTTTACTGTCCTATAGTATGCATTGGAATGATTTCAAACCTGTTGTTATTTATCCTAATAATTATAAAGGTGTGCCTTGGAAATATTTCTTTACATACATTGTGACCAAACCGTTTGAGACCCACTGAGATAACTTAGACTAAAGTGAACTATCTAAACCCTCTGTCATGATCTGTCTGTGTTGTGTTTTGTCTTGTCTAGATCTGTCTTTGGTTTTCTGTCTGTGTTGTGTTTTGTCTTGTCTAGATCTGTCTTTTGGTTTCCTGTCTGTCCTGTGTGCATTTAGGTTCGTTTTTTCCTGTTAGTCTTCGTGAGATCCTTGTTTGTCTTTGACTGTGTTCACGGGGTAGTGTTCTGTTTGACAATTTAAACTTGGAATAAAGGTATTTTCTGTGAAATTTGCATTTGGGTCCTGCCTGCTTCACTCAACTCTGACACCCTCAGAGTCCTTTACCTCACTGAGCTGTAGTTATCAGCCTCAATCCAACAACAATCCACAGTACCGGTGCGTGCCCTCTCTCTCTCTCTCTTGCTCGCTCGGAGGCTCGCTCGCACTTTGGCTGTGAGCAGCGGTCGCCTGATAAGTCAACATCCCCCACTTTCATCACTTAAGTCTTACAGCGCCCATCGTACAGGGCAAATGCAAAATGTTGCCAGCCCGGGGTGCAAAGGGTGTTTACTTTATTCAATTATTAATGTAAATGTATACATCAAGGGCAGAAAATTAGGCAGAATAAAAATTTTAAAACAATTAATTTTAATATTTTCTTTATTATTATTTTTTTCCTCCAGATCTGGCGGCCTAGGCGACCGGCTAGTTCGCCAGTGCCTATGCCGGCCCTGATTAGATGGCTGCAGTGGCGGAGCTGGGGGTTGGCTGGCCACCCTATTGACCACCCCAAACACCCTCACCATGGGGGCCCAAACTATTTTAGAACATTAAGAAAAAAATTTTTAAGTAACCTTTCATCATTCATCAAGAATTAACATTAATAGAACGTTATATTGATAATGTACTCACTAAACTTACAATTCATTTCACTTATTTTCTTCCAAAAGTTAATTATCCAAAGCCTCTAGTTTGTACACCCCCTTCTATTTACATGTAATGGTTTGGTTCCGCCTCCGCCTCGAAACGGCACTTCTTTTTTTTAACACTTTCTTTTTGAAAGTTTTCATTACAAAGAAAAATCATACAGAATGTCATAGAGCAGTCAAATACATACTGTAGATGCAACAGTGCACATTCAAACCAGACTGCCAAAAAGCAGATCAAATATACCCCCCACTTACCCCAGCATGAAAGAAAAAAAAGTACATTCAATAAAGAGATTGGGCGGTATGACGAAGGTTCTAATGGGTCTTTATTTGGTTTTAATAGTAAGGATATTGTAGCTTAATTTAAGGTTGGCGGTAAGGAACTGGATCTTAAGGATTCATCATACATTTCTTTTAAAACAGGAGTAAGATTTTTGCTAAAGGTTCTATAAAATTCAACCGGGAAGCCATCTGGCCCAAGAGATTTGCCAGCTTGCATTGTTTTTATAGCTTCTTCAATTTCAGATGCAGTAATTTGTTCATCGAGCTGCTTCCTAGCATCATCGCCTAAAGGGGGAAAAGAAATGCCTTCAAAAAATGTATCCAGCAGTTTTTCGTTCCTACAGGATTCAGATTCGTAAAGTCTACTGTAGAAGTTCTTAAATGTTTTGTTGATTTCACCAGAATCATGGGTCAGATGGCCAGATTCATTTCTGATTTGAGCTATTAGTCGTGAGCTCTCTGAGCGCCGCAATTGGTGAGCAAGAATTTTGGATGCACTTTCGCCCTGCTCATAAACCAATCCCTTTGATTTTAAAACCAACTGTTCAATCTGTCTAGTAGAAAGAAGATTCAATTATGTCTGTAAACATCTCTGTTTATATAAATCAGGAGATGGAGAAGCAGAATGTTTGTTTTTGAAGGAGCTATAAGAGATTATTTCCCCACGAATATATGCTTTAAGACTTTCCCAGATAGAACTCTATTTGATGTCTTTATCAATATTAACCTAAAAGAATATGTCAATTTCTGAAGATATGCATTTTATGAAGGTTTCATCAGATAGTAAGTATTAAATCTCCAAGATCGAGAAGGCGTTGGTTGATTCTCAAAGCATAGCTCCATGATCAAAGGACAATGATCTGATATTATTATAGCATCATATGAGCAATTTTTTACCATCGGAAGAAGGCGTTTGTCAATAAAAAAAGTAATCAATGCGTGAGTACGATTGGTGTACAGGGGGGGGGGGGGGAAAGAGTACTGCCTAGCTGACGGGAAGAGGAAGTTTCTAAATGTGACTGCAGACCCAATGCACATTTTATTAACTGCACGGGTCGTGCTGAAGAGCGGTCTAACTTTGGGTTTAGAACACAATTCATGTCTCCCCCATAGACTGTATATATATATATATAAAGGACTCCCCCCACTATCAATTGGTGACCCTCAGCAATAGGCACATTTAAGAATAGCTCATTAAAAAACATATCATCACAGTTCGGTGCGTAAACATTGTTACAACCCGGCTCCTGGGCTGCAACAAAAAAGCAGGGAGGCGAGACGAAGGGTAGGAAAATAACAATTGTTTATTTTCTTATAAACAATGTAATGACAGAACCAGCCACAGGTCCCCGAGGCTGGCACGGAGAGAGTGCCCAGAGGAGTCCGCTCCACGTAACCGGCTGGGCTCCTCCTATATCCTTTCCTTTCCAGGTGTAGCTCATCAGCACCTGAACCTGTGAACCTAAGCACACCCACAAAGCACACACATAAACAGCACCCCACGTGGTGTGGAGGGGTCGTCACAACATTAAGAGTTAAGGGTGTGTTATACAGTGAGCCATATACCATAACATATCGACCATTGCGGTATTCAGTGACCTGAGATACAACAAAGGGTACGGATTTGTGAATAAGTATAGCACAACAAGTCCTCTAACTCATACGACCAAATGGGCCGATTGTTCAGGCCCTTATTATGACCAAATATGTAGTTTGTTCAAGCACTTAATACGTCCTTTAATTACGTTTTAAAGTTTTCGCCCTCTAGTGCTCCCGTTGAATGCAAACGTTACAGATGGTTGTTTATTCACAAATAACCCTCTCTGTAAAATCCTAAATTGTAGGATAGTTTGGCCATTAAAACGCTTTTTGATAAGATTTCTAGCGAGAAGTGTATATTGTACTTTTAGAATCCACGTCCAGTCGATATGTAGGATCTATAGTTTGATAGATATTTCGAAGATGATTTGAGGTATGCGGCAGCCTCCATGTAAAGTTCAGTCAGACAACTCACGTGTTTCTTAATATGTTTATTATAGCAGCATATAGTTTGAGTTTGGCTCTAGACTCGGGCCTCATCACTCCACAGATTTACAAAGAACATTGAGTGATGATTAGATAACTATCCCCCGAGCCTACAGGTGGAAGCTGGGGTGGAGCTGGGTCAGGCAAGCAGCAGCAACATGAAACACAGCAGCAGGAACATGAACGCAGCAATAGCAAATGAACACAGCAGCAGCAGCATAGCGAGGCACAGGCAGGAAGACCTGGCAGCTTAAATAGAGCGGTATGTTTAGGAAAATGTGTTTGGTTGGTTGTAAGAGGGACGAGGTGCGTCACGTGTTAATGTATCATTGGTGCTCGAGTTGACTGCCTGAACTAGCGTGCAGGCTTCGCCCCATTTCAGTCAGACAATTCACGTGTTTCTTAATATGTTTATTATAGCAGCATATAGTTTGAGTTTGGCGTCTAGGCTCGGGCCTCATCACTCCACAGATTTACAAAGAACATTGAGTGATGATTAGATAACTATCCCCCAACACGCGTGGAGATTACATGCCTATCCCCCAAAACTGCGAGAACTGGTGATATTAGTCTGATAAGTAGAGGGCCTGGCGAAACAGCCACGTGGCCATCAGTAGCGTGGCGTGGGGAAAAATGTAGGGGAAGCCCATTTTTTGGGTCGGGGTGGTGGTCAATAACGTAACCAGATGAGTGATTACAGCGCCCGGTATCATTTTACACACATTTGTATCACACAGATGCAGGACTTGCACACGCCTGTTATCTAACCGAAAGGTCCGCACGCACTCTCCAGCTGAAACTCTCTCCTTATTAATTTAAGCATTTTACTTATTAATGTATGCAGACAATCACACAATCTATGTGATTTTTGGATTTACCGTGCCTCTCAATTGCCCGTGACAGGTTGGCAAGGTCGATGAATCCTGAAGTTGCCCAAGGATTGTTCCGGGAGCACGAATCCTTGTCAAAAAGAAGACATGGCCAGCAAAATAGACGCTGAAGTTTAGCGCTTCCAGTTAGCCACTCCGTGCGGACATAATTGTCCTCATTGAACGTCCGATTCTCTCCCTTTTTCCTCTATGTACACCATAGACTGGTGTACGCAGCCCGAGTGCGGGCATTGGCCTGTCATCTGATTTAATTTTTAGTTGCTGCTGTAGCGGAAGTTTAGTAAAGTTATGTTTGATTAAGTACGCCAAATCTCCACCCTCCATAATGCTTCATTTGCTTGATAATTTCTAAAGGCCCTGACACACCAAGCAGTCACCAGAGGACTCGCCGACGCCGGCTGTTGCGTCGCGGTGTTCTCCTGCGTCTTGGCCATGTGTCGCACGGGAACACACCGCAAAGACTTCAGTGCGTGAGTGGCAATAACTCTCCTTACCAGCAGGCGGCGGTAGTGTGTATTCGTCATTAAAAATAGGCAAGAACCGGAAGAACAGACTGCGTGATATAAACAACAACAAATAGGGTGTGCAAACTGCAGCCTGGTTATGATCCACTGCTGTCTGCCCGTCTTTGGTGCTCCACAACTACCCGAAGGGGCAAGTCTCCTGTACTGGGTGTACTGGGTTCGCAGAGAATCCCACTTCTTCCTCAGTTCTTTCTCTGAAGCACACAAATAAACGATGTAAGCATTGTGGCTAGTTAGCATGTCCAATTCATATCTATATGCAGTACCAAACTGCACAGCTAGCAACAGCTAGCAACAAGATAACAACAAAACACAAGGTTGAAATAACAAATTACATTTCACGTTAACGTCACTGTACGCTGGCAAACAATAAAAAGCCAACAATATCTGCTAAAGAGCTCAATTGATGAAAAAGATAATCTTACCCGAGAAACCAAGTTGCGTTTCAATCTCTCGCCAGAGTCCGGTTTTCACTACTCGGTTCGAGTACCTTTTCTCTGTGATGTCGTACAGAGCTGGCCTCTCCTGGATCAATGTGATGAGCAGGTCTTCGTTTGCGTCATTCCAGATCGCCATGATGAGATGAAAATGAATATCAGTCTGTGTGTGCCTTCTTAAATAGTTTGTTTACGTCCCTCACTTCCGTTTCGCTTCTCATGCACTGATTCGCTAGCTGAACAGCCAATCAGAGTGATTGTTTGGTCCGACTGCCTGTCCCGATGCATGGCCGATTCAACATGTTGAATCGGCCATGCATCGGGACAGGCAGTACAAATAAGGCGTGTCACGGTCGACGGTGCGGGATACACCAAATTGAGTTTGGGCGACAGGACACGCTTCGTCTCCCGACTTACGAAAACAGCCGAAATCGGCCTGGTGTGTCAGGGCCTTAACGGCGGTGATGACAGTTAGAGTATTAAAACTGATGTGATTTGATTGGATGGCAGTGTCCAATCAAATCGCCAGCCGCCTCTGAAGGGAAGCAAGAGGCGGCTGGCTTCCCTTAGCATGGCCCTGACCAATCACAGGTTGGCAGGGGCATCACGTGGGCCTCATCTGATTGGTCAATCCCTCCATTTTTTTTCACCAAGGGAAGCCAGATTCGGCTGGCCTCCTCTCGCAACAGTGAGTGCAATCTACTGTTTCACCATAACATCTAGAGGGGCGCTGTTTGTTTCACTCTTTGTAAAATACTCAATGAGAATGGGGGAGAGACGGGCCGGCAGCAACAGCAAAGGAGAATTATCGAAACAAAACAAAGTGTTTTTATTTATTTATTTAAATTATAACTACAATCCGAAAAAACAGGGGAAGCCTGGCTTCCCTTGGCCTCTGGGAGAAAACGCCACTGGTGGCCATTCCCCCTAAGCACCGTGGCTTTGAGGGGAATATACTACCCAGGAAACACTGCGGTCAAGCCAGCCGTCTTTCACTTTTGCGTGGTCACACCAGCCGCCCCTGTATTTCGAGTGCGCGATTAGTTACAGGTTTACGGTAATGCAATAAAACAACCCTGGGAAGCTGGACGTTTCGTATGTGCAGGAACACTTCCGGTGAGGATTTCTGATTAAAGGATGGCATGTGGGTCATTTATATTATCTGCGATTGAGGAACAGGGTAATTTATGAGAATAATGTTAGGACTTATTGCTTCATACACTTGTTGCACAAATACTATGAACTACTTTTACTGTGTACTTCTTGAGAATGGCAAAAGTCCATCCAGAGAACAAGAAGGAGCATTTTCGTCAACTTTAATGTGGTCTAAAAAACATTTATTCCATAAGTAGTTTATGAAACTGCCATGTTTGTACTTAGTACTTCTTGGACTACTTGCACAAATACACAAAACGTACCGTAGGCAGATGGCGAGTCGCTCGGCGGGTCCAATTGAAAAACGCATATGGGTGTCAGCCTTTGTAATCAGTGGACCCACTTTCTGGAGCAACTCGTCGATAACGTGTTTGCTCATCCGAAAGTACTGCTGAAACAGCAGGTCATCCAATACGGAGTTATTGGACCAGAACGTGGTATTCCCCCCGTTGCAGACGTTTTCGGAGTATTGGATGTACCCAACAGCGACGAAAACGACATGGCCTCCAGCGAGACATTGCATCCACTAAATTCACCCTTGCTACTACACTTGCTACCCTTGCTACATAACCGGCATCCATTTTGACAATAGTGTAGAAGAACCGGGTTTTTTTGCTTTGTATGTCGGGGGCGGGATATTCATGTGATTGGTTGTTGGTCGCGAAATCCCCAAGCTGTCAGACACGCCCAGCTCCAGGATTTTCAAGATTTGGTCAAAGCTGCTGTGTGGACACACCGTAAACGTGTCATCACGTGGTATATGTCTCGTCTGACAGGGGTGTAGTTCTGACCAAGAGCACCAGAACGCGGCTCCGGGCCGGGACTTCGCAAATTGCAGTACCCATAAGGAGCCATGCCGCAGTTTTTGCGTGGCTGTGTCTTTAGTTGAAAGCCCAGTGGCGATCTGTTCATCTGTCATACTGATCATATAGTCAATAACTTTGTTGTTATTAGCATCTGGTTAGCTAGCTATGCTAACGAATATAAGAAGCTTTTTCTCCAACCAGTGAGGTAAAGGCACATCTTTATATGATCATTATAGTTATAAAAAAATAAGAGAATAAAGTAAACAGGTATGAAATACTAATATGACAGTAAAAAAAAGTTATTAATAAACAAGAATATATTGAAAGGGGAGTGATTTGTAAAATATCCATAAAGAAAAAAATCTGCTTAGAGTTCTGTTTCATATGGGTGTTGAGAGATGTATCCATAGATCTATTAATTTTACTCTCAAAATGCACCAGATAGATGCTTTTAACTTCAACATTTAAAAAATATCTTCCTGGTGGTGCATGCCCCCAAACCCCCCTAGATGAGGTTAGACCCCCCCCACCCCCCACACTTAAATCATGTCCACATGGATATGAAACTAAATACATTTGCACACATCTTGTGTCCAGATACTTCTGCTTTGGTTGTCATGCCACGGTGCATGCATGCGCGGGTCATGGTCAAATATCTGGATTAAGAGGTTGCTTTTTCTTTGCACAGCATGAAAGAAAGGCGAAATGAATAAGCAGACGTTGAGTTCAATCATTTGTACGGCCCTCGGAGGATGTTGTAAAAATTGAAATGGCCCTTGAGAGGAAAAAGGTTTCCCACCCCTGGCCTACAGTGTGTGTGTAGATGCAGCGGACAGACAGGTCTCAGTTGGTTTGGTGTCCTCTGCTTACTTTTAATACTTGTAAATAAAACTTTTGGCCCGTAATTTATTTTCCTCATTGTAGCGACCAGAGAGGGGAGGGGGGGGGGATATATCCAGTCTCTGATAGTGTTACGTTATTATGAGAGTGCTCTGTTTGATTCTGAAATTGTATATACTTATATAAATATATACATATATATATATATATATATATGTGTGTGTGTGTGTGTGTGTGTGTGTATGTGTGTGTGTCCGCATCTGTAGCCTGTTATCGTCTCATTATAACGCACTGTGAATGAATCAAAGTAAATATATAAGTCATCATGAACACATCTGTCCATCAGACAGAGGGCTGCTGTGCCTCCTGTCATCATTAATGGACGTCTCTTTAAAATGACTGCTCAGAGGAGAGAAGTTCTCATTTCTCTAACCGCCTGCTGCTTCCCTTCCTCTCTCCTCGGTTCCCCTCTTCGGCTCGCATCTCCTGTGGGCGGGACTAAGTCTCGAGGATAGGAGTCGAGTCGAGGAGGGGAGTTAGAGAAATGAGAAAGGGCCCCTGTCTCCCTTGTGTATTGTCTGCAGGACCGCCCCTCCCTACAGGCCAATCATGCAGGCTGCATGGGGCCCCGCCTTGCGCAGGGGGCCCCGCCCAGAGGGCCTCAGCTGCTGTGCGCAGTTCTCCGCTCAGCTCTCAGCGCACCCCCCCCGCGAGAGTGAAAGTGAGAGGTGACAAGGGGAGCACGTCTGTAACTCGACACCGTTGCAATGAATCGACATCTGACCAATCACGGCTATGATACGGCCACTAGTGCAGGTGAAGAGATGTCGGCGAAAAGACAGTTTCAGTCCGGCGCAAGCAAGAGGGAAAAAAAAACAAAACATGAAGAAACTAGAGCGTCACTCGAAGGTGGGTTATTGTATGAGTCAAATGTACAACTTGCGAATGTTGTATAAGTCAAATTGCCAATTAATTGCCATATTAAACATCAGCTGCAATTCACGACATGAAGAAGGCAGTCTCTGCATAGCATACAGGCTATAGGAGATGCAGTTATTTCCAGCATTATTTATTTACCATTCATTCAAGTATGTGATGCGTTTTATCTGCTAATGCACAGGAGGAAGAGTGATACACTGTCTGTCTAGTTGGCTTACATAACAGTTAAAGTTTACAGCCTAAAAAACATGGAGCATTTATTTTCCTTTTATCCATTTTTATGTCAATTTGCACATTTCATGGTGACGCTCAGCCTCTCCCCTTAACTCCTAACAGTCATCATGTCAACCACAACACAGAGAAATACTGATAGAAATGTGTGTGTAGTTGTTGATACATTGCTGACAGAGGGAACTACGTTTGACTACAGATTTAAGAAATATCAGTTTTTGAACATGTCATAAGCATGTTTTGTCTTGAATATACAACTATATATAATAAAATAATATAGTATTTATATTATTGAATTGATTATGATTATTATTATTATTATTATTAGTAGAAGTAGTTTATTAGCATTAATTATATCTTAATCTTTTTTAGGCTAGTATTTGGCAGGAAATGCAGACGTATTCACCTGTAAACGCATACTGAACGACATACATGCACATTTACCATTTACCTCACTGTATAAAAAAGTAACTGTGTTGATAATAATAATAAACAGGAATTATATTTGCAAAGTAGCCTACTTTGTTTCCAAAAAAAAAAGTTCACTCTTGTCGGTTGGGTGGGGGGACTCATCTCACAATGTCGCTTGGGGCCCGAAGTTGGCCAGTTGATTGTGTGGTCCCTCTCTCTGTGTTTTTCCTCCCTGTCGTTAGTTTCCCTGGTGTGTCTAATTGTCTGATTGTGTTCACCTGTTGCCCTTGTGTTTCTCCTCCCCTGCCCGGCTGTTTCTCGTCCCGTGATTACCCCTCCCTGTATTTAGTCTTGTCTCTTCCTGTGTTCAGTGTTGGTTGTCTTTTGTTGGTGACTGAGTTCCCTCTCAAGTGTTCTGTTTTGTCCGAGTTTTATTCATATCCTTGAAATAAAGGTGTTATCAGTTTATTCTGCATTTGAGTCCTGCCTGCTTCACTCTACCGTAACAGAACCAACCAACCAATAAATGGACCCAGCAGATGATCCATTTGAGGTGGAATTACAACATTTTTCCTTTTATTTGGCTTGCTGCTATGATTAGTGGAAGGGAGCGTCCAGTGTTCTGCAGAAGGAGGCCGATAGGATTCTGCAGAGTTGCCGAGAAGCCCTTAGTAGGCGGAGTCGGCCACTAACGGCTTGACAGCAACGTCAGAGTCTAATCCCGCCTGCTCCAAATAAGGGCAAAGAGGCGGGACCTGCTGCCTCCGAACTGGAAGTAAACAGAGCTAGCTCAGGCTAAGAAGCTAAGCTAACATGACATACATTAGGGTGGCCAACCGTCCCGTATTAGCCGGTGTCAGTACCAGATATGTTCGGGCTACCAGATATGTTCGGGTGTATTTCCGTCGCATCCGTCATCCGTCATATCCGTCATATACTCACCTCCCTCCGCTCCCAGCGCTCTGCTGCCACACACCGGCCGTCTGTGGAACTGCAGCTGGAGGAACTCGGGACAGCTTGTTATGTGTGGCGTACTATGATGGGATCCCATGTACTTGTGCACATAAATAATGTTTCTAATTATTTACAATTAAAAAATATATATATTCTGCGTTACTTTAGCCAACACTTTTTTAAGGCCACTAGATTACATAATTACGAAATGTGTAGATGGAATACATATATTTCAGGTTGTTATTTTGTCATGATGTTTAATGTTTTATTTACCTTTTAGTATTTTTATATATAGTATCTGAACTTTGGAGAGGAGTTGGGAGACACACGACACATCAAATCACATCTACAGATCAAGGCGAAGCGAATGGAAGTACTCCCATACTCTATATACTAGCGTGAAAATGTTTGTGAAAACGTGTGCAAAGTCTCCGAAAATCCTAAAAATAAGCTCATATTTTAATTCCCCATAAATAAAACACATCATTCAGTAAAAACAAGGCCCCACTGATCATCTACTCTCTGAGACGATTCCAGGGATGTCTGGCTTGAGTTTCGACCACCAGGGAAAATGGACAAAAGTGCCCGAGATCAGCCTCTTAATTTACCCAGGGCCTAGTGCTTGGGTTTGGGCATGAAAATTCAGGAAACTCCCCTGAGTATTTTATTAAATATCTGAACTTTGGAGAGGAGTTGGGGGACACACGACACATCAAATCACATCTACAGATCAAGACGAAGCTAGTGGAAGTACTCCTAGCGTGTGAACATGTTTGTGAAAACGTGTGCAAAGTCTCCGAAAACGGAGCAGTGGCTGTGATGCTAGCTTTGCGGCTAGCGGTTAGTTGTTATTGTTTGAAGTTGTTGCTATGGAAACAACATGACGGAGAAAAAAATAATATCTTCTACATATAATAACGGACAAAGTAAAGAATGAAGTGTAGGCTATGCCTGTTTGAAGTTGTTGCTAAGGAAACAACATGACGGAGAAAAAGTATAATCTTCTACATATAATAACGGACAAAGTAAAGAATGAAGTGTCGGCTATGTTTAAATGTTCGGAATTTGACCGTGATGGCCCTCTTGAGTTGCCGTACGATATGACGAATATGACGGATGACGGATGCGACGGAAATACACCCGAACATATCTGGTAGCCCGAACATATCTGGTACTGACACCGGGACGCCCCGTATTTGATCCAAAAGGGGCGTGTCCCGTACGGGACTTTGTTTGTCCCGGACTCCCGTGTATAGGGAAATATAAAAAATATGTTACTGTTTGCGCGCAATGCAGTGTGTCTTGCTGCGTATGGAATGCCATTTAAGCCAAAATTAAATAAATACATAAATAATTAAATAAATACATATGAATATGGCTATGAAATAAATTAGGCAATAAATATGTATACATGTACATTTAAATACACATTTATTTATTTCATGGGACTTTTATTTCATAATGACACATTTATTTATTTCAAGAGACTTGTATTTCATAATGACACATTTATTTATTTCAAGAGACTTGTATTTCATAATGACACATTTATTTATTTCAAGAGACTCGTATTTCATAATGACATATTTATTTATTTCAGATGACTTGTATTTCATAATGACGCATTTATTTATTTCAAGAGACTCGTATTGCATAATGGCGCATTTATTTATTTCATGTGACTTGTATTTCATGATGAGACATTTCCATTCCTTATATGCAAATGAACGTGGTTAGCTCACAGATCCAGAGACCCAGACCAAAGCAACAGCACCACACTGACTACTCGAGAAGAGGAAGAAAATGGAGAAGGACTATAAGGCAAACTACTAAATTCTCAGAGTCAGACACATGGTCAGACATCGCATGTAATCTGATACTCTAAATGTCACCGCCAGAAATGTTCGCTTCTTCTTCTTCGATGTAAATTGTCCGTTGGCAAACCAGTTGACTTCTTCTTCTCTCGGTTTTTTGGCGGATTGCAAACAACTTTAAGGTGCATACCGCCACCTACTGTACATGAGTGTGAATCATCATATCATTCCATCTCTTAACTCATGGACGTATCTATGATCTAATCCAAAAATAAATAAATAAAAAACATAATAAATAAAACAAAACAACAATCTATGATCTTTCCTGACCTAATGTTAGATAATTGTACCTACCCCAGTTTCACTAAAGGTAAACAGTGCCTTTCTGGTAGCTCTTTCTCCCTCTCCCTTTGTTCCCAAAATACCAACCACACTCCATTCCCTCTCTGCCTCTAAAACGTTATCCTTTAGCTTTTCTCTTTCAGCTTTATAGATGTTCCACATTTTTCTTTAACTCCACAGTTCCTACACTTGTCACTGTTACTTTTCCCCATGACATGCAGCGTACCATTCAATGCTGTGTGATTCATTCTGAGTCTAGCTATCATCATTTCCTCCCTTCTGTTTCTTTCTTTATAAATATTTGTCTGCTGGCATACCAGCAGATCAGCATTTATCTATCACCAGCTTATGTTAGTATTAAATATACAATGTATTCTGGTAACTATCAAAATAAAGACATTGTATAGTGTTCATAACAGTATTTTTATTTAATAAATTATACTTAATACAATAATATTACCAAAAAAACCTACATCTAAATAAACATATCATCTAAAATAGATGCATTTGATTTAAAAATAACAAATATAATTCAAAATGTAAACAGCAACAAAGAAATTATAAACATTTGTTTTCTTTTTCTTGTTAATATCCATTATCTTCTCTGTTATGTATCTTCCGGTCTTTGCCAATCTGGCCAGCATTTCTTGGTCCTCCACGTCTTTCTCGTGCAGCAAACTGAAAATAAGAAACAACAATGTTTTAACAAATTGTATTAAATTATGTGATGATAGAACTGCAAACAGAATAGCTGAAACTTAAAAAAAAAAAATAACTCAGTTACCTCTAATCATTAAGCCATGTTTGTATCATTGGGTTAACTCTGTGTGTTGCTGCATAACACCTGACGTGGAAACGTTACTCGTGGATGGGGCTACAGAGCTACTAGAAAGACAGTCGAACCCGGTGCATTCCTCTGTCTGAATGTGGTGCACTTTTGCTAAATGTTTAGACAAATAGCTCGTGTTACCGCCCTTATATGCTAAATTCTTATTTCACTATTGGCAACGAGCATTTTCCACCTCAAGACCAAGCCCCCAGGAAGTGTGCCGGACTCTGAGGAAAATATTCGTTGTGTCCAAACGGTGGTACTACAATTTCCTTATCAGTCTGTGACGTCGACCGGCCCAGAAATATTTTTTCCCCATTGACTAACATTGGGAAAGAGACGTCTGTAAATCGGTGGATACTTTTTTTGAAACCAAATAAACTACCCAGTATGAACTATTGTATAGTTGTAAAATTCACTAAAAGCCGAATCTAGATTTATTCTCTCTCTCCATTCATTCTAGTGAGCCGAGAGTGTGTGCTCGGGGGCGGGGCTTAAGGGGCGCATGCTCTGTGAGCACACAAACGGGTTCTTCTGCTCTGACAGCCAGGCATGACGGGTAATCTGTGACGTTTCGCTCTCTCAAAAGTTGGGCCATTTTTACTTCATGCGCCAATGAGCAGCTCTCATAGGAAATAACGAGACCCCTCCTCCGACGCTGTATCCAGTTCTTATTATACATCCATGCTCAAGACGGGTAACATAACTACCCTCGGGGCGCTTAGTTCTCTCCGCCGTGTGTGTGTGTGTGTGTGTGTGTGTGTGTGTGTGTGTGTGTGTGTGTTGCATGGATGTAGCAGGTTCTGTTTGTAAACTGCCCCGCCCCCTCGCACACCGACAGGGGAGAGAGATCTCTCGTCTGGATTGGAAAGATCGAAAATAAATCATAGACACACTTTGTAGTCTTATTGCATATTAGAAACGGAGTTGGCGACAGTAAGACTGCGATATAATGTTTATGTAGATATAATACATATGACATCTATTTTTTAAATGTCTCCAGTACCGATAAAAAGATCGAGAACGTTGGACGTTAACGGTACCACGGTCTTTAATAATTCTGCCCCGGGGCCCCGTTAATACTGGGGCTCGGTACCCATCCCTAGTTTTAATTATTACATCATCAATATTACATTTCAAATAACCAAGTACTTGGTGTCTCACAAAGAGCAAGTGGCTAGTGCTGCTAAGAACATACCTGGTGATGGTGATGATGGTGGCTCTTCGCTGCAGGATCTGGTCGATGTCCTCCTAGCAGAAGCGATTGCCTTCGTCATTCTCGTCCATGATGGCGGCGTAGGCTCCTTTCCTCAGCAGGTCCTCGATCTCCTTCTTGGAGAACTGCTGGACCGGCTAAAGGCGACGCAGAGAGACATTTACACAAGTGGATTTAGAAAACTATTTTCGAAAATAAACTAAGCGTACTGCAACAGCGACTGACCCAAAAATGACTTGGCATCTAGAAATATGACAGATTTTCTTTTTCTCACCCCGTTGTTGTTGCCTTCTTTGTTCCCACTCATGCTCTGCAGTACGGCACAGTCCAGCCCGAGCTTCAGACTAGCTTTATCCAGCATTTCCCTCTCATAGTTTCTAGTGATCAGACGGTACACCTTCACCGCCTTAGACTGGCCAAAACGATGACACCGAGCTTGAGCCTGAAATAAAAAATTAAAAGAGGGGTCAAAAGAGCATCATGTGCAGCTGCTGTTCAACGTTTTTAAGCATTAAATTGGAAAATAATATACACTTAAAGAACCGAGGGAATAAACGGAAAGACTGCTGTTGTTGTAGTCCTATTGAACTATCTTTAGGACAGACAGAACAGATATATATATCGTACCTGCATGTCATTTTGAGGGTTCCAGTCAGAGTGGAATATCACACAGGTGTCCGCAGCAGTGAGATTCACAAGTTCTTGATCAGGTGTTTGATGTGGGCTGGCATGATCCTTTCTGCAGCGATGAATAAAGAAAACAAAGAAGACATTATTAATAATAGTAATGATGGTAACAACAATAATATTAGTATAACTATTTATATAGCACTTACACAATAATTGCAAAGTGATTCTCACAACAAAAATAAACAATATCAACAATAAAAAAACTAATTATTATAGGAATGTTAAGATACAAATAAATGATAAACATTCTAAGAGGCCGACTACAAAAGGTAGACTCAATGGCTCTTGATGACATCAATGAGCACTCCCAAAACATGCTGCTGTATAAAAAGAAATATGTCCAGATTTCTTCTATTTAGTGTTGGATGATTTGTTTTATTGATTGCTGATGGATGTTAAGATATGTTTTACAATTATAACAAAAGGATTATTGTAATTGGTTTACAAATCGTAGTTTTAATAAAATGACTAGCAATATAAGATTTATTCAACAGCGGTAAAGCATTAAGTTGCTAATTGAACGTACACTGAACTGTAAAACTTACCACTATTTAGGAAAGGACCTGATCAGAAGGATTGACTAGTAAGACAGCAAAGAGGTGGAGGAGGTCTCTGTCATGTACAACCATTGGTAGATGTTACACCTGAAAGAAAGATAAGGAAATAAGAGAAGACAGGAGGACAAACACCTTCTTAAGTAAAAGACGAAATCATGTCAAGCTTTACATCTTTCAGTCTTTACAATGCACTGTTGGAAATTACATTGCAAAGGCTAAATTCAAACTCAATACCATAAATAACTGGGTACCAAAGTGCTTTACCGATAGAACACGTTCCACACGGAGCAGCAACCATCCGGCTGGGCCTTTTGCTGCATATCATCTCCTCCCTCTCTACTGTTTCCAGTAGATATCTACTGCCTCTGTCCAATAAAACTGAAATGCCCCAAAACAATCATATTAAAAAAGTTGAAAATAATAACTTGCTTTTGGCATTCAAATGTATTAGAATCTCACCTTTTTCCTGGATGTCAGGAAGGCGTTCCCTTCAAGTCCGCAACCAGTCATAGGAATTCAAATGCAAAGCCTGACCGATGACAAGAGCGGGAGGCTTACATGTTACAAGATAAGTAATACCAGAGCAGTGTTTACGACATGCAGGGAACAGATCAAATCCCCTGACAGACTCACACACTTTGGTGATGACCTCATCTGATAATGATGTTTCATTTTTAGCAGCAAAGTAACATTACTCAAGGTATATGTTGGACCCAACTCATGTACAGTATGTTTTGCATCTCCTCAACAATGGTCTGTATAGTTGAGTAGAAACAAACTGTCCCTACAGTTTCATGTAGATTAACAAAGAAAAGTTTGCATTGCAATGAAGCACAAAACCCCTCTTTGTATTAAGCTAGCTGCCACAGAAAGTACAGCTTAACATGCTAACCTGGTAGAGTTAGCTAACGTTAGCTAACTTCATGTCCAACTAAAAACCTCTAACGTGCATTACATTGACGATTTTAAACACAACTTAACTCTCTCAACTTGTAAAATAACGTTAATTTAACATAACCCTTAAATAACTACATCACGTTTTTCAGGGGCAACACAAACTGCAGAAAACGTTAGCTGCTAACTGTTGTTAGCTAAGACAGCTAGCTCGTAACAATAGCCTCCTAGCAAACGTAAGGTTACGTTAACATTAACTTAACGTTGTAAGAAAGCAAAACGAACCTTCGAGACATATTTTATTCTCAGACTGGGTGTAATTGTGTAGCGTTGCTTACCTCCAGAAGGACTTTTAGCTGTTTCCCAGTAGAGACTAGAGAGAGCCGTCAGAGCGGTTGCTCTCAGAAGAGCAGCATTGGGCGGACCAGAGAAGAACCAGTTAAGCACCAGAAAAGCACAAGAATGGTTCTTGAACCGGTTTGGTTTATTGGCAGTTTGCAAACCACTTAAGAGTACTGGAGTGTGAAACAAAAGCTATTGAGTCAGTGTTGTGGTGCTGTTGCTTTGGTCTGGATCTGTGAGCTAACCACGCCCCGTTCATTTGCATGTAAGGAATGGAAATGTCTCATCATGAAATACAAGTCACATGAAATAATAAATGCGCCATTATGAAATACGAGTCTCTTGAAATAAATAAATGCGTCATTATGAAATACAAGTCATCTGAAATAAATAAATATGTCATTATGAAATACGAGTCTCTTGAAATAAGTAAATGTGTCATTATGAAATAAAAGTCTCTTGAAATAAATAAATGTGTCATAATGAAATAAAAGTCTATTTGTGTATTAAGTGTATTTAAATGTAAATGTATACATATTTATTGCCTAATTTATTTATTTTTGAATTTATTTCATAGCCATATTTATATATATATGTATTTATTTAATTATTTATGTATTTATTTAATTTTGGCATAAATGTCATTCCATAGTTGCGTGCCTGTGTGTTTGTGTGCTATATTCGAAGGGCACTAGGACCGCACAGTTGACAGGGCAGGCACAATGCTCGCACGTGTGTGTGTGTGTGAGATTTTCTCCGGTGGGCCGCAGGCGCAGCATCATTGTTTGTGTGGCATGTCAGCCTGTTCAGTCGTGTGGGAAAATGAGCGCTGCCGGTGGAGGAGGTGATAATGAAAGAGGAGAAGAGAGAGAGGATGTGGTTCTGGGCCCTGGCCCTTCTAAAAAGAAAAGACTTGTGTCTTACAACAAACAGTGGAAGAAAAACACAGTTGGGTAAAGCCCGTGAGTGCAGGTGTGTGTGTGTGTGTGTGTGTGTGTGTGTGTGTGTGTGTGTGTGTGTATGTGTGTGTGTGTGTGTGTGCGTGCGTGCGTGTGTGTGTGTGTGTGTGTGTGTGTGTGTGTGTGTGTGTGTGTGTGTGTGTGTGAGCTGATTGATGGGAAAATGGTTGGTTGAAGGATAACATTAAGTCTAATAATGATGTACCGTGCATGTTCACATCATGTATACTTTGCAATAGTTAATACCATTTTTCAAATATTTATTTTTTAACATTTTGGACAAAATAGCCAATTGTACATTGAGGTGCCCAGATGTGCCCACCTATCCGATTTGAACATGCTGATGTACAATGTGATGTAGTAGCCTAATGCAGATGTAAGACCATTGTGTTTGTATTGTGTTATAGGTATGCATAGTTTTCTATGCATTTTGAGGGTTTTGGGGGGTTTGACCCCTCGAACCCTAGGGGGCTGGCTCCCCCAAGAGAATTAAATAACATAACCCTAACACCGAAATAAAGTAACAAAAGAAAGTAACTAAATCCACCAGAAACCCGAAAATCTTCGCGCGCATGCGCGCGGGTGTCCCGTTTCTCCATTTCTGGAAGTTGGCAACCCTAACATACATGCATACCAAGTTACTGCTAACAGTGTAGTTCCCCTATATAAACGTTACATTCATAATCAAATGAGACAATCTGCAAGAGAATTAGCTATATTTTTGTATTCTTAATGCTTGTCATTCACACGTTAAGAAAAGAAGTACCGATACATAGCAGAACAATTGTGGCGATGTTCAGCTTAATAAGCCTTGTTCAACATAATTTATGGGATAATTGGGTCCCCTATTAACATTTGCTCCCGTTTAGCATTATGGGCGTCATAGCCATAGACTATAAAAGTCTTACCCAAGGCTGAATCATAAACTAAAATGTATATGTATGCATAAAGGGTTACGTCCTTAGCTGGCTAATAAGTAACAAGCTAAGCTACCAAGCACACAAACACCCGCGAACGGGGTTAACTTGTATAATATTAGTTCTGTTAGTACATTCAAGCGCACAGCACGACATTTTAATTGTCTGGTATTTGTAACAATATTCCCTAAAAGGCACAATCACCACGAACACGGCTAAAGCTAAAGGGTCAACTACAGTACTATGACTAACTAACGTTGTAGCCTCTATGGTTGTAGCCTAGCAGAGTGGACAAGTTGCTGTTAGCTGACAGTGAGGCATATACATGTCCATCAAAGTGACCACGCCCTAATTTATGCAAAAACTTTAAGACCTAATATAAATAAAAGGGTCGTGTTAGAAAACAATTCACTCACAGATTCATAATCATGAAGTTGGAATCTAACTATATCGATAATAATATGTATTGCATCCATGGGTAGAAACATGTTTTTTTCTACTGTAAAGTTGGGCATTTTAACATGGGGGTCTATGGAAATTGCTCCTTTCTGCAGCCAGTCTCTAGCGGCCCATGTATGCACTGCAACGTGTGGCACTTCCGTATTGGCGTCCCGGCTGTTCCCCAGAGTTTGCCGCTTGTTCCGGCCCCAGTTCCGGCCCCAGCAGCCATGGTTCCGGCTTCAGTACCGGCCCCAGTAGCCATGGTCCCGACTCCAGTTTCGGCTCCAGTACTGGCTCTCCGGCCGACGCCAGCTCGCCTTGTCCTGTCGGCGTACCGGCCGACTCCAGCCCCTCGTCTCCTGTTGGCTCTCCGGCCGACGCCAGCTCCTCCTGTCCTGTCGGCGTACCGGCCGACGCCAGCTCCCCGTGTCCTGTCGGCATACCGGCCGACTCCAGCACCTCGTCTCCTGTTGGCTCTCCAGCCGACGCCAGCTCCCCGAGTCCTGTCGGTGTACCGGCCGTCTCAAGTCACCTCTCCAGTTCCCTCTCAAGTCCCCTCTCGAGTCCCCTCTCAAGTCTCCTCTCGAGTTCCCTCTCGAGTCCCCTCTCAAGAACCCTCTCGAGTACCCTCTCGAGTCTCCTCTCGAGTCTCCTCTCGAGTTCCCTCTCAAGTCTCTTCTCGAGTCTCCTCTCAAGTCCCCTCTCGAGTTCCCTCTCAAGTCTCCTCTCGAGTTCCCTCTCAGGTCTCTTCTCAAGTCCCCTCTCAGTCTCCTCTCGAGTTCCCTCTCAAGTCTCCTCTCAAGTTCCTTCTCGAGTCCCCTCTCAAGTTCCCTCTCAAGTTCCCTCTCAAGTCCCCTCTCGAGTTCCCTCTCAAGTTCCCTCTCAAGTCACCTCTCGAGTCTCCTCTCAAGTTCCCTATCGAGTCCCCTCTCGAGTTCCCTATCGAGTCCCCTCTCAAGTCACCTCTCGAGTTCCCTATCGAGTTCCCTCTCAAGTCACAGCTCGAGTTCCCTCTCAAGTCTCCTCTCGAGTTCCCTCTCAAGTTCCCTCTCAGGTCCCCTCTCGAGTCTCTTCTCGGGTCCCCTCTCAAGTCTCCTCTCAAGTCTCCTCTCGAGTTCTTTCTCAAGTCCCCTCTCAAGACCCCTCTCGAGTTCTTTCTCAAGTCCCCTCTCGAGTTCTTTCTCAAGTCCCCTCTCGAGTTACCTCTCAAGTCACCTCTCGAGTCTCCTCTCGAGTTCCCTATCGAGTCACCTCTCGAGTTCCCTATCGAGTCTCCTCTCAAGTCACCTCTCGAGTTCCCTATCGAGTCCCCTCTCAAGTCAACTCTCAAGTTTCCTCTCGAGTTCCCTCTCAAGCCCTCTCTCGAGTCCCCACTCAAGTCCCTACTCAAGTGCCGTTGGAGGTTCCGCTGGGGGTCCTGCCAACCCGATGTCCTGTGCCGTTGGAGGTTCCGCTGGGGGTCCTGCCAACTCCATGTCCTGTCCCGTTGGGGATCCCACCGACTGCTCTCCTGCCGGGGGTCCTGCCAACCCGATGTCCTGTGCCGTTGGAGGTTCCGCTGGGGGTCCTGCCAACTCCATGTCCTGTCCCGTTGGGGATCCCGCCGACTGCTCTCCTGCTGGGGGTTCTGCCAACTCCATGTCCTGTCCCGTTGGGGGTCCCGCCGACTACTCTTCTGCCGGGGGTCCTGCCAACCCTATGTCCTGTGCCGTTGGAGGTCCTGCAGACTACTCTTCTGCCGGGGGTCCTGCCAACCCTATGTCCTGTGCCGTTGGAGGTTCCGCCGACTGCTCTCCTGCCGGGGGTCCTGCCGGCCCTGTGTCCTCTTCCGTGGGGGATCTTGCCGACGCCTGTCCCACCGGCTCTGGATCCTGTCCGGTCGACACCGGCTCCTGCCCGGCCTCCGGAGCTGTCCGGTCTTCGCCCTCGGGCCCGGCCCCCTGAGAGCCGCGGTCTTCGCACTCGAGCCCGGCCCCCTGAGTGCCGCGGTCTTCGCCCTCGAGCCCGGTCCCCAGACTTTCCCAGCCGCGGTCCTCGCCCTCGGACCCGGCCCCCTGATTCTTCCTGCCGCTGCCTTTGCCCTCATGCTCGGCCCCCTGAGTTCGCCCGCTGTGGTCTTCGCCCCTCCATGGACTCTGCCTTGCCCCCGGGCCGTCTGATTAAAAATCCTACAATGTGATTTCCTGGATTCTTTCCCCCCATTCTGTCTCTCATAGTTGAAGTGTACCTAGGATGAAAATGACAGGCCTCTCTCATCTTTTTAAGTGGGAGAACTTGCACAATTGGTGGCTGACTAAATACTTTTTTGCCCCACTGTAAACGTATTTGAGATACGTTCATAACAAACGTAACGTGGGAGAAAATACGTTTCTAATTCAACGTAATTGAGAATGCAGTTTAGTTCTGGGGGAACGACATTTTTAGGAGACAAGGTTGACAGGCTGACTCTCCCGTTGATTGAAAACGCTCCCGTGGATCGTATTATGGGTCGGAACAATTGGCCTATTTGGTCGTATTAGTTGGAGGACTTGTTGGTAGATTGCAACGTCTCCCTCTATTCTCCAGGTCGTCTGTTTTCAATTGTAATTTAGCGTTGTCTTTAGCTAGCTGAGTACTGCGGGCTTCCAGAGAGTCAATCCGGGCGGCCAGGGTGTTTAAACCTTCCTCATGATCAGCAAGTTGAGTCTTACATTCATCCAAATCAGTCTATATGCTGTAAAATGTATTATCTCTTCGATTTACACACGGCATCTATTGCACGTCTGTCCGTCCTGGGAGAGGGATCCCTCCTCTGTTGCTCTCCCTGAGGTTTCTCCCATTTTTTCCCCTTTAAACTGTGGGTTTTTCTCTGGAAGTTAGAGAGGGTGTCGTTTTTCTCATACTGATATTTTGAACAATCTGTGCTGTTGTATTTGCTGTAAAGTGTCTCTACTGTAGGCTATTTTTATTATATGTACAGCACTTTGGCTTGACCAAAAATCGTTTATAAATGTGCTATATAAATAAAACTTGATTTGATTTGATCCAATTCAGCTCTTACTGGTGCAATTGCAAGCTGAATGTCTGTCTTGAGCGAGGAAACTTCATCCTGAATCACTTCCCTTACATACCGCGGATGTCCTCTAGCATCTCGTTGCGTTGATCCTTAGCCTCAACCATGCTACTGGTTAAGCTAGCAGTCGTCTTGTTCACCTTTGGAGGTATGATAGCTGCACATATATTCAGCGCCAAAATAACAAAAACATTTTTTTTTTTTAAATAAAATTGCTATTCTATGACTTTTTATTTTGGCTATTTGTAGACTTGAAAATCTTTATTTTCTGTTATTGTGAACTTCACCAAAATGATATATTATTTTCATATGTAAATTGGTTCCGCCTTGTTTGTTTATGCATACCTTTTATTTTGTACCCGGGGGTGTATTTTGCTGTCGCACGTCTGAGTCCAGCTTCAGTTAGCTTGATGCTCCAAGCAGGTCAGTCATGTTTTAATTTACCCTCCATCAATTCTGGTATCTTTTCTAGTTAGCCCTAAAGTAATCTATATTGTATTTCTTAATGTTAATGAACCCTCCGGTTTAGCTTCTTTGTGTAAGTAACTTGTAGTTCTGATTTTAAAACCGAACCTTTCAGGAATAGTAGCTAACTAGCTGTGGGCTAGCTGGTTTCAGCTGCTAGCCAGGGTTTGGCGGGCTAGTGTCAGCTATGTGGAAAATGACGGTGTCGTTTTGGATGTAATCCAATACATATTTATTCATGTGGATTATTTCAATTTTATTTTGTCATTTGTAGAGTGCGGAAAGATTTAAAACTGTGATGTGTGACACTGTGGAATACAAAAGATGCCAGAACTAATTAAATAAATACTCTACAATTATTATGAAATAGTATTTCATAATCGTCAGAAGCATTTCAAAGATACTCACACGCAGGAGGGTTGCAGTGTGCACCATAGCTCGCGCTGGGTTTAGAACGCTCGGAATTGCTAATAACAGGGTTCGTACGGGTGCTTGAAATCCTTGAAAATGCTTGAAATTTGACGTGGTGTTTTCAAGGTTGGGAAAGTGCTTGAATATTGGGAATAGTGCTTGAAATTGAGAAAGTGCTTGAAAATGTAAATGCTTTACTTTTACAATAAATTGCTGTCTGACTGAATAGTTCACTTTTTAGATGAAAAGAAAAGCATTGCTTCGCTTCTACATAAAACATCTCCGCTGCGGCCTTCCCGCGCTATGCGCGCGACCTGCAAGTGTTTGTGTTGCGTGTGACCTGGGCATTCTGATGAGAGTGATAGATGACTGTGTGCCAGGAGGTTGCAGTTTCAACGAGCGTTGGCTAGCAGAAGACAAATACAAGCCATGGCTAAGACGAGGGTCAAGCCCACGAGTAGCCTCCTGCAAAGTTTGCAACATAACGATGAGAGAGTCTGCGCTGACGAGCCACATGAAAGGTACGCCGTAGAGCATTTTAGATTAGGCTAACGTTGCATGTTACGTTTGTTTAAGCTAACGTTAGCTAGCTGAATAGCGAACTCGATTGAGGGATAATAATAATTGCAGGGGACAACCATTTCAGAGGAGCGTACCTATGTTATGTGCGTTACAGTTGCCATCCTGTGGTGTTCAGAGGATGAAGCACTCACGGCATTTCGTGTTATAGTCACGAAATATAATCTATTGATTCGACACAGAGCGATTTTGAAAGCAATGTATTTCTACTGGTAGTATGTTTCGTGCCTAAACCAAATATGACTTGCTCTATCGAAATCAGTCACATTCACCCGAAGACACATTTTCGTTTGTATTACTGGTCTGGGGGAAGCTCGCGAGTGTGTTTGTGTATTTTTGCGTTTGTGTACCGGGGAAACACTCACAAGAAACACCGGCTGTTGTTATGCTTGCTGTGATGTTACATTAGTCCGTTCTCTGCTTGTAATTATGCCGAAGCTTCAAAGTTGTATTTATCATCTGAATTTGCCGAAACAAGTTTAATATTCTGAAAGCCAAGACTTTGTTTATTTGAAAACAGATGAAAACAAACTGTCTTTTATATAAAATTGAAGTATTATACAAGTAAAACTACATTTTGCTTTAATCCCATGTAATTGTACAATGAACACAGTCTTCCTTTGAAGATGTCTAAGTCAGGTGTCTTGAGTAGTCAGAATTACCTCCAAATCATTGTACACATTTGTAAATATTATTTTCCACTTGTTACCATTGTGAGTCTATTTGTATGCAGCTCTGCGTGATTTTGTGGGTACAATTCAGACTAATACACTACTAGAGGTGGAATAAGTACTCAGATATTGTTGTGAAATTATAAGTACTCAGATCTTGTTGTGAAATTATAAGTACTCAGATCTTGTACTTGAGTAAAAGTAGAAGTACCAGAGTGTAGGAATACTCTCTCACAGTAAAAGTCCTGCATTCAAAATGTTCCTCAAGTAAAAGTAGAAAAGTATTCTCATCAAAATATAGTTAAAGACAGTAAAAGTAATCATTGTGCAGATTGGTCCATTTCAGAATAATATATATAATAATAATAATAATAATGATGCATTACATTTTTTTTATTAGAGCGCTTTTACAGGTGCTCAAAGCGCTTTACAAGTACACATTACACATATTAGACATGTAAGAGTCATTACTGCGGACATTACCCACAGGAGCAAATGCGGGTAAAGTGTCTTGCCCAAGGACACGAACTAGAGTTCACCAACGCCCCTTGATCTGATGACCAACGCTCTAACTAACCACTGCGCCAAAACCGCCCATATTTGATATGTTTTATAATGATTGATCATTATGCAGGTAGACCAGCCAGGAGGGAGTTGCAGTAGTCTAGGCGTGAGATGACTTATATTGAAAACCACGCTTGAATGATGGGATAGTAGACTAAAAGCTTTAGGAATCCATGCTAACATATAATAAGTACCCTGTATCAAGATTGATGCAAAACAAGTATTTCCAAGGCACACCTTTTATATGATCATTATAGTTATACAAAATAAGAGAATAACAGGTATGAAATAATTCCAACTCATACTACAGTTTAAAAGGGGAGTGATTTGTAAAATATGCATAAAGAAAAAATAAATCTGTTCAGTTCTGTTTCATATGGTGTTGAGAGATGTATCCATAGATATAGTCCCTAATTTTGCTCTCAAAGTGCACCAGATTGATGCATTCAACATTTAAAAAAAAAAAAAACCTTCCCGGGGGAGAATGCCCCCGGACCCCCCTAGAGGAGGTTAGGTCCACCACCTGCCCACACCCCCGTCAAATTGTCCCACCAACATTGAGGATGCTTCCTACGCCCATGCATATATCCCAATAGTAGATCACAGATAGCTTTAATAATAAACTGGGTCAAGTTTTGGTCGAATTAGAACAAAAAATAGCAGGATGTTAATGGATTTATTATGAAGTATCAGGACCACCTGTTAGATCCGTCTACTCCATTAGACGCCCCTAGCGGTCTCCCCGAAACGGCACTTTCTAGGAGACAGTGAAAGCATGTGAGGAGCAGGGATGTGTGTACACATGTCTCAATGACTAACAAAGTCAGGCTTTCAAAAAGAAAAGAAAGGAGAGAAAGACAAGAGAGAGGGACTAAAGGGCGATAGTATGTCACCCAGTTTTTCAAAAGAAAAGGTGGGTGTGAATAACACAAAAGGCAAAGTACGGTGTAGCAAAATTGGCTTGCAAATAATAATAAAAACACAAGATGGATGTCTCACTGGGCCACTGAACCAATAGAAAAACATAATTTGGGAGATCTTGACAGAACAGTAATGAACCATCTAGTTAACTGAAGGACACAAATCTTAAAGCACTGCCTTTAACATAAAAAAAGCACTGCATAGCTCTTCAAAGCCCTATTCTCCCCAGTACCACTTGTCAAGGTTATTGACTACCCTGTACTCCTTGTGCCTACGCAGGTAATCACAAGCCAGGCATGTGTGCTCTGCCCAGAAATAGGCCTTCTTTACTTTAAAGTGCCGCCTCCACTCAAAGTACCTGAGGTACATTTCCTCGTTCTTGTCCAAGATCAACAGGTAATGGGCCAGCTCCTTGGGCGAGGTGAAGTCGTCCACGTGGATGAAGGCGTCTCCCTGGATAAAGTTCTCGTAGTTCTGCCGGGGAGGGCCGAGAACCACTGGCACTGACCCAACAGAGAGCGGGTTATACATTTTTTCAGTAATGTAGTCCTTGTGGATGGAGTTCTCAAAAGCCAGGTAGAACTTGCAGCTGGCGATGGTGGGAGAGTAGTCCTGGTCAGTGATGTGCTTCCAAAAGGCTCGTCCGTACGCGTGAACCTCAATGTGTTTGGACAGCTCATTGTAGTATTTCACACGCACATGGTTCTGGTTCCAGTTGCTCACAATCCAGCAGATCAGTTTGTTTTTGCTGGGTGGGACAAAGTCCTCCTCGCCCTCCGCTGCTACGATGGACCCATAAGGCACTTCAATATCAGCATCCTGACGGTAATTGAGAGTCAGATTGAACATCTTCACGATCCCAGGGAGCTGGGAGGAGTGCGTCGGCGACTCCAAGTTCATCCATACCCACTTCTGGAAGGATGGTCGCTGGACAGGCGGCAGATTGGACAGGTCGGTACTAATGTCTCCGTGATGGATGATGACCCCATCCGACTTGTTGTAGAAGTTCCTGTCCGCGGTGATGAAACAGCCCTCGATGTTAAATAGGGAGCTGCACACGCCCAGTTCATATGTATGTCCAAAAGGCCAGAGCCAGATCAGCACGGTGGTCACGTTTTTATCACTGACGGTGGAGAAGAGGCTCTTTTCCCGGTCTGTGTATACTGTTGACTCGAAATGACCTGATAACCAGCTGGTGGATGGTTTAAAATACATAAAAAACAGAGTCACAAAGCATCCCAGTATGAACGTGCCGAGCAGAAGGGGTCGTAGGATTCTGTGGAAAGGTGCAGATGGCATACTCTGTCCTGGAAAGGGCACACAAGAGAACAAAAATAAAGTCAGGATCAACAGGAAACGACATCCAGACTAATCACCTAATCATGCACAGGTATTTCCCATTAGTACTATGTATTAATGATGTCTATTATACTGGGTCATCGAATCTAAACATCATTTGTGCCCCAATTAAAAACGGTTTGCTTGAGGGCATTTGCATGTGAACACAGTGTTCATATTCTTATATCTTTTTTTTTTATCAAATGTTTTTATTCACACATTTAGTAAAATACAATGTACAATCACAACACAAATTACAAAAAATACAGAAAAAACAAGCCACAACAATCAGACAAGCGGACAAAAGTAAGGAAAAAAAAAGAAAAAAAAAAAGTAAATAAACCCTCCCACCCCCAATCCCAGGACCTCTCAGGACCAATGACTGCAAACAACTATATCAGTTAAGATAGCTAGATCCGCTCCTTCTATTGTTCAGCTGTCGACACCCATAAACCGATATTGGACTACTTAACTCCTATCACGCGTGCAGTGGACAGTTCCATGTAGACTACGTCAAGAAACGTTAGTAACCAGCAGGTCACTGAGAGCTTGTCGGGTTGTTTCCACCTCATAGTACCCAATTTCTTGGCAGCCGTAAGGCCAGCATAGAGGTATTTTCTGGTACCCAGTAGCCGGCAGCTGAGATAAGTCATTTAAAAGAAACACAGATACAGGTACAGTCAAAGAAAATATGTCGGACAACTTAGAGGAGACCCCGTTCCAAAAGCGAGCAACAGGCGGGCATTCCCTGAACATATGGAGAAATGTACCAGGAGCCCCCATGAAGCACAGGGTACACAGAGCATCTGCCAGAAGAGCCATCATATGCAGCCGTCTGGGTGTCAGGTAAGTTCTATGCACATAGTTCAGGTGGATTTGTTGGTGGTCGGGATTGCGAGACGCCTGCCGAATGTTAGCCCAGACTGAATCCCAGTTAAAATCAGGTCTCAATTCTGGGACATCCTTCCTCCACAGTCTATCTAAGGGAAGGTCACCATAAGAGGACTCAAGTAGGTGAGTATAAAACATAGAGACAAAGCCCCTGGATGTTCTTCTATCAGTGATGAGTATGTGGAATGGGTGCCGTGCTAATTGTTGATCCCACGGAATCCCATAAGCCTTAAGGGCTGTCCTAAACTGTAGATAACAAAAGAAAGAGGTGCCTGGAAGGTCATAACAGCCTTTAAGATCCTGAAAAGAGCGGAGACCACTGTCACTTTAAATATCTTCCAAGGTGTGAAGACCCTTCCTCCCCCATTGGGAATAATTAATAGGCCTCCGCCCTATGAGTAATTGGTTGTTATTAAATATTGGCGAATTGAAGCATTGAAATGCGCATAATTTCTGTGCATTTCGCCAAGTCTGAATTACATGAGTAATCAGAGGGCCAAATCTAAGCTGACATTGTTTGATAGATATGTTTGTGTAAATTATGCCCTGAAGTCTGACTAACTTCTCTTCTAAAGCCCGCCATGAAACCACAGCCTGGGGGTCAAACCAATTAATCAAAGGTATTAATGAAAAGGACCAGAAATACAATTTAAAATGTGGTACTGCCAGCCCCTATCAAGCCTCCTTCGTTGAGTAGTGGACATTTTGAGTCTAGGCCGCTTGTTGTTCCAAATACATTTTGAAATTGCAGACTGTAGTTTCTGCCAATGACCATTGGGGGGCGATAAAGGAAGCATTGAACTAATACAATTAACTCTAGGCAGTATATTCATTTTAATTATTGAAGCTCTGGCTTGTAGTGAGTTGGGCTGGCTCGACCACCTATTGATGTCCTGGAGAACCTTGTTGTACGTGTCTGTATAATTATTATTTATAGTCTTGTTAAGGTTTGGGAATATTTCAACACCAAGATATTTGAAATGTTCTACCACTGGAATGTTTGCAGGGAGAATAGCTGATTTGGCAGCATTGTTGAGAGGCAAAAAGGCAGACTTGGGCCAATTAATCTTAAAACCTGATAGGTTGCCAAATTCCTCTATTACACTAAGCAGACGAGTTGTAGACGTTGAGGGGTTCCGCATACAAATCAGTACAGCGTCCGCGTACTGGGCAATGTGATGAAGCGAGCCTTGGATAGAAATGGGGATAATATCCTGTGATTGTCTAATAAATTGGGCCAGTGGCTCGAGCGAGAGGGCGAAGAGCCCTGGACTCAAGGGCCAGCCCTGTCTGGATGACCTTGCTACAGAAAAAAGCGACGAGATAGTTTTGCCTGTTAAAATCATTGCTGAAGGGGCAGAATAAAGTACTTTGATCATATGTATGAACCCCTTACCTAATCCCAAAGACTCTAGAACAGCCCATACACTGTAAAAACAGTTCCGATGGTGAGGTCAACAAAACTAAAAATGTTTAATGTAATTTACTTGCCCTAAATTAGTTTTATTTTCAATGTGCGTTTAAATAAGTAACACTTAAGCAACAATGAGAACATGTTTTAAGAACTTATTAATTTGTAAATTAATATCACATTTTCTGAACTTTCTTATGAATACATTTTGGAAAACTTCATAAAAATGCTTTTGTCAATGCCACGGTCATGCCACGCCCTCAAACGAGAATACCGCGGTGTGAGACTTCCTGTTCCTCTTTGCAGCGATTCTTCAGAGGTTGGACCTTTAGGCGCATTCACACCGCAGTACTTTTCCCACAAAGGTTCATCAGAACTAAGTACAGATCGCGTTCACACCGGAATAAGTCCCTGGGGGAGGATTAGGCAAATGAAGCCGCTGTCGTCACTTCTTCTTCTTCTGCTTTGGGTTTACTGGCAGGCCGCAAACCACTTCACGGCATATACATGGCGCTGCTGCCGCCCAAAATCCCCGGCCGGAAATCCCCGGAGTTGGGGACTGGCTTCAGTAGAAGCTGCTGGGACTCCCAGCCAGTGTTGCCAACTTGGCGATTTTCTCGTTAAATTTGGCGGCTTTCCAAACCCTCCGGCTACTTATTTGTGTCAAAAGCGACTAACGACTAATCTAACGATTTATAATGGTGTTATTAGGGACTTTTCTGGTGTTTGGAGACTCACGTATTGTTCTGCAGTTAACGAGCCGCGGGTGCTGCCGGGAGCCCCGCCTGCCTCCCATAGTACTCACAGGCGCTCAGACTGACAGTTGCCTGGCCGCAGCAGAGCTGCTGCTGCAGTCAGAGCAGAGAGGAGACAACCACACTCCCCCGCGTCGAGACTGCAAATGAATTGCGCATGCGCCAACTGCCAAGCCGTCCTGGTTTTGAGCGGGATTTAAATGTAAAATGTAAATGTTTCTTCACTCACTTTCACACTATAATAAATAACTGCCTTTGCTTTGCTTTGACTCACACAGCCTCAGTCACTCAATCACCTCGTCCACTGTGTGTGTGCCTCTCTGTGACAAGCTAAACATCATGGCACAGTCTAAATTGTATTCTCAAAAATACAGAAAGGAGTGGGAATCAAACCCTGAATATAAAGGATGGTTGAAGCCATTTATTGGAGATGACACACGGGCATACTGCCTTTATTGTAAGGGGGATTTCTATGCCAATCTGTCTGACATCAAGAAGCATGTTAAAACCCAAAAACATACTCAAAAGGCAAAGCCTTATGACAGTGCCACTCAAAGCAAGCTGCCATTATTGAAAACTAAAACAATTGACCCTGCAAAAAAGGCTGAAGCCATCATGGCTTTAGCTATGGCTGAACACTGTTCAATGATGGCATGTGATCACATTGGGGAGGCATGTAAAGCTGCTTTCTCGGACTCCACGGCTGCATCGGACAAAGTGCACCGAGATCAATCAATCAATCAATGTTTATTTATATAGCCCAATATCACAAATGTTACATTTGTCTCAGTGGACTTTACAGTTTGTACAAAATATCAGTATGACAATACGACACCCTCTGTCCTTAGACCCTCACATCGTACAAGGAAAAACTTCCGGAGAAAACCCACAGTTTAAAGGGAAAAATGGGAGAAACCTCAGGGAGAGCAACAGAGGAGGGATCCCTCTCCCAGGACGGACAGACGTGCAATAGATGCCGTGTGTAAATTGAAAAGATAATACATTTGCAACATAGGTAGTCCAAATGTTTGGAAATGCATGTGTGTATAATAGGAAGATGAATCCACGAGGATATCCATCCAGGACCTATGATCCAGGACCACAGCCACGACTCAAGATCCAGGGCTCGCGATCCAGGACAGAGGAGCGCAGGATCATCCATGACTCCGGATCCCGGCGTATATAGACACCAAAAAGAAAGACATTTGGGGAAGCTGGGTTAATCGGAACATGAGTACACAGGTATAGACAGAGAGAAGGAAGAAGTAAGATGTCCCCCGACAAACTAAGCCTATATCAGCAAAACTAGGGGCTGAATCTAATCAGCCCTAACTATAAGCTTTATCAAAAAGGAAGGTCTTAAGCGCACTCTTAAAAACGGATAGGGTGTCTGCCGCCCGAACACAAACTGGAAGCTGATTCCACAAATGTGGAGCTTGATAAGAAAAGGCTCTGGCTCCCATTGTACTTTTAGTACCCATTGTACCGAGATGATAAAGGTGTTCTAGCACCATACTTCCTGAAAAAGTTGGTCGCAGATGTGGGTGACCAGCGTTTCAGCCTCCTCCTTGATGAGTCCACTGATGTCAGTGTTTCTACCTGGGGTTTGTGATAAGCAGTGGCGTTTTCTCCTGGAGGCCAAGGGAAGCCAGGCTTCCCCTGTTTTTTTGGATTGTAGTTATAATTTTAATAAATAAATAAAAACACTTCGTTTAGTTTCGGAAATTCTTTGTTGTGTGTTGCTGCCGGCCCGTCTCCCCCCCCATTCTCATTGAGTATTTTACAAAGAGTGAAACAGTGCCCCTGTCGATGTTATGGTGAAACAGTAGATTGCACTCTCTGTTTCGAGAGGAGGCCAGCCGAAATTGGCTTCCCTTGGTGAAAAAAAATGGAGGGATTGACCAATCAGATGAGGCTCACGTCATGCCCCTGCCAACCTGTGATTGGTCAGGGCCATGCCAAGGGAAGCCAGAGGCGGCTGGCTTCCCTTGCCTCACAATCCAATCAAATCGCATCAACTTAGTGTTGTAGTGACGCATCCTAAAACCAGGAAGTAAGCTGCGCTCGGTTTCCCTCGACAAAAAAGCAATGGGATTTCTCCATAGGATTTAGGAAAATAGCTTGAAATAAGGTCAGTGGAAAACAAACCTGTTAGATAGATAAATGCACGTTGTGTTCAGTCGGATAATATCCACATGTCTACCCTACTTTTATAATTTTCGAATCATAAAACTAATCGATAGAAGATAGATAGCGCCACTGCACCACTCTCACCGCCGTTAGAAAGTAGCAAGCAACTGAAGCAAGTGCAATTATGGAGGGTGGAGATTTGGAGTATTTAATCAAAAAATAATTGTACTAAACTTCCACTACAGCAGCAACAAGAAATACAATCTGATGACAGGCCAGTGGCGGCTGGTGGAAAATATTTTTGGTGGGGCTGTTGATATAGTGAGTAAATTATTTTTTTTTTGGGAGAAATTACCCCTTAAATTAGGACTTCTGTTGATGTAATGGCGCGTTTCCAGTGCAGCGCGGAGCTCGCTTTAAGGCTGCGTTCAGACCGGACGCGATGCGAATATTCGCTTCGCTCTAAACGCTCCTATCGCATCGGTCTAGTCGCTCGAGTTTCATCGCGGCTGCCAGCTGTGTTTACTCGCATCATTCAAACAAGACGCGCTGGCTCAGGAGCTACAACTACAACAAAATTAACATATTTTACCGTGATTAAATTGTAATACACGTTTCTAAATTATGCCGACGTAACAACATACTGATACCGGTTAGTAAAAACCATGAATTAATGCTTTGACAAGTCTGCAGACAGACGGCAGGCGAAAAACCTTTTAGAATGCTTGTTTTCTGAATGGAGCTTGGCTAAGCTAACGTTATATATGCTTCGACCGTCCACACTCACAACAACGGCCTATACAGACATAAATAAATCAGCGACTGTATTCTCCATGACACAGATAGTCTGTGGTTTGTACTTGTTTAACGTTTGTCTAGTTTCTGAACAGATCGTATCTGTCCCCGGCTGTTTGAAGAGCAAGCATGGGAAACAAAAGATAGCATTTACCTGTTTGCATCCAGCGAGCCATGCCTTTCTGGTGTACCAGCTACGGTGAGAAGCCTCTTTGATACGTTTTGTCTTTTTCACGAGCTTGCTGTGATATATACAAATCGGGTTGGTCCGGTCCAAGGTCTTTAAGTATCAATTTATCTCCCAAACTTCTCCTTTCGAAAGGATTGGAGAGTAGCTCTTGCACGGAATTGGGTGCGGACCGAGGTCCGGCGACTCCACCTGCACACCATTCTCATCCAAATACTGCGTCACCTTGGTCACTCACGAGTCTAAAAAACAACTCACGTCAACGCACGTAAGCAACGTGGGCGCCAACGTGAGCGCCAGAGGCGGATTTAGGATTGTAGGAGATCCGGGGCTTAGCCCAGGAGTCGTTGGGTTGGGGGGGTGCAGGGGTACAGTGCTATTTTTTATAAGTGGGGGGTGGACCGAACATCCTTTAGGATAGCCCAAGCTCTTGTGGATTTCCTGGAGAAGTCCAGAATGTGATCCTAGAAGGGTTGGGAACGTTTTTTGTACTCCCCTCTACCATGCTCTCTCCTACAGCCGCCATTACATGATATGCAAATTAGCCGATGACCTCATTTAGCGACTTATGGCGACTGTAAGGGGGCCAATAGCTACTTTCCTTACTATGGAGTTGGCAACACTGCTCCCAGCAGCTTCTACTGAAGCCTTCCGAGTAAATCGACAGAACGCCGACACCTCCTCATCTCCACCGCTCCCATGTTTTATTTTGTGTTGCCATAAGTTAGTCTCTCTGCGTTTCTGCGCTGGGCTAATGCTAATAATGCTAATGCGAGGATAATAAAATGGCGGCTTCACAAAACTTTTTGGGAGTTTTACGGGGCGTGGTTTGCAATCCGCCCAGCCAATCAGACATAGGAACCTTTTTCTCCCACGAAAGTCCCTGCTCTCTAGCAGCGACGGAAAAGGGGGTGAAAAGGTTCTGCTAATTTTTGTTCCGGCTCTTTTTGGTGTGAACGCAACATTTCGGAACTATATCGGAACTAAAGTGGGAAAAGTACTGCGGTGTGAACGCGCCTATAGACTATATAAATGGACGTAGGTAGGGCTCGACATTAACGACTGCCCGATGGCCCTTGGCCATCTAGTATTTAGCTCGGGCAATGAAGCCTCACCCGATCGGGCAATCTATTATGCCAGTATCATGCAGCTCGCGGATCCCGTAATGAGTGACCCGACAGTAAAACTAAACATATCTATAACTAGTTTAGGTAGTTTGAGAGGTAATTAAAATAAGCTATCATGGCTTATACTTGCATATCTAAACAGAATCATGAAAACCTGTTGGTAGAGTCAGGCACACGAGTCTGGTTGAGTGTGTGCGCCGGTGTCTGAACGCTCACTCACTGCTAGCTATGTAGTTAACTGTTACGGTGTGTCCACACAGCAGCTTTGACAAAATCTTGAAAATCCTGGAGCTGGGCGTGTCTGAAAGCTTGGGGATTTCGCGACCAACAACCAATCACATGAATCTCCCGCCCCCGACATACAAAGCAAAAAACCCCGGTTCTTCTCCACTATTTCTTTTAACATTTTGAACATTTATGAGATTAATGTCTATGGTGCTATTTTATGCTACATTCCATGCTGGCTAATGATACTGTCTATGCTTGCTAGCAACGAAGTAAACTAGCAACGAAGTAAACTGGATATAAAATCCCCAAACAAGCGAAAACCTACCAGTTTCACCTACTGTCTCTGCCACCTCCCTCCATGCCTGGTTCCTCCGGTTTGTATCCCGGTAAGTAAATAGGGACTGGTCATAAAGAACCGGGTGATTTGCTACCGCAATAACTAACTTCTCCTCCATTTTTGTGGAATATAGAAATGAACTGCTGGTCTGGTTCTCCCCGTCAGATTTGCATAAACGGATCTGATTGGCTGTCGCTTCCAGCTCAGCCTCAAAAGTTGAACATTGTTCAACTTTGGAATCCTGAACATCCTGGAAATCCTGGAAATCTTCGCCTCGCCCCCCCACAATGCAGTTCGGCGACAAGCGAGGGAAAGTGACGTCATCCCCATTCAAAGTCAATGGGCGGAGACGCGCTGGAAGCGGTGGACAAATCGCCAAAAGCTGCTGTGTGTACGGGCCGTTAGGCTACTTAGCTTGCATTGTTATGGATCTAAAGGTAGCACAAGCTAACTTTCATAGCACAGCTTTACTTCTCACTTAACACAATAAAGAAACAGACTGTATAGCACAAACAACACAAATGATCAATACTTACATATATTTTCACTTGTAGTATTATAATAATTGAAATGCTGGTTCGTCTGGGGGTCTTCTGTCCACGCTCAGCTAGCTACCGCACCGCAGCTGCCGGTGTTACCGTTTAACTGGTTACACCGGGGAACTCGTTACGCTACGTTAACGGTAGGAATGGGGCGTGTACTTTGAGGAGCCATTGTCGAATAACCAGGAAATACACATTTCGATCGCTTCTTTTGTTGTTTACATTTATCTTTTGGTATATTTGGCTCCATAGGAACACTTTGATGCACATTCAGTACCAGTGTGTGAGGTTGTGGTTGCGATGCCGATATCCGGACGCGTACAGCGAGGACTACAAAATGACAATGAGGTGACTGGGGATGTCTGTTCAAAACATTGCCAACGTGAATAAATAATTTCAAATATGTATTTGTCTCCGACTTTCATTTGTACATCGTTGTTAATGTGATGCTTAGTAGCTTTGATAGCTGTCCATACCTCCAGACAGCCTAAAAGTAAGACACAAGTTGTTTACTCACAGCCCAAATGCAGCATCGAGATCCGTGGCCAGCTGTGATCCTCTCCGATTAACTTGTGACAGGACTTCTTTAGCTATTCTCCAGCGAGCAAGGTTTTTATGAAATACCTCCATTCCTCTCATCACAACAAGACTCTACACTGTGCAGAAAAAAAACAACATAAATGAAAATAACCTTGCTGGATAGCTTGACATCAAGCATGCTAATTTCTGACGTGGAGCTAATCTGAAGTAAACATTGAATACGGCTTTCTATTCCTCCATCTTGTGACCGTGTAACTCCCTCTCTTGGATATCAGCATGTGAAGGACACTGTTCAGGAACTAGTTGATGCTCTGTATGTGATGACTACTTCCATTCTGGAGAGGATCACAGACACATGGATCTTGAGGTTGAAGCTCAAACTGGTGAAAAGTGATATTTTTCCAACAATTTCCAATAATGTTATTCTGAAACATAACTATCACTGTTGTCTTTCCTTCTATAACACTGATGTAGGCCAAGAAAAACGTTGCATTGCATAATATCTAAACTTACATTTGGCACTTTAAATGTAGCCAAAAATATGTGAAGCTTGCGCTTAGCCCACCAACAAGTGTGTAAGAGAATATTTTAATCTGATCTGTTTATAGAGCTTCTTATTGTTTTATAGAATCTGTGATACTGCAAACATCTGCTTGTAGTTAGTCAAAGACTCCTGTGTAAGTTGAGGTCACAGGTCAAACGCTTCTCCCATATCCTGTGGGGGGAAGGTTTCAGGCTATCTGCATCTCTTGAGACAAGTAGTTCATTGTCTCTCATCGGCTATTGATTAGGTAAACGCGGGCTTTCTGTGAGCCCGCCTTTCCTCATGTTGATGCGTGTTGGGTCTATTCTGGGGCAGAAATGATCTTGGTGGACCACGGGACGGTAGGAAACTAAGATGATCTCCCAGCCGTATGTAATTAATGTACTGTGATCAATAAACTCTTAGTGCTTTGGCTAATCGACGTTCCAGACTCCTTCATTCTACCTCAACATTGCAACAACAGAAGTTTACCTTCACAAAGTGCATAGTTGCAACTTAGGCAGTTAAGCATTTTATATCAGTGGGTCCTAATGGTGCAAGACGGGGAAGGCAGACATAATTGCTTAAACATATAGGCTTAACCCTTTAATTGACAGACCAAGAACAAATCTATGGAAAAAGTATTTGTTTGCATTTTTTTATCAAATGGGACACAAACTACTTTTTTTTTTACTGTCTACACAGTTTTGTTTTTATGAGCCTCAACCAACTGGTCGTGCTGGCATTTTATGGTAAAAGTGCATTTTCAACAATCATCATCTACAGTATTTGTATGCATCAAACTCAAATAAATGTTTTTCTTTTATGGAAAATGAGCAATATACCAGATATATTCAGATAATAAAGGATAATTGTCAACAATTTTCTTTTTTTCAAGCCATCAGCATAAATATCGTGGATCATAAAATCCATCAGTTGTTTAACAACTCCTGAATTCATCCCCTCTTGGTTAGCCCTACAGCTATTCTCTCACACACACACACACACACACACACACACACACACACACACACACACACACACACACACACACACACACACACACACACACACACCACACACACACACACACACACACACACACACACACACACACACACACACACACACACACACACACACACGTGCCGATCTTTATCTATGTCTATCTCTACAGTATCTCTATCTATGTCTCTATCGCTATCTATCTCTCTGTCGCTATCTCTCTCTCTCTATAATCACAAACCAAGAAAGTTGTGACACTTCCGCCGGTTTATATAATGTACAATGTAGGATAGATGTACAATGTAGGATAGAAATAAATATAAATATATATAGCATGTGTATATATATATATATGTATACATATATATAAAATAACAATTTCATTATATGGATTCAACTTGTGCAACCCCCCCCCCCCCCCCCAGCTGGACTTGTCTGTGGTTTAGCCGTTACTGTGACATCAGTATCAGCCATGGAAGATAGTTTGTTTGTTTCATTCTAAGCTATCCAGCAAGGTTATTTTCATTTATGTTGTTTTTTTTCTGCACAGTGTAGAGTCTTGTTGTGATGAGAGGGATGGAGGTATTTAATAAAAAACCTTGCTCGCTGGAGAATAGCTAAAGAAGTCCTGTCACAAGTTAATCGGAGAGGATCACAGCTGGCCACGGATCTCGATGCTGCATTCGGGCTGTGAGTAAACAACTTGTGTCTTACTTTTAGGCTGTCTGGAGGTATGGACAGCTATCAAAGCTACTAAACATCACATTAAAAACGATGTACAAATGAAAGTCGGAGACAAATACATATTTGAAATGATTTATTCACGTTGGCAATGTTTTGAACAGACATCCCCAGTCACCTCATTGTCATTGTGTAGTCCTCGCTGTACGCGTCCGGATATCGGCATCGCAACCACAACCTCACACACTGGTACTGAATGTGCATCAAAGTGTTCCTATGGAGCCAAATATACCAAAAGATAAATGTAAACAACAAAAGAAGCGATCGAAATGTGTATTTCCTGGTTAATCGACAATGGCTCCTCAAAGTACACGCCCCATTCCTACCGTTAACGTAACGTAACGAGTTCCCCGGTGTAACCAGTTAAACGGTAACACCTGCACTGTACTACAATCGCTGGAGGACTGGGCTGTCACTCAAAAACTGAGTAGCCAATGGGGACGCACCCCTGAAAGTCCCGCCCACCTGGGATGTTTGTGTCAAAATCTCAAACAAAAAATGAGGGAGCGCAAAAGAGAGTGCTGCAGCGAGAGCAAAAGTCTGATCATTGAGAAAGAAGAAACAAGAACTGCAAACAAAAACCTATGTTAAAACAAATAAAAAAGACTTATAGTTTACATGATTACACAAATGATTTGTTTGCAACTTATAGTTTTATTTTTGAAATTTATTTTATTTTGCTCGACTTAGTTTTTTTCTTCTTTTAAACTCATAGTTTTGCTTTATTCTGAGAAAGTGTTGCTTTATCTTTATGATACAAAACTAATCCCATACATTTATACATCCATGGCTCTTCCCCAGAGTTTGCCGCTTGGGTTGGACACGTGTTTGCTTTGGATCCTCTTCCAACCATCGTAAAACAAGTAAGCATGCCACCTGAGTTATTAATTACTGCTTTTTAACTAGCAAGTGTTATTTACTTTTCTTGTATTCACTGTTTTGAACGGAACATCGACATTGTAATGCATGCAAGCGCCATTAGGCCTACTGCTGTTAAAGTTAGACTCAGCCCTGTCGTGCTCATGTAGTCTATTATTTTGCACAAATGGTGTTGGGCAAAGTTTGCATCAAATGCCTAACGACACAATTATGTTAAAAGTGGTTAAGTTAAGAGTACGTAATAAGAATCAACTCCACAAACTGTTCCCCTGTGCCGCTCTAACCCCCAAAACACACCAGGAGCGTCTGCGTCGCGTTACGGCCGCGCCGCGGCGTTCGTAAGGATCGCGGCCACTCTAGTCAATTGGGTGCTATTACACCACACGCGCCGCGTTACGGCTCAGACGCGTCCCAGAAGCGGCTCGGCGCAGCGCTTCTCTAAAATTAGGATGAATCCTATTTTTGCCGCGGCGCAGCCGTAAGGTAAACTCCTCCCCCCATCCCCCCGTAGTCTTTCAAGTAGGAGAATACATGCCAGCGTTCTCCTCCGGTTTACAGGCACTGTAAATGATATATATAGAATAATTATGATGATGAATGCATATTTTTTTACCACTAAAATACAGCAACACATCTTTGATTCATGTCGTTTATAACTGGAATATTACAATTATTATTAACTGTGTCTGTAGTCTACAACACAACAAAATAGGAAATAACAACAATAAACACGATTTAAACAGCCACAAACATAAACCATTTAACTACGTATAGCCTACTTACTTGTAGAAGTACAAATGTCCAGGAAATATTCCAAAATCAACCACAACTGCGAGGCTGCACACACGACGCTCCGCTTCCGCAACGTTTTGAAACGCGTCTGGTGTGTGTTGACGCAGGAGGAGGTCGCAGCTTGGCGCAGCCGCAACGTAACGCGGCGCAGACGCTCCTGGTGTGTTTTGGGGGTAAGCGTTGGCCGGGCACCGTGATGCGGCCGCGGGGCTCAGAGGCTCTGCTGCCGTGCATGTTGTGCGGTAAAATACCTCCGCTAAAACTATTCCCTACTAGGCCTACTTTATAACGCAGCGGTTATGTAAGAATAAGTTACTAATGCGCCTATTTTATATTAATTCCTCTGTATGTATTTCGCCGTTTGTTTTACTGTGAGCAATGAATTATCTTTCTACAATCTTAGATGTGTAGCCTACCAAATTTAAACTCATAGTCTGCAGTTACAGCATCGAGTTGTTATTATACAAAATTAAGTGCAAACTATTGTTCATGCTTATGCAACGCTCTAGATGCAAATCCATGTTGGAATCTGCAGAGAGTAACGTCAGTAGCCAGTGACGGAGGTGCATTCAGGCGCAATTCAGTAAAAGTGTGTATTGGGCAAAGTTGCATTTATAACGTCAGCAAGATGTGTTCAATGTAGTCCAGTAAAATGCAGTTTTAAGCGAGAAATATCAATAAGTACAGTTGTATTAAGGAGATGTTTTACTACAACATAAAGTAGATATTAGACAGTATGCAAACGAGATAAAGGAGTGTATATTGAAGTAATTAGGATCTGCTGTGTAGAGAAGCATGGAATTGTACTGCTATCCAACAATACCATCCTTAATAAATGCCATCCTTATAAATAGAGAACCGCAGTGACGCATCCTAAAACCCGGAAGCAAGTTAGCATTTTTACCACTTCCGGTTCCTTCGTCAAAAAGCAATGCCTTTTCTCCATAGGGTTTTGGAAAATAGCTCGAAATAAGGTCTGTGGTTGACACAAATTGAAGAGATAAATCACGTTTTGTTCTACGACATTAAATACATCAGCAGTGACCCCAGTGGTGATTTTTGAAGAGTTTACGTGTCTGAAAAACGATGGTTGTTACCGAGTGGCTGAATAGGACTACAGAAATTGTTGAGGCCGTTGTACGTCATTACGCCGAACACGTAAACACTCCCGCTAAGTTTGTTTTCCCCCGTGTTCTGCTTGAAAGCAAGTACCTGCCTATCTTTAGTATCTGTAGTATCTTTAGTATCTATATCTGACCATTGGAATCTGTATTTTTGAAATTGTCGTTTTTAACACCGTAGTTTTACAAATTATAGAATAATTAATTTCCAGTGTTTTCCAATTTTACTCGGCAGTTCGTTTCGTTAGCTAACGTTAGCTAAAGCTAGCGCTACTAGTTAGCTACGCAATGGTTTGTTGCTTTGCTCCGGGTTGCAGCCACAGGTCTTCTCATGAAACGTGCTCGTTCTATCGTTTCCCGGCCAATGTTTTCCAAAGGAGAGTCTGGATTCGTGCTATGAGGTAAGCTGACGTTACATTTTTGTCCATGTCACGGTGACATTTAAATGATGGGTATTGACCAGTGGCGACTGGTCATTAGGGGCATATCCCCACCTAGTGTCATCAGAAAGTATTACAAATAATTACAACAAAATGCAAAAAATAAATATAAAATATATTTTAAGATCATGTTTAATCATCTGATTCGTCTGTACATTCCTGTGTTAGTCTGTGTTCTTCTAATTAGTGCCTACAGTGTGTGCCTATTGAGCTGTTTAGAGCCATGTGGGACAAAACCCGATCCTGCCCCTCCCTCTCTCTGTCTAAGTCAGGGGTCGGCAACCTGCGGCCCTCTGCTCTGGCTCCCTTGAGCTTAGACAACAATAAGAAGGAAATAAAATAAAAGTATTTGTAGGACTATTTATATTTTGTTGCATGGTTGAAAATGTTTGGTATCTTGTATTTTGAGGTGATACTGTGACACATAAATAAAAAACAAAACGGTTTTAATTAGGTCAACTAAAATATGCGTCACATCCTGCTACGGTCCCGCGCGAGCGCCTTTTTTTGGAGGCGAATAACCTGACCCCCGGCTCGATGAGCGAACTATGGATAAATCAAAGAAAAGTACCGGAGGAACACAGGATTTAATTCTGTGTGGACAGAGTTATATGCTTTCACAGCAAACAATGCTGGTTTACCGGTATGTTTGATATGTAGAGAGAAGTTGTCAACGGTGATGCAGCCTTTACGTATCGAGGAACAACAAGGGAGAGGAAGACAGCTGACGATCTTCAGTCGTAATTCAATGGGACTGAAGATCGTCAGCTGTCTTCCTCTCCCTTGTTTTCTGAAATAAATTACATACCCCATTGAATGGGGTATGTAATTTATTTCAGAAAACACTTTTTGTTATATTCCATGGAATGCTCTTAAGGTCCCGATAGCAATGAATATATTAAATGCTTTGACAATAAATACATACAACAATTAATCTCTGGAAGCCGTAGCGCTGTAAAAAGCACGACCAATCATCTGAGCCGGCCCGGCTAAAATAACTGGATTGTCTTCCATCTGTGCACAAACCTATCTCGTGCCCTCATTGGTCATGTGCGCGTTCGTGTGTGTTGGAAGAAAGTCTGAAGGAAGAGGCATATTTTTTCCGGTTGTGTACTTTCAAATTCTAGCGCACTCGAGCTGGTTTCTCCATTCTTACCTACCCTACCTTTAACTCTTTTTAGGGTGCAGCTATATGTTTTATTTATTTCAAAGTGGGCCCATTTTAATATTTTTGTTCCCTTCAAATGTGCAGAGGACTCCCCAAGTGCTGTGTTTAATTTATTTTAAAGTAGGCCTGTGTATTATTTTTAATTCTCCTTATAAGAGTTCTTTGTTTCTTATTAGAGGTTAACAGTTTTATATCATGTAATAAATATATATAATATATAAACAACAATAACAATATATAATATATATATAACTGATATAACAATAAAAAACGATGAAATATGTTTTGCGGCTCCAGACAAAAAAAATGTGGGGAAAAAGGAGCAAAATGGCTCTTTTGGTCAAAAAGGTTGCAGACCCCTGGTCTAAGTAAACGGTGACTGTAAAAACTACACTGCGCATGCTCAGAATATTTTCCTATTTAATGTGTGTGGCAAAAAAATAATGACCATAGGGGCATAGAGCTGCCATCCCCACCATACGTCATCTCACATCATTCAGAGCTGATTGGCTGTAAGTACGTGTGCCGCGAAAAGTGTGGTGTGTGTGAAGAGGAGACGAGAAAGCTGCAGTGAGGCGTCCTAAAACCCGGAAGTAAGCTGCGCATGGCTTCCCTCGACAAAAAAGCAATGAGATTTCTCCATAGGATTTTAGAAAATAGCTCCAAATAAGGTCTGTGGGAAACGTAGCTGTTAGATAAATGCACGTTTTGTTCAGCCGGATAATATCCACATGTCTACCCTACTTTTATAATTTTCGAATCATAAATCTATTGATTAGATTAGATTTATGATGTCCAGAAGGATAGGCAAATTGACTTAATCTTCAAGTCAAGGTAAGACTGCAATTTTATTGAAAATGGGATCTTACTAAGAGAGAACAATTCAATATTTAAATGATAAAATTACATTTTTTGGGTATCCTTTTGTTGAACTGTCTGTTTAAAATTAATTGAAGCATCAGACAAAAAAAGCTTTTCAAAATAATATTATATTTTGATTTAGGTCAAAATACAATATTTGTAAACCTGAAGAGTCAGTGCCAGTGCCTCACCAGCCATGAACCTCACTGCAGAAGCTATAGACATCTAAGTTTTTTGTGCCCCACCACTTTTGTACATATAAAAACGCCACTGGTAGTGACTATCGCCGTTTTAGAGATGGTGCTGCTGAAAAGACCGCAACATAAGTAAAGATAATAAATAAATCCTATTAAAACCTGTGTGGCTTATATGATAAGTCTAATTAGTACAACCAGTATAACGTTTCACCATGTTACTAAAGATTGTAGTCAGGGAAATCAGTTTGACATATTGAACTAATAACAAATCACCTCTGGCTGGCAGAGAACTCTCTGCTCCATAGCTTCTCTTGGACGTAAAATCACATGTACATTTTACATTTATATTCAATTTAATATTTAATATTCCATCCTTCACATACTTTTGTATATATAATAACTTATATTTTGTTTTTCTTTTTATGCTGCTGCAACACAAACATTTCCCAAATTGGGATCAATAAAGTAATATATTAACTTAATTAAGAAATCTAACTATTATAATTAGTGTAGCAGCTGACACCTATTTTCAATCTGGATTAATCTACCATTTATTTCTTTAGTTCAATTTTGATCTATAAAAATGTCAAAATAGTGAAAATGTTCACAAGACTTATCAAAGTGCAAGGTTATATCTTTAGATGTTTTGTTTTAGCCTATGTACTGTATGTCTTAATGCTCTTATATGTGACGGTGTGACTTCCATGAAACTAATATTTTATATCTTCCCAACAGACGAGCTGACAGGAAGCCCAATGCCTGTTCCCGCATCTGCAGCTGTCATGTTCCTTTACGAAAGAGAAAAAGGCCGGTTTCATTTGAAGCACAGAATGTAGAAGAGCATTCCTACTGTCTGAGAGGGATAATTGATGGAATAGAGGAAGAAGCTACGTGTCTAATGACTGAGGAGGAAGCAGGTCCATTAACACAGGCGGCTGCTAATGAAGGTCCTCAACCACTATCTGAGAATGCCGAGGAGCAAGCGACCACGGTAGAAGAAAAACTTCAATCTCAGCAAAGACACGTAATGGAGCTAGAGTCCAAGGCAAAGCAGAGTTACTGCCGTGACAAGTATACTGCCTCTCAGCTGAGTGAAAAGGTTCTTCGGATGGAGACAGGGTTGCCAGATAGAGATGCATTCAGTGCTGTGTGTGAGTATGTTGCTCGTTTTGAGGGTTCAATTACATACCCAGAAGTTTGGTTCCCCAAAGCACTGAGTCTTGAAGACCCAGTTTTCATGACCCTCATGAAACTGCGTCATAATTACACACACCACACACAGGCTGCACTCTTTCACTGCGGTGAAAGCACTGTCAGAAATGTGATTGTAACATTTATAGAGATTCTCCACAAATGACTTTTTAAGGACATAATGAGTACTGTTCCCAGCCGGGAGAAAAATAAAACCAGCTTGCCTTCTTCATTTCGACACATCCAAAACGGCAGAATGATAGTGGATTGTACGGACATCATAATTGCTATCCCCAAGCAAATGGATATCCAGAAAGAGACCTACTCTGCTTACCGTGGCATGCACTCCTTCAAACTACTGCTCGGGGTAGCACCAAATGCTGTGATCACATACTGCAGCAAACTATACCCAGGATCAACAAGTGACAAAGAAATAGTACGGGATTCTGGTGTTCTTCAGCATTTCAAACCTGGAGATCTGATATTGGCTGACAAGGGATTCTTAATCCAGAACATTCTTCCTGAAGGAGTCAGTGGCCATTTCTCAATCTCGAGGATACTGGCTTCCAAGCCAATATTTCAAGGATGCTACGTCATCGAGTGCCACCGAAGTACTGTTCCAATCTCCAGCATACTTAGAATTCCACCGAAGCCGCGTCCTTGGTTTGGGGGAAATGTCGAGGCTGCACATGGGTAGACTTCGTGTCCTTAAAATCCCCACAATGCTTTGCGCACGGACCAGTTTCAAAAACCCTTGCGGAGAATGGCTGAACCGACGCAGCACACATTTAAATGTAAGTATGTAGTGGCGTAGAAAATGTGTAGTGTTGGTAAATGTGTTACTTTGTTAAATTTGTTACCACCATAGTGTGAGTGGCACACTTGTTAGCCTGTTCCATTCTTCTTCGTTTTCCGAAGCCGTGGCTTGGAAGCATACTTGCTTCGTTTCTGAAGGAAGTGACTTGGGAGTACGCGACTACCAAGCCAACATCCTCGCGATCGAGAAACGTCCACTGTCAACATTCCCCCATTTCTCTGTCATGGCCAACTGACACACAGCGAAGCACAGGCTACAAAGCTTATCGCACAAAATAGGATTCACGTAGAGAGAGCAAATGCTCGTTTGAAAGAATTTAAGATCCTAAAGTTCATTCCATCTCACCTGAGGCACATTGCAGATAAACTGGTGCAGGTATGTTGCGCACTAGTGAACTTCCAACGTCCTCTCATAAAAGAGGTGGCAGAAAAATAGTGTCTTTTCATATGTAAACACATGTTTCATACACATCTTTTCAACTCTGTCTACCCATAAGCCCCCCTCCCCCCATCAATCAACTTCCTCTTGACTGCCTTTTTATTTATTTTATTTTACTATATTTATTTGTTTTCCTGTCCTTGTTTGTTTACCCTCCCTCATACTGTAAAGCGTCTTTGAGTTGTAGAAAAGCGCTATATAAATAAAATGTATTATTATTATTATACTTTGTTTTACATTTTGAGTTCATCATTACACTCAAACTGTCTTTTCATTGGGTGCATTTTATTTCTTTTATTTAGATTCTGCTGTTTAATTAATCCAGAAACATGTTTCATACTTTGTTTTACATTTTGAGTTCATCATTAAACTCAAACAATGTCTTTAAACTGGGTGCATTTTATTTATTGTATTTAGGTTCTGTTTAATACACATGTTAATTTGACTTGGATGTGCTGATGATATCCGCAAATATAAATCTTTAAACTGTCTTCTTACCTTTTAAAAGTCTGGCCTCTCGGGGTACTGTAGGCTCATGTTTGTTTTCTGTCTTTCTCTATCAAAAACGTTACTCCAAAGAATGGTTTGTGATTTGTGATTCAGAGGCAGGCTTGAATCAAGAAACCACAATAGTTTGCTGTATGGACTGCCTTCTTTTATTAAGAAATATTATTTTGTAAATATGTTATTCTCTGTAGTCAGAAACCTAACACTCCAACAACCACAACATTACAAAGGTGAGTAAATGTCAATTAAAAACGATTAACAATTTGAAAATGATAGATTTATGATCTTTTTCATCGAACATATGAACGACTCAAACAAGGATCGCAGCAGCTACAAGAAAGATCTGAAAAAGCTGACTGCATTTCCATTCTCCACGTGGGCATTCACATTTTGTGGAGATAATTCCCTCTTCTCCTGTAGATACCTGTGGTGGTGGGATTGTTTTATTATTTAAAATGTATTTACATTTGTAATGCCTTCCCAATTATCCCTTTTAATTGTTTATAGCCTACTGTATGTTTATTTCATGGATATTTCTGTTTTCTGGTGTGTAATATTTGTAATAAAGATTTCATGTGACACATAAAATGGATTTGTTGATGGGAATTAATGTCACTAATGTGAATAAATTAACTCTAGGTTAACGGTACTCTTGCTATCACTACTCACTGACACTCTATAAACCTTGTCCCTCATGCCCTGACAACACCGGTAAGCACACCTTCATCTAGGCTGCACTGCTGTACGTGTCCTGACTTGTAGTGGTTCTCTCCTCGATTTACACTCCTCTTGTCATCTTTGTAAAACGATATCAGACTGGTAATTGACACAGCCATGACTTCTAGTTAAATTCAGTGTGGCTAAAATGAAAAGCTTTGTTAAAATATGCAAGCGCGCGAAAGTCAGTTGAAACGATCTTAAGTTGGCGTGACGTACTACCCTGCTGCTTGTAGTTCGTTTATAGCATAACGTTAGCATTTTGCTTCTGGCGACTAGATTTATGATTCGAAAATTATAAAAGTAGGGTAGACATGTGGAGATTATCCGGCTGAACAAAACGTGATCCCTCTCTTCAATGTGTGTCAACCACAGACCTTATTTCGAGCTATTTTCCAAAATCCTATGGAAAAATTGCATTGGTTTTTGACGAAGGAACCGGAAGAAGTTTACTTCTGGGTTTTAGGATGCGTCACTGCGGTTCTCTATACATGTATATAAATACAATACCGTTTTAAATTATACTTGTGTTTTAATTATGTTTGATTCCATTAATTGAATTAAATATATTTTAATTAATTCTCCTGAAATTATTGTTACATTGTCATCATGTAACTATTTTGTTCTTTTATTTGCCTCCCCAGAAAACAGTCACACATCCTGCTATCGACTTCAGGTTCGCATTAGGTAAGCCCTCAAGTGTGTCAGACTGAAGTTGTTGTTTCAGAGGTTAATTCAAGACGTGTTATGTTTACATTCTAATATAATGAGCAACAGATGGGATGGCCATGTAAAGTTTGCAGTACTAGTGTCACCACTCGAAGTGATATTGTAAAACATTATCGACTCCATCATGGAACCTTTGGACCCTATCATGCCTTGCCCTGCGTGTATGTAGACTGCCCATGCTCTTTTAAAAGCTGGAATGCCCTTGCACTCTCACTTGTCAAGAAACCACGTGGAAGTTGAATCGCTATCACAAGAAGTCATTATTTCCTTCACCTGCCAATTATGTCAAGGATCTGTATTTTCTTCTGAAAAAACATATTTTGAACATATAGGCCATCATTTGAAACACAATGAGACTATAGACTGTCTTCGCAGGTTGCAACCATCAAACAAATGTTTATGGGACTTTTCAAACCCACAAACATAGGAAGCACACTCTCCATACATTGCACGACTTCAAACCAGGAATTCTGTCCCAAGAGCAGTGTAGGGAAGAATTGAATGCTGAAGATGAGAATGATGTCAGTGACGATAATAATGCATTAACGAACTCGGATGTGCCGTTTGAAGAAGAATCTAATGTTATCTAATGTTATATATTATAAAGTTTCTGATGACACAGCCATACTTAGTCTACTGACTAGAGACTCAGACATTTCTATTTATAAACTTGAGATTGAAGAGGTCGTGAAGTGGTGTGAGGCGCACAACCTGGTGTTAAATGTTAAAAAAAACAAAGGAAATTATCTTTGACCCCAGGTCAGTAGGTGATCACAGCCCAGTCCTTATCAACAGGGAGGGAGTTGAGCACGTTACAAGTTTTAAATATTTGGGGATTTATTTTGATGCTCAGTTAGGCTGGGCCCATCAGGTGGATCAGGTATGCTCAAAGATAAGCCAGCGCCTGCATTTTCTGCGTAGGCTCAGGGTTCATGGAGTGGATAAATGTATCATGTTAATGTTCTACAGGGCAGCAATTGAGTCTATTATTCGTTATGGCATCACAACATGGTTTGGTAAATTGTCAGTTAAATCTAAATCACAACTCCAGGGGCCTCATTTATAACGCCGTGCGTAGGATTCACGTGGGAAGGTTGCTTACGTAGTAGAAATCCAAAATATAGGTACAGAAATGTTCCGACATTTTCCGATTCACCAAACATTGCGTACCGGCGAGGAAAGTGCGTACAGCACTTCCTACGCCGGTTTCCCTTTATAAATCACAATCGACTCGAAATGCGGTGCAGCTTTTGCGGGCTTCACGTAACACCCATATTTGCCTCTAAATAGTCAAAGAAACGCCCATTCATTCATTCATTTTGACTGACTTTATGAAGAAGATCGCAGGAAATTACGATAGAACAGCTAAAAAAGACATCTCACACCGTGTCAGATTTTGGTTATTTTGGGGAGGTTGAGATAAATCATATTGTTTGGTGGATGCAGTTTGAACGAGAGTAGCAGCATGGAGGTCGGATCGTCACCAAAATAAATGGCCCGAAAAAGGTTAATGACAAAAACAATACACATAGCCTTCCTCAGGCAGTGTGTTTGTACCGGGGACAGGAGACACCCCCTTGATGAGAAACTGTAAGAAGTGAACGGGGAATCCCCCCGGTGTGGAGTCATGATGACTGGATCTGAATTATGTTTTTGTATTTGGTGGTTTGTGTTCCAGCTGTCGATCAGCTGTGCGCAGCGTCTCCACTGCAGCCTGTGCGTCTCAACCCCACCCTCCCCCCGCAGCAACCCTATATCCACCAGTTAAAGGAAATACAACTAATGTGTTGTGTTATATTAGCTGTACAATTTACTACATATGGTGTTCTTAGCTTCCATACCTCCTGTGTTTTACGAGCGATTTATCAAGTCTTGGCAAACGGCAAAACACGATTAAAGATGACAGTATATAAAACCATGCTCCTATCTACAACCTATAGAAATGCAAAACGGCGTCAGTTTAGACGTAATTCTGTCCTTCTGCTTACCGCATCATTTATGAGAAAACATTTCATAACATTAACACAACATATTCGAGGTGGTTTTCAATAACATATCCGTATTTATTTATTTCTCCAAGTTATGTGTTTGTGTGCACTGAGGAGTCTCAAACAGGCGTTTGTTTAATCATTTTAAGATTGGCTTTAATCAATGTTTGAAAATGAATTCTTCATATGATGAATGAGAGGTAACATTTTATTTATGGTATTATTTCCACATATTTCTCTCCATTCTTCCTTCTGCCAACGGTGTCGCAGTTTCTCGTCTCTCCCGTTTTTGTGCTTAGTGCGTACGCATGGGTTAGAGCAGTGGTTCTCAAACTTTTTTCACTCATGTACCCCCTTTGAAAAAAAAATTCAGCCAAGTACCCCCTGATCAGCGCAAAAACTATTTGTTAAGGAAAAAAAGCCTATAAAGAGGTACTGTACAGCGCTGCACCATCAGTGTCTGATTTATTAAAACAACAACTTTGTAACTGAGAAGCACTTAAATGCTACATTTCAAATGTTTACAATCCATCACTAAATTCATGGCAAACCAATTTTAACATCATGCAATAACACTAAGACGACATAAGTTGCATTGAACTGATCTTTTTGATAAGTTGTACAATGTAGTGAAACATGGGCTTGAGCTTCACTGAGGATCTTTGTCATTCTGACAGGGAGGCAAACTGCAGTTATTACACTTCGCGTTTTGAAATATGTGTAACTCTGTTAATATAAAACCCACACTGCTCCAACTTCGTTACTTTTCCTAAAATTGGTATATTTATTTATTTATTTAGGGGCGTGGGGAATGTAGAGAAAAATATAGTAGCATTTTATGAGCATGGGATTTTGACCCCTCATATAAAACATATGCATAATGCTGCGCTATACTTTGCGGCCACACGCCGTTGCCAAGCAACGCTTATTGTTTAGGTGTCCTTTGATAAGCAGGCAGTCATATCATTAACTAGAACTAGCTAGATCTGATAGATTTGGACATAGACGCGAGTGAAGTATAACCGGACGCAAGAGAGAGAGATCAGATCAGCTGCTGCTGATGGAGAACACGCAGCTCTGCATGATCACAGCTCCGCCGCTGTGACGGACCGTTGAGCCGAGCAAAAATACACTAAGTTAGACCTAACACACTTAGCTAGTTTATCTACTCTGGAACTAGCTAAACTAGTTATAAATATATTTATTTTTTACTGTCGGTCACTTATTAGAGGTTCAGCGAGCTGCACGAGACTGACGGGCTGTCAGGAGAGGGAGAGGAAAAGAGAGCACCCCGTTAATTGTTCCCATTTTATTATCCAGAATTCCTGTAAACCTTTGAAGTAGTTAATCTACTATTAGTAGTTTGTGTAAATGCATGTGTGTGAATTATACGTTTTTGTTTTTGTATGATTTTAGTAGAATACATTTAAAAAAAATTAAAAATGTTTTTTTTTGTCATTAACATAAAATAAATCTCACGTACCCCCTGCAGTACTCCAACGTACCCCTAGGGGTCCGCGTACCCCCATTAGAGAACCACTGGGTTAGAGTTTGCGTGGAGGACCGCACATTTCCCCGTCAAGTTAGTATTTTATAAATCGCAAACATTGCGTAGAAACTGGCGTACGCCATCTTTTGAGCGTATATCCCTTTATAAATGAGGCCCCAGAGCTTGATAAAAAGGGCTGGAAAAATAATTAGCATGCTTCCACCATCCTCTCTTCAGGAGATATTTGAGGAGATGGTGAGGAAGCAAGGCCGTAAAATCACATGCGACCCCAAACACATCCTGTATAGAGAGTTTGAGTTGCTGCCGCGGCAGAAGGTATAGATTACCAAACTGTAAATTGAACAGGTATAAGTTTTCCTTTATTCAGCTGTCAATCAAGCTGCTGAACAGTCAGAAACAATTGTGATTATGCTGTGTTAGGAGTTGTTGGGAGGTGCAATGTTTACAGTGTAGTTTGTGCAATCGAGAAGGTTAAATAGGGAGTGCAATATATGTAAATAGGTATGGATACAATAGGGATATGTGCAATTTGACGGACACTATGCATAGGTGTAATAGGGAAAGTGCAATATTTGATTTGTGTATGAATGCAGTAGGGAAGGTGCAATATTTGATTTATGTATGAATGCAATAGGGATATGTGCAATAGGGAAAGTTCTGTACCTGTATGTTTCTTGTTTGTTTCTTTGCCATGTGATATATGATCTCTGTTCTGTATCTATGACTGATTGTCCTAAATGTTTTATGTTTATTATCTCGATGCCCAAGACAAATTTCTCCTATGGGAGACAATAAAGCTCTATCTAAAATCTAATGTGCTTATTGAGCATATAGCTGCCCTATTGTTAAAATTGGAAAGTGTCCATAATGTCTCTCTAAAGTGCAGTAATGAATTAGTAGAGGAGCTTCACTTCATCTCAAATTCGGCATCAAAAGCTGCGTTAAAAGAAATAATTGTTTCGCATTTTCAGAGGAATAACCACATGAATAACTAATGACGCATTTATTAATTCTCTAGTGGAGGAACTGTGCACATCCAATCCACTAAGTACAGCATTAAGTGCTGGTGGACAGCATTTCAAAGAAACATTTGATGTTGTTGAACCAGTTGAATACATCCTGGAACCGAATGAAAAGAGAAGTTTCCAGTATGTACCTATTCTTCAATCTATAAATCAGATTTTGAAAAATGACCACCTGAGAGAAAAAGCTCTGAGTACAGAACAGAACCATTCATCCTCTCCGACATACGGTTCATATCAGGACGGTACATTGTATAAAGAGAATTACTTTTTTTCTGAAGAACCAAGAATTAAACTTGTACTGTACGTGGACAATTTTGAGATTTGGAATCCACTTGGAACATCGAGAAAAAAGCATAAAATTACTGCTGTCTTGCACAACTTCTCCCCTTCTCATTCTACTCTCAACTCAGTATACCTGGCACTTTTATGCAAAGCAGTCGATGTCAAAAGATTTGGCTCTGCTACTGTGCTTGAGCCTCTACTAAAAGACATTGCTATCTTGGAAAATGAAGGCATCTTTATTTCCAGTATTGGGGAAAAAAGTGAAAGGCACTGTTTTGAGTGTAGTTGCTGATAATCTTGGGGCACACTATCAGCGGACTTGTGGAAAACTTTTCTGGCCCATATGTATGCCGATTTTGTCTTGGCGAGAGATCCGAATATCAAAACAAGGAGGTGAGGTCAGGTGCTTTTCCAGTTCGCACCAAAGAGGAGCATGCCACTCATATAGTCAATGTTGAAGGAAACCCTGATTTAACACACTGCTACAGAGTTAAAAAGGCTTGCCCATTGACTGAAAAACTGAGCCACTTCCACTGTATAACTGGATACCTGCCTGATGTGTTGCATGACATTTTTGAGGGCATTGTTCCCTTGGAATTAGCTCTGTGCTTTAGTCTCTTTATTTCCAAGAAATATTTGACTCTCGATGAACTTAACAGTGCTATCGCACAGTTTCCATTTAAATGGGCTGACAACACTGTTTGTCCACAGTTACTTCCTGCAACGTTCTCAAAATGCAAATCAATAGGAGGGAATGCCCATGAAAACTGGACTCTTATAAGACTACTGCCTTTCATTATTGGCCACAGAATACCACTGAATGATCCAGCATGGTTTCTGTTCATGTCTCTAAAAGATATAGTTGAACTTGTTGTTGCCCCAATCCATGATGATGAAAGCATTGCTTACCTTGACTCAACAATTTGTGAATACCGTAGTGTTGGACGGTGTACCGATACTTGAAAGGTGCCGCGATACCCTGCCGTTAAAAACGTTACGATTCCTCCGTTACATTAGTATCGTTACTTTAAGAATGACGGGGAAAAGTACTCTGGTGAGAAAGTGCCGTTTTAATAAGAGCTGTGTGTGTTCAGCGCTCTGCTTCCACTCCCTGCACTGCAGCCGTGCCTCCAGTCCCTCTCCTCTCAAGCACGCTCTAAGTGCCTCTCCTCTCTCGTGCACGCGCTACCTGCCAGAGCATGTGAGAAAATGAGAAGCATGGCTGCAAGTGGGAGTGCCGCTGCGCCTCGGCTTGTTGACAAAAAAGACGCCAGAAGCAAAAAACAAAAAAGATGTTTGAGATGATGCTTAATTTGATTTAATATGAATTATTGCCATTTATTTTATTTATTGTTCTCATTGTTTAAAAGTTTGTGTTATGGTTATGGTTCTGGGGTGAAATAAAGCACAATTATTACATTTAACCTGTTAGACCCAAGCCTGTTTTTCAGGTTTCAGGCTCGAAAATGACATGCCAAGAACAAATGATGTTGGGTAATAAACACTCTCAAAACTTTATACAAACCCTGAATGTTACATTATTATTCCAGTAAGTCATGCCATGCCATGTAACAGTTCTTTTTGGGAGTGAAGCACAGAGGGACCTGACACTTCCTGCAGTACACAGGTGTCTTCACCCTTCTGTTGCCAGTGTCACTACCCGATCTGCAGCTCTGCCCGATCTGCAGTGCGCATGTGCGAGATGGTCCGCCATATTGGAGAACTCCGTACGGCAACCCAAGGACACTTGACACAGTGGCTTTTGGCAAATCACAAAAAGAAAACTCGAGAGAGATGAGTTATTGTTATTACAACGTGACTTCACTATTATTTAACAACTCTTTTTATTGGGTTCTTTTATTTGGGGTTAAGTACATTGTCAGAATAAGTGAGAAATGGATTTAACTTCTGTTAGACAGCTATATGCCATATATTTTTGCATACATTCACAGTAAATATTTATTCAGTATGATAGCTGTCTAACAGAAGTTACATTAATTTCTCAGTTATTCTGACAATGTACTTAACCCCAATAAAAAGAGTTGTTAAATAATAGTGAAGTCACATTGTAATAACAATAACTCATCTCTCTCTCTCTTTATTTTTCAGCTTTGCCAAAAGTGTCCTTCTTGGGATGCCGTCCGGAGTTCTCCAATATGGCGGACCACCTCACACATGCGCACTGCAGATCAGGCAGAGCTGCAGATCGGGTAGTGACAGCCAGCATCAGAGCACTTCCTGCAGTACCTCCTGACCTTAGGTGTGGCTGGCTCTGAATGCTGCTTTGATTGGCGTTGTAGCTTGGACGCAGACATTGATGGCTGTGATCCAGAAGCCATTTCATTATCGTCTTCCTCACTGTGAAAACAAATGTGGAAAAAACAAATAGATTAATTCACTGGCTTGTACTTTCAAAAATGAAACTCAAATCAGAAATAATTTCTCTACAACAACAGCAGAACATACATTTTGAGCGTGTGAAATAACAGTATATCACTCAAAATGTATTATGTGAGACGGGGTTGATATAATCTGTTCAATATTTAATATTCCGTCTGTCATATATTTATATATGTGTGTATATTTTATATATATTTATATATGTATTTGTATATTTTATATATGTATTTGTATATATATGTATTTGTATATTTTATATATATGTATGTGTATATTTTATATATATATATGTAGGTGTATATTTTATATATATATATATATATATGTGTGTATATATATATATAATACCGTGTTAAATTCAACATGTATATTTTCTACTGTCTTGTTTATTTCTAGTCTTTGAACAATAAACGGCCTCCATTTTATTTGTTTGTTGTTGAGTGTGTGAAATAACATTAAATCACAATATGGATGTCGTCGTGTTATTGTCACGTGTGTGAAATTACTATAGACGAATACTCTAACACCAAATAAATAACTAAAAGATAGAAACAGATGAATATTCTTCCACCAAATAAATAAGTAATAGATACAAACAGAGAGATTACATGCCTTTCCGTTGGTGGAAGTTCATAATCGGAGTCATTACTGTCTCCTTCATGCGTGACGAGATCACCATCTTCCGAAGGAGAGTCCTCAAATACCAGTTCCAATGCCTCCTCGATGGAAAATACAGTCTTCTTTCTGGCTGCCATTGTTAAAATGAAGAGAAAGAAAACAAATCCTGCTGTTTCGCTGATCTGCCGTTCTCTGCTCTACTGTCGCTGTGGTTCTGCTACGTCGAAAACGTGAGTGTGCGTAAGCAGCAGATACTGGCTTGATTTATACTTACGCAAGATCCTATCTCTGGAACCATTTGGGTGATTGACACCTTTTTTGAACCGTTAGAGCCAATATAATCGAGTCGCAGTTGCAAAATATGTAAATACTTTACGGAGGGGGAGCTATGCGTAAACTGCATGTCCGGCAGTTGAAGCCACGGACTGCTAATCTTTGTACCTACTCTTCTGCCATGAATGAAAGGATTGATTATCAGGAACAATTCTAAAGTGACTAAGAAAGATTGGATTAACCTTGGGCAGCGTTTTTATTCCGTTGAACACAACTTTTGATCACAAAACAGCCAAGGTAAGACCTAATTATTGTCATGGATTTGAAAACTGATGTTGTTTATTTGCTATCTTCTGGCTGCTAGCTAAGTGAATTATTGCCGTGCAGTGATGGGGTGTATACCAATGGAATCTGTGGAATCTCAGCTTTCAGATGATGTGTTTGTGCAGAAAGTATGAATTATAAATGATCGTTTTTATGAGTTATGAGCAGAAATAGCATTAGTCCGTTTTTGCCAAGGGCTCATTTAAAGGCTTCTTGTGGGATTTTTTTTGAATTTTTTCTTTTCGTATCGTCAGTTAGCGGAGTTTCTTCCCGTCAGCTGGGTGTGGAACATTAATAGTTTCATAAATGACACTTCAGAGATCACACTGTTGCTAGCAGATGTAGCATTTTCGGACCCTTCGGCGGGTCCGTGGGGTTTAACAGGTTAAGACTGTTTCCCTTTTTTTAAGAAAAGTATCGAAAAAGAATCGGAATCGCAACTCTTGACTTGGTATCGGTATCGAAACCAAAATGTTGGTATCGTGACAACACTAGAACACCGACACAGGTTCTCTTAAGTATTTCCAGAGCGAAGATTAATCCTGAAGCACCACTTATTGGAACACTATCCTGCTTTAATAAAAGCTTTTGGACCAGTGTTAGCTTTCTGGACAATGACATTTAAGGCCAAGCACAGCTACTTCAAACGAATTGTGAGGCATACTGGCAACTTCAAGAACATAAGTCTATCCTTGGTTACAAAGCATCAGCTCATGATTTCCCACCACCTGCATTCCACAGCAAGAGTGGCTGCCTTGAGTGTTGTAAAAGTTAGATCGATGTTCTGCATGCAAATGTTCAGGAGTCTATCAGGCGTCTATCTCCTTTTCAATCTCATGTTCAACTGGCCAACACAGTCACCTTCCAGGGAACAAGGTACTCAAAAGGCAAGGCAATTTTATTTATATAGCACTTTTCAGCACGTGGCGATTCAAAGTACTTTACAAAATAAAAACAAGACATTTAAGAACAAGCAACATAAATACATAATTAAATGGCATTTAAAAACAGGCATAAAAAGCAAAGATAATAAAAACTGCGGTCGCAGATGTGCGCGCAGTGATAAGCGGGCCCTCGCGTCCGTGAGCCGTTTGTGATTTCTATCATTTTCGCGTCCCAGACTCCCAGGTCCTCCGGCAGCGACCCGGAAACGGATGTCGGCGCGCCGTCTCGAAGGAAAACTAATTTCTCTAAAGGCTCGTCGAGGATCGATTTTCGAGGAGGCTGTCTGGAGGTGCCATAACCGAGGATACACTGATTTAGAGGAGAGAGGAGTCTCTCTGGAGGAGCTATAACCGAGGGTACAAAGATGTAGAGGAGAGAGAAGTGTCTCTGGAGGAGCTATAACCGAGGGTACACTGATGTATTCTCCGGAGTCAATTTCAGCCAACAGTGATGTTTAAACGAGGCGTGACGCATGGCTGGACTTATGTCAATGAAGCACAGCTCTGCAAACTGTTTCCGTTGTGATTATAAGTTATTTAAGATGATCAAATGTGCATCAGACTTTCTGCCCTTTACCGTTTGTTTACTCACTAATCACATGTCCCCTGGATGTTAGGCTATTTTTTTTTTTAATACAACTGCTTTCATTGTGAGGCGATATTTACATTGAGAACAGCTGCTGAGGTCAGTGCAGAAAGCAGAACAGTGTGTATAATATATATCGCTCAATAATATATGTAACAGGCCTACATTTCACACTTTGTTTGTAAGCTTTAGGAGATATCTACAAATAAACAGTAGGGTTAGGGTTAGGGAGTGTATAGGTGTCTGTTGTAATGAATATGCCGCCAGCAAAGGGCGTTGTTGGACTAACAGTAGGTGAGTGTTTGTGTGTGTGTGTGAGAGTTGATGTGCCAGGCAGACAGGCAGGTCTCAGTAGCTTATCTGACATATAATTGATCCAAAATTGTACATTCTATGTTAGCCTACGAGCTCAAATTTGAAATATGTCCGTAATCATAAGAGAAATTTGTATACAGCGTTTCGTGAATATCGGAAAAAACTATGCGAGTAGTTTGGAGTAATCTGGAGTAATTTGTGACATGTAAATCGTCAAAAAGGGAATATTCTCCGTTCGCTTACGAGCTCATCGTTTCAGTGATTGATTATTCCTTCACAATTTAGCATCACATTGGATATGGGCTGAACTTGTCCTGGATTGGAATTTTTCCGATCATTCACCTAGGAGGAGTTTGCAGAAATGTCCTTAAAATGCATGAAAAACACACATTTCTCAAAATGGCCGACTTTCTGGAGGGCGGGGCTAATAAAAGCACATTTGAAATATGTCCGCAATCATAAGAGCAATGTGTATACAGCGTTTCGTAAAAATCGGGAAAACTATATCCGAGTAGTTTGGAGTAATAGGCGACATGTAAATCGTAAAAAATTGTGTATTTGCTGTTAGCTTACGACCTCCACGATTGAGTTATCAAAAAATTTCTTCGCAATTTAGCATCATATTGGATAGGGGTTGAACTTGTCCTGGATTGGAATTTTTCCGATCATTCCCCTAGGAGGAGTTCGCAAGAATGTGCTTAAAATGCATGAAAAACGCACATTTTTCAAAATTGACGACTTCTTGGGGTTAGGGGCTAATTAGTAATATGTCCGCAATTCCATGAGGAATGTCTGTGTCAAAATTCGTGAAGTTCTGAGAAACTATATGTGACTACCATACAATAGGGGGCGCTAGTGAGAGTTTTTTTTTTACATTCTCGAAAAGGTCGTGGGCTGTGACGTGTGTCCCAAGTTTTGCGTCCGAAGCTCATTTTATGCTATCGCAATGTAAAACAAATGTATAGGGCATGCCCACATTCTGCATTTGTTGCAACACTTTAAATCTTAGTTCGTAGTCACCCCCAGAGTCCATCCATCTTCTCCCGCTTATCCGTGGTCGGGTCGCGGGGGTAGCAGTTCCAGCAGAGAGCCCCAAACTTTCTTTTCCCTGGCGACATCAACCAGCTCTGACTGGGGGATCCCAAGGCGCTCCCAGGCCAGGGAAGAGATATAATCCCTCCACCTGGTCCTAGGTCTACCCCTTGGTCTCTTCCCAGCTGGACGTGCCTGGAACACCTCCCTAGGGAGGCGCCCAGGTGGCATCCTAACTAGGTGCCCGAACCACCTCAACTGGCTCCTTTCGACGCGAAGGAGGAGCGGCTCAACTCCGAGTCCCTCCCTGATGACTGAACTTCTCACCTTATCCCTAAGGGAGACACCAGCCACCCTGCGGAGAAAACCCATCTCGGCCGCTTGTATCCGCGATCTCGTTCTTTCGGTCATGACCCATCCTTCATGACCATAGGTGAGGGTAGGAACGAAAATGGCCTGGTAGACAGAGAGCTTTGCCTTCTGGCTCAGCTCCCTTTTCGTCACAACGGTGCGGTAAAGCGACCTGCAGTACCGCTCCCGCTGCTCCGATTCTCCGGCCCATCTCACGCTCCATTGTTCCCTCACTCGAGAACAAGACCCCGAGATACTTGAACTCCTTCACTTGGGGTAAGGACTCATTACCTACTTGGAGTGGACAGTCCATCGGTTTCCTGCTGAGAACCATGGCCTCAGATTTGGAGGTGCTGATCCTCATCCCAGCCGCTTCACACTCGGTTGCGAACCGATCCAGTGAGTGCTGAAGGTCGCAGACCGATGAAGGCATTAGAACCACATCATCTGCAAAAAGCAGTGGTGCAATCCTTAGTCCACCGAACTGCAGACCCCCTCCCCCATGACTACGCCTCGAAATCCGATCCATGTATATTACAAACAGGATTGGTGACAAAGCGCAGCCCTGGCGGAGGCCAACCCTCACCGGAAATGGGTCCGACTTACTGCCGAGGACCCGGACACAGCTCTTGCTTTGGGAGTACAGAGATTGGATGGCCCTGAGTAGAGACCCCCTCACCCCATACTCCCGCAGCACCTCCCACAGTAACTCCCTGGGAACTCGGTCATACACCTTCTCCAAGTCTACAAAACACATGTATACCGGATAAGCGTACTCCCAGGCCCCCTCCAGGATCCTTGCCAGAGTAAAAAGCTGATCCGTCGTTCCACGACCAGGACGGAATCCGCATTGTTCCTCCTCAATCTGAGGTTCGACAATCGGCCCTGACCCTCCTTTCGAGTACCTTAGAGTAAACTTTCCCGGGGAGGCTGAGTAGTGTGATGCCTCTGTAATTGGCACACACCCTCTGATCCCCCTTTTTAAAAAGGGGAACCACCACCCCGGTCTGCCACTCCTTCGGTACTGTTTCCGACTTCCACGCAACGTTGATGAGACGTGTCAACCATGACAGTCCCTCAACACCCAGAGCCTTCAGCATTTCCGGGCGGATCTCATCCACCCCCGGGGCTTTGCCACTGTGGAGTTGTTTGACGACCTCAGTGACCTCCCCCCGGGAGATTGGTGTTGATCCCCCGTCATACTCCAGCTCTGCCTCTAACATAGAGGGCGGAGTTGTCGGGTTCAGGAGTTCCTCAAAGTGTTCCTTCCAACGCCCTAACACTCCATCAGTTTTTTTTTTTTTTTTTTGTATCCTTTATTTATCCAGGAATGTCCCATTGAGATACAAGATCTCTCCTTCCAGGGAGTCCTGACCAACACGGCACACAACAAGTTTCAACATAAAACAAGGGCATTAAACAAAAAACATACAATTCAAATATAAATACAGAAGGCCATTTGTGCAGTGGCAAGAAGCATAATCACATCAGCAATAGCATCAGGTAAAACAGTTACATGTTTCATGAAGGGCTAATCGTAGCATACCTTTAAAAGCATTTACAGTAGGAAGTGCCTCTAGACAAAGTTTTACTTGCAGCGTATTCCATAAAAAGGGAGCATAGTGGGAGAATGCAGCTTTACCAAGCTCTGACTGCATCAAAGGAACATTTAAAAGCATCCCATTTGCTGCTCGTCTGGTATTAAAAAAGCAAGTATAAAAGGACAGAAGTCTGGAGATATATAAGGGTAGCTTACCTAGCAATGACTTAAGGATAAAAATCAACATATGTGATTGTCTTCTTTGGTACAGAGAGGACCATCCTAAGGACTGATACAAAGTGCAGTGGTGGGTGCGAGAGCCTGCACCCGTTACAAAACGTATAGCAGTATGGTACGCAGAATCCAGCTTTTTAAGCAGGGAGGAAGGAGCATGCATATATAGATCACATCGCCATAGTCTAATACAGACAGAAAGGAACTCTGCACAATTCTCTTCCTGGCTTCAGACGGGAAACATTTCTTTAAACGGAAGAAAAAGCCCAGTTTAGGTCTAAGTTTTCTCAGTAGGTTCCCAATATGAACATCAAAGGCCATCTTTTCATCAATCCATATGCCCAGATATTTGTAGGATGCTACTTTGTCAAGGCATGTCCCTTCCAGTGTCAGAATCGGAGGGACAGCTGTATTAGCTCGAGAGTGAGAGAAGGTCATGTACTTGGTCTTTTTTGCATTAAGGACCAGTCTTAGCCTTAGCAAGGAGTGTTGCAGTGTATTAAAAGCATCCTGTAGAAGCTCTATGGCCTGAGTTAAAGAGGAAGCCACTGTGTAAACAACTGTATCATCGGCGTATAAATGAAACCCTGCTGGGTTTATCCCATTTCCTAGTTCATTTATAAAGATAAAGTTGAGGTCAACAACGTCCCATCCTTACTGTACACAGCTTGGATGGTTCCCTGCTTCCCCTCCTGAGGTGTCGGACAGTTTTCCAGAACAACTTTGGTGCCGCCCGAAAGTCCTTCTCCATGTCTTCTCTGAACTTCTCCCACACCCGCTGCTTTGCCTCGGCCACGGATGAGGCTGCTGCCCTTCGGGCCTGTCGGTACCTTGCAACTGCCTCGGGAGTCCCCCGGGATAACAAATCCCTGAAGGCCTCCTTCTTCAGTCGGACGGCTTCCCTGACCACCGGTGTCCACCAGGAGGTTCGAGGGTTACCGCCCCTTGAGGCACCTAGGACCTTGAGACCACAGCTCCCCGCCGCGGCTTCGGCAATAGAGGCTTTGAACACCGACCACTCTGGTTCAATGTCCCCAACCTCCACAGGAATGCCCGAAACGCTCCGCCGGAGGTGTGAGTTGAAGGCCTCCTGAACTTGGGCCTCATCCAGACGTTCCCAGTTCACCCGAACTACACGTTTGGGCTTACCAGGTCTATCCAGAGGCTTCCCCCGCCACTCGACCCAACTCACCACCAGATGGTGATCAGTTGACAACTCCGCCCCTCTCTTTACCCGAGTGTCCAAAACATACGGCCTCAGGTCCGATGATACGATAACGAAATCGATCATGGACCTTCTGCCTAGGGTGCTTTGGTACCACGTACACTTATGAGCATCCTTATGTTCGAACATGGTGTTTGTTATGGCCAATCCATGACTAGCACAGAAGTCCAGTAACAAACCACCACTCCGGTTCAGATCAGGGGGGCCGTTCCTCCCCTCCAAGTGTCTCCATCATTGCCCACATGTGCGTTGAAGTCTCCCAGCAAGATTAAAGAGTCCCCTTCAGGAGCCCCATATAGGACTCTTTCCAGGGTCTCCAAGAAGGCCATATACTCTGAACTGCTGTTGGGTGCATAAGCACACACAACAGTCAGAGTTTTCCCCCCCATAAACCCGCAGGCGTAGGGAGGCGACCCCTCTCGTCCACTGGGGGTGAACTCCAACAACGAAGCACCTAACCGGGGACTTGTGAGTATCCCCACACCCGCCCGGCGCCTCACACCTTGAGCAACTCCGGAGAAGAATAGAGTCCAACACCTATCCAGAAGTAAGGTTCCAGAGCCGACGCTGTGCGTAGAGGTGAGACCAACCAGATCATACTGGTAACGCTCCACCTCCCGCACAAGCTCCGGCTCCTTCCCCCCCAGAGAGGGTGACGTTCCACGTCCCCAAAGCCAGCTTCTGTCGCCCGGGTCTGGTCCGTCGAGACCCTCCGCTTTCACTGCCACCCTTCTGGCAGCGCACCCGACCCCATCGCTGTTTCCCATAGGTGGTGGGCCCGCGGGACGGAGAAGCGGAGGTGTTGCCCACGTTGCCTTTTCGGGCTGGGCCCGGCCGGGCTCCGTGGCAAGCCCGGCCACCAGACGCTCGCCGACGAGTCCTTCTTCTGGGCCTGGCTCCAGAAGGGGACCCCGGGCTTCCTCCGGGCCGGGTATCCTCACTTCTTGTATCATCTTTCATGAGGTCTTTTGAACCAATCTTAGTCTGGCCCCTTGCCTGAGACCAATTTGCCATGGGAGACCCTACCAGGAACACAAGGTTCCAGACAACACAGCCCCCAGGTTCATCAGGGCACACAAACCTCTCTACCACGGTAAGGTGCCGGTTCTTCAGAGTATGTGTAAAAATAAAAAATGCGTCCATCCGTTCTTGAGTTATAAATTGGTGGTGTTTTTGGCGCACCCTATAGTCCAAAATAAAAATTCTTTGTTTTGCCTATTCCCAAAGACAGACTAACCTATCCACCAAAATCTGTGATGTTTGGATACATTGTTGATGAGTTATGAGCTATTCTTTCTAAGCCCCGCCTTTTTGCGATTACGTTTTGATTCATGGCGGCAATATTTATCGTCTGAACATGCTCATTTTCTACGGTAATGTGTCTGACCCTCCACCGATGTTGTACACACAGTTTGGTGTTGAAAAACAGAAAATTTAAATTTAAGTTAATATTTCACTGTTTTTGAAGATTATGCTAAGAAAAAAAAAAGGCGGAGCTTAGGATTCCAAGGGGATTATTTGTAGAACAGGTCCACCCGGATATGTGTGCAAAATTTCAGGTCATTCGGAGTTACGGTGTGACTTTGTAAATGTATTCCGAAATGGGATTTTGATAGGTGGCGCTAGTGAGCAGGTTGGAATATTTACCCCATTGACTCCAGAATATCACATTTTTCACCGGTCCTGGCGTCCGTGCAAAATTATACAACTTTTGAAGCATCCTAAAGGCCTGAAAACAAGGATTCAAAAATGGAATAATAAGAATTCCTACAATAACAATAGGTTCCTCGCACTTCGTGCTAGGACGCCGTTGGGTCCTAGCGCTCCGTGCTCGGGCCCTAATGAAATAAAATAAAGAAATAAACACAGCAGGTACAGAATACATGACTAAAAGGCATACTGTAGTGTGAGTATGAGCAGCTAAATTAAAAGCAGCGGCAAATAGATGTGTTTTTAGTCTGGATTTGAAAATCGGAAGTGTTTCAGGGGACGTGCACAATTTGGGCAGTTTGTTCCAGATTGTTGGGGCATAATAACTAAAAGCTGCTTTTCCATGTTTAGTTGTTATTCTCGGAACAGAGAGCAGACCCGACCCAGAAGACCTGAGACTCCTGGATGCTTCATAGTGATGGAGGAGGTCGTCTATATACCTCGGTCCTAAGCCATTTAGTGATTTAAAAACTAGCAGTAGTATTTTTAAATAAATTCTTTGGCAGACTGGAAGCCAGTGTAATGATCTCAGAACCGGAGTGATGTGATCCACTTTTCTAGTGTCAGTGAGAACTCGAGCAGCAGTGTTCTGAATCAGCTGCAGCTTTCTGATAGATTTTTTAGTGAGCCCTGTGAATACACTATTGCAGTAGTCGAGTCTACTGAAAATAAAAGCATGGACAAGTTTTTCTAAATCCTGTTGCGACATTAGTTTTTTAATCCTTGATATATTCTTCAGGTGATAGTATGCAGACCTAATAACTGTTGTAATGTGACTGTTAAAATTCAGGTCTGGAACTTCCGGCGACAAGGAATGGAGTAGACACGTGTTTCTCCAGCTCCCACTACTTTTAACATACAACTAACTTTTAAACCTCTTACCTGTAAACAACGCAGGATTTTTGTTTAATTGTTTTATTTATTTTACGCATAACTATCTACTTTCCGTTGAAACGGCTAAATGGCTTCGAAAGCAAGCAAAAAGGAGAAGAGAGACGAGGCACCTGCTACTGCCGTAGCTAGCATGCCGTTCTTGGTTAAGCTACTGGAGGATCACAGAGACGCCCTTTCCAAGGAATTTAAGTCGGCTATGACTTCTCTGGAAGCGAAATTATACTTTGTCCAGGAGACAGTCACAGACCACGGTAACCGCCTGACCTCCCTTGAGGCTAACGCGAATCAGCTCAGCGACAAAATTGAAGAGTTGGAGGCTAAGTGCGCAGCAATGGAGGGAAGCTACAACAAGCTAAAGGCTAAAGCTATAGACCTTGAGTCACGCAGCCGCCGCAATAACATAAGGATAACTGGCCTACCGGAGTCCATTGAGGACGTCCCACAGACTTTTTTTCGAGACTGCTGGTAGAGCTTCTGGGTGACCAAGTCCTCACTACGGCTCCGGAGCTGGACCGAGCACACAGAGCCCTGACTGCCAAGCCAAGTCCCGGGTCAAGACCAAGAGCGGTAATAGCCCGCATCCATCATTTCAGGACGAAAGAGCTGATCATTCAAGAGGCCCGGAAGCGACGGGGAAAACTGTTTTTCCAGGGGAAGCCCGTGGTTATCTTTGAAGACTATACTGCCCAGAGATCGTGGAGCAACGCGCAGCGTACCGGGAGGTGATGTCCGCACTTTATCAACGCGGCTTGAGACCGTCACTCCTATATCCAGCGAGGTTACGGATCACAACCAAGGACGGGGGGGAAAAGCATTTCGCATCGGTGGAGGATGCTACATCTTTCCTGGAAACACTGCAGGGTAACACGTCGAAGTCTTGGACTAGAGAGGAGCAGTGATGGCCAACTTTAATAGTAGGTTTGATCTATGTTTTATCAGCGCCGTTGCGCTTCATACATCACTCCATAACAAGCTAATATAGGCTATCTTATAAAGCTGTGGAGAAGGACTTTTTGACACTCTTTGCTGTTTTTTTCATACTATACATGTCGAGGTACAGTCTTATGCTTTACCATCACATTACTGTGACTAGGGATGCTCCGATCGCCAATTTCGGGGCCGATCGATCGCCGGAATCAGTATCGGCCGATACCGATCGCCGATCCGATCGAGTGGGCGGGGCCTAAATGGAAGATTTAAAGTGATGTTTAAAACTCAGTTAATGGAGCTCATTCACTGGAGCTTCCACAAACAACAATCAACTTAATTATTACATTCAAATGATGTACATTATTCAAGTTTACATTCACTTTGGATAATAACACGGGAGAAATGAGCGGAAGCGCTCTCTCCCCCTCTCTCTCCCTCTCCTGACAACCTGTCAGTATCTCATGCAGCTCACTGATCCAGTAATGAGTGACCCGACACCGACAATGAAGAATACATATATTTATAATGACTAGTTTAGCTTGTTCCAGAGGTAGATAAAATAGCTAAGTGTGTTAGGTCTAACTAACACACTTAGCTGCAGGATTTCTGCTTCACACACGTTGCATACCGCTATTTTACTGTCGTTTTCGGACACCTTAAAATAATGCCAGACCGGTGAAGCCATTTTGGCGAGCTTGTTTTGCCGCACACAGAGAAAAGTGTCATGTATTTTACGTCATGCGATCGGCTCTCGCGATCGGCATGTTTAGAGAGCACCGATCGATCGGTAGAGAGTGAGTATCGGCCGATCCCGATCGGTGACCGATCGATCGGAGCATCGCTAACTGTGACTATTTATTTATTCATTTCTGTTATGAATAAACCCCCAGTCACTGTTACTCTATTCGGAGTGATTTGCATTGAGATATGCCACCTATGCTCCATATAGTTGTGAATCCCTCGGCTGTGTGTGTGTCCTGAAAAGAATGTCACGTTTTGACCCTCCAAATGCTTATTTACTCATTATTACTATTTCTTATTTTAATTAATATTGCTGTTTACCATTGTTTATGTTAAGTGTAAGTATTAATATGTCTGCATGTAACTGCACTATAACTGTTCCACAGTAAGAGGGCGCTATAGGCGTAAGGAGGCGCAGCTAGTGTAGCTGACGTCATGTATCAGATATAAGGGATTGTTCCCTCCCCCTCTCTCTCTCTAGCTCTCATGGAGAGCAGGTCAAGTGGTGCAATGCACATATGAAAATAAACCACGCCAGTTAAGGCTAAAGAAGACCTCGTCGTCATGACCAGTTTATTGCTATACATGTGACTCTGTCAACAGTTTATTTATATCACTTATTTCATTATTGTTATTATATAGTTACCTTTTTATTTTATTTTGTATGTATATTTGTCTGTGTGTATATATAATATATATATATATATATATATATATATATGTGTGTGTGTGTATGTGTATATATGTATGCATTTTCTTTTTTACATCCCGAGCACTGCTTTTTGTTTAACCTCTTCATGTGTGAGGTTATTAAAATACATTTAAAGTTGAAAACGCTTTGATTCTGAGGTACTTGTATCAATGTGGGGCTGAGATAGCAAGTGCAGGGAAGTTGATTTGCAGATGGTAAGTTTTGGGGAGAGCATGCAACTGATTAACACAGTTGCTTTCTTGGGTATGGTTAATTTAATTTTGCTTCTGAGTTATTTGGAAGCTGTTTTGGGACAGGGTGGGGATGTTATAATAATTGCACATTGTTTTTTTCTCTTTACAATGGTCTGGTGTGGATAGTAAACATAAAATGGTCTATTTCCTTTTTCCTAATGTTGACACAAGTCCACACCAAACCAACCTTATACAACAGTACTTTTTTCTCCCAACATATTATGAGTCGCTCTCTTAACACTGTGAGTTGGAATGTCAAGGGTCTGAACCACCCAATTAAAAGAAGGAAAGCACTCCATCATCTGAAGCAGTTCAACGCTGACATTATCTTCCTTCAAGAAACACATTTGCGCTCCGCAGACAATGACAGATTTCTGGCATCTTGGGCGGGGCAGCACTTTCATTCTACCTTCCAGGCAAAAGCAAGAGGGGTTTCTATCCTTGTGGCAAGGGGCGTAGTCTTTGAACCACTTGATATTACGGCTGACAAGAACGGTAGATTTGTAATTGTCACTGGGAAATTATTTAACATGAACGTTGTCCTGGCTAACGTATATGCCCCAAATATAGATGGCGCTGACTTCTTTGTCCGCTTTTTCTCTAATCTTCCCGACCTGGGCCAGCACCACTTGATACTTGGAGGGGACTTGAACTGCTGGCTGGACCAGGCGCTGGATCGCTCCTCCACCAAGCCAGGTGCAGTGAGTAAATCAGCACTGCAAATTCAATCCTTTCTCTCAGAGTGTGGTATCTCAGATGTATGGCGGTTCCTCCACCCAAAAGAGAAACAGTATTCATTTTTCTCCCATGTTCATCATACATATTCTCGAATAGATTATTTTCTCATTGATAATAGACTACTTTCCCAAGTCCGTTCTTGTTCTTACCAGAGTGTTGTTATATCTGACCATGCACCTGTTGTGATGTCACTGGCACTCCCAGGTCTCCCGATGCCCACAAGGCACTGGCGTTTTAACTCATCTTTACTGTCTGATGATGAGTTTGTAAAAAAGAGGATCACATCACCTTCTTTCTAGAAACAAATACCACATCCGATACCTCTGCCCTCATGGTCTGGGATGCACTTAATAATTTCATTCACCATTAACAAAAGGCGAAAGTCCCAAAGGGAACATTCAGACCTGTTATCCAACATTTCTGGAACTGATGCACAATACGCTCTGACCCCAACCCACTAGACTGGAACTCAAAACTAAATTTGACCTACTTACTACTCACCAGACTCAAAACATTCTGCTAAAAAACAAAAGTACATTTTATGAGCATGGCGAGAAGGCAGGAAAACTGATAGCTAACCAGCTAAAAGGACGGAGGTCAAAACAACTAATCACAAGTATTAATACACAAAGTGGCAATGTCACACTAGACCCTACAGAGATAAATACTGCATTCAAGGACTTCTATTCTCATCTGTACTCCTCCCAATTTGATGGGGACGATCCAAAAATCAAGAGTTTTCTTGACTCTCTGCCCATTCCAACTATTCCCCCGGATTTGTCAAAGGCCCTGGAGGCACCTATAACCAGTACTCGAGTTGAGGGGGGATGAGGGGGGATGGCATCCCCCCTGAAATAAAAACGGTCAAAATCATCCCCCTTCTAAAACTGCCATTCCCCCTTTCCATCCCTTATGTAATTTTATCAATGAACGTGGCACTGGTATTACTGCTATTTCAACATTAATTTTGCGCATTTTGAGTAAAATACTGTGGGTGAGGGAGCACGCACACACGCAATGACATTTTTACCAAGTCACTGACGCTATAACGGTCATCACAATGGCCAAGCAACCAGGAGGACAACGCAATCTGAGGGACTTCATATTTAAAAATACTAAAAATAACATTTCAGGTAAGTCAAGAGTCAGTAATCTTAGTCATTACTCACTATTTAGTCACCAAAGGTGGAATCTATGGACATAAGCAGCAATAACAACTTAGTTTGGAGTTTAGCTACGTTTTTCTCTCGTGTTAGCTAGCTGGTAAGACTCAAAACTGTTGATGAAATGATACCACTAGCACCAGAAGAGCTGAAACCCCTCCTTCAAGCAGTGAACACTCTGGTCATCTCCAGTGTGAATGTGGGTTTAGTCAGATGAACATTTGAATCACAACTAGAAGCTCCCTAGAGATAAAAAGCATGTCAGCCTTGCTTTTCATCAAGTGTGTTGGCCCTCCACTGAACAAGTTCAGACCAGAGGTATATGTCAAGACTTGGCTTCAAAGCCATTGCTTAGCTAACAATCCGAAAGCAAGAGCCAGAAAAATTGAGACCAAAAAACATGATTATGAAAATCTTTGGAAACTTCTATGAGATGGGGGAGAGTGGAGTGGAGCCATTGACAACATTGGTCCTATTTTGTATTTTCTGTATAATCTGTTAATATATTTTCATATTTTGTAAACAATTTCAATTTGCACTTAATGTCCTGTTAAAAAAAGTAACATTGGGAATGTTAACATAAAATATTTGTATTTGAACTGCAATAAAATGATGACGGATCAATATTTTTCAAATTGTTTTCCTCAAATTTTTCATGAAGTGTTTAATTTACATAATGATTTAATTAATTACGATAAAAATGTAACCCTTTAGATACCAGTTTTGATCGTATACCAGTAACTGCTTTTTTGAAAAAATACACTATAGTTCAATATTCTAAAAACAATTTTGACTTTATTATTAGTATAATCAGTTGATCCATCTGAATAATAAACGAGGGACTGTTAACCTACAAGATTTGTACCATAGACTTCCATTATAACCACATTTTTGTATCCCCTCCCCCCCTTTAAATTAAAGTGAAAAAAAGATTTTGCACTAATTGTCCTCTGCATTTGACCCTAAATGTTAGTGGTGCCATGGCAGCCCGGGGACCGACTCCAATTCTGAGGTGCCTTGGTCAAGAGCAATGAAAGGAGTATCTGAACATCCATAACATGCATGTTGTTTTAGGAGTATAATAATTATCTTTATGCTGGTTGGTCTCCCACCCTCGGCGGGTTATCAGCACAAATTATGTCCCCATATGATAAAATCCACCATCCCCCCTGATTTTTTTTTTACAACTTGAGTACTGCCTATAACACAAGCAGAAATAACCATAGCTATATCCTCAATGCAATCTGGAAAGTCCCCCGGACCAGATGGGTTTCCCTCCGAATTTTTGAAGAAGTTTTCCACGCTTCTCTCGCCATATTTGACAACCATTCTGGCCGAATCCTTTCAGCTGGGCTCGCTCCCCCCGTCTCTCAACGAGGCAATAATTACTCTTATATCTAAAAAAGGGAAAGACCCTACCGAATGTGCCTCTTACAGGCCTATCTCATTGCTAACACAGATGCTAAAATCTTAGCCAAGGTTCTGACTCGCAGATTGGAAGGTGTCATCCCACTAATAATATCATCCGATCAGACTGGGTTTATTAAAAACCGCTACCCCTTCTTTAATATCAGGCGTCTCTTTAATATAATATATTCACCAACTGGAAACGTCCAAGAATGTGTTGTGGCTTTGGATGCGGAAAAGGCGTTTGATAGAGTCGAATGGAGGTATTTATTTACAGTTTTAGAGAAGTTTGGCTTTGGGTCATCGTTTATATCTTTGGTTAATCTATTATATGCTTCTCCCACCGTCGCAGTCCAAACAAACGGTACACTCTCGCAACCTTTTGCCCTGGGCTGTGGAACACGCCAAGGTTGCCCATTAAGTCCAATCCTTTTTAATTTGGCTATTGAACCACTAGCGATTGCTCTCCGCAACAGTGCAGACGTTGCCGGTATCTCACGGTGGGGCTCGGTGCATGGAGGTGTCTTTGTATGCAGATGACCTTTTGCTATATATTTCAAGCCCAACAACCTCTCTGCCAGCAGCATTATCTCTGCTCGAGCAGTTCGGTTCCATATCTGGTTACAAGCTAAATTTAAACAAAAGTACTCTGTTTCCAATCAATAGTGAAGCACTCCATTTAGACTACAAAGACTCACCATTTAAACTTGAACGTGAGCAGTTTACTTACCTTGGAGTGACAGTTACACGAACATTTAAAGATCTGTTTAAAGAAAACTTCATGACCTTATTCGGCCAGGTGAAAACGTTGCTACAGCAGTGGTCTCCTCTCACAATGTCCCTTGCCGGACGTACAAACTCCATCAAAATGAATATACTCCTGAAATGCACTTATCTATTCCAGATGGTGCCAGTGTTCATCCCCAAATCCTTCTTTATTTCCTTAGATTCCATTTTCTCCTCATATATAATGGCAAAACAAGAAACCGCGAGTTAATAAATGACCACTGCAACGACTCAAGAGGGATGGGGGCATGGGCCTTCCCAACACTCGCCATTATTACTGGGCTGCTAATATTCGCTGCCTCACATTCTGGCGCCACTTCTACCTTCAACCCAACAGGCCAGCGTGGACATCCTTGGAACTGGAGTCATGTGGTGATGTCTCACTTCCAGCACTCCTTGGGTCACCACTTAGTCAATTTTTGTCTAAGTCGATAGCTAATCCAGTTGTTCGGCATACCCTGAAAGTGTGGGTCCAGTTTAGGAGGTCTTTTGGTCACAAAGATTTCTCACTTCTGAGCCCTGTGGCTTCCAACCATCTTTTCGTTCCATCGAGACATGACTCCACCTTTCAGGACTGGCACGGGAAGGGTATCAGTCAATTTAAGGATATTTACAAATGGTAATTTCATGTCTTTCGACCAACTTTCAGAGAAATACAATCTACCTAAGACACATTTCTTTCGATATCTACAGGCTAGGCACTATGTGCGTTCTGTCTTGCCGTGTTTTCCTAAGGAACCGGATAGTAACCCTGTTGATATGTTCCTCTCCTTTAACCCAATGTCTCAAAAGGCTATGTCAACCTTATACAGAAACATCTCCATGTTGATTCAGGCACCCTTGGTCAGTATTAAGCTGGCTTGGGAACATGACCTGGGGCAGTCCCTGGATGATGACCTATGGGACACAATCCTCACATCAATTCATAAATCTTCACTCTGTGCAAGACACTGCCTTATACAGTTTAAGATAGTACACAGGGCGCATTTTTCAAAGGCTAAATTGTCCAGCTTCTTCCCAGATGTGAACCCTACTTGCGATAAATGTAAAAACAATGTTGCTACCCTCTTTCATATGTACTGGCTATGCCCCCGCCTACAGGAATTCTGGGTAGACGTTTTCCTTACCTTCCAACATCCTAAATCAAAAACTAGACCCGGACCCCCTGGTGGCTATGTTTGGTACAACCACTGTAGGTGTGCTGCACTTGACACCCTCGGAACGCCGCATGATTGCCTTTTCCTTGCTTCTGGCCAGATGCAATTCTACTTGGAAGGACGCTGCCCCGCCCACATGCAATCAATGGCTTCGGGACATAATGTCCTGCCTTAACTTAGAGAAGCTGCGCTTCTCAATCAGAGGCTCTGATGAGAAATTCTATAAGACCTGGGGTCCCTTCTTGGCTTACTTTAATAAGACCAAAGTAACTTGATGTGGTTACTTGGCCCTTGACATGAAAACAGTGTGACTCCATTTTAATATACAATAACATATAGTAATTATATTCTACTCTGGACAATGTGCTATATAATTAGTTTGATCATCCACTGGAACGGGGAGGGATGGGCCATCTCCGGCATAATTTTTTGATCACAATACTTTGCTGATGGTGTTTTTTGTTTTTTCTATAAAATATCTTCACTTT